>NC_081843.1:113204044-113499044 GCF_963259705.1 Myotis daubentonii
TGTCCCCTTCATTTATGTGGGGTGAAAACATAGGACTAGTTCAGCATGGGAGGATAACAGTTTTGGGGAGCCAGTTCTTAGACTTAATAATCTCGTAATCACAATGTAAATTCATCTGATTTAGAATCCTCCCCCCTCCCCCCTTATTACAGGTTCTTAGTACCTGTCTTTATGTATAAGGAACTTCATAGAATTTCTATGAGTCGTTTCTTTCAACGTAAGCTAAATGGGAGTAGAGCTTCTTTGCCAATAGAAAAGATTGTCTTGCCTTTGTTGTTTAGATGTGATCAGCAGGAACTGATTATCTCTCCCTTACCTGTGGTTTAGAATATTTTTTCTTTCAAATCCTGACCATCTAAAACCTACTACTACTTCTGAATTGAGTGCAGGATAAGGGGTAGTACATAACTAGTTCAAAATTAGCACTACAGTTGATGAATTAGGAAAATTAGAGGAAAGATCTGCATCTCAGAGCGTGTGTTCTGTGGAATCTGGCTAAAAGAAGAGACATGGTGGAGGAGACGGGGGAGGGGGGGCTGGAAATTTCATAGAAGTGTTCAGACTACAGAAAACAAGAGGGTCTTTTTGCTTGTTTTGTTTTCTGGAGAGCACTTGGAATAAAACAGCAAATTTCTCCTTTTTAACCTTTTTCATTTGTCTTTACACAGAATAAGCAACAGTAAAACATTTATTAAAAGCAAAAGAATTCTGAATCACTGGTTTTTAAAGTTGAGTAAAAAAGTATCGTAACTTGCCCTAGCCGGTTTGCCTCAGTGGATGGAGTGTCAGCCTGTGGACTGAAGGGTCCCAGGCTCGATTCCAGCCAAGGGCACATGCCTGGGTTACAGGCTCGATCCCCAGTAGGGGGCGTGCAGGAGGCAGCCGATCAATGCTTCCCTCTCATCATTGATGTTTCTATCTCTCTATCCCTCTCCCTTCCTCTCTAAAATCAATAAAAATATATTAAAAAAGTATTGTTACTTGAGATGGCATGTATTATAATTTTGTTTTGAGGCCATGTATATACTTACATATTCTAGGTAGTATAACTTTCCATAGTTTGCATTTTTGTTTTTACTGAAGTAGAAAAAAGGAGAAGATAGTTTTAAATGGACATTTTGCATAATCGACTTTGTTATTGAAAAGATATGATGAAAATATGTGTATTTTTAAAATAATAGTTTACTTTTGCTCAGGAAACATTTCTTTAAATGAAGTATTTTTTTTTTCTGTAGCCTTTACGACGTCCTGACTCATCTGATGACCGTTATGTAATGACAAAACATGCAACGATTTACCCAACTGAAGAGGAATTACAGGCAGTTCAGAAAATTGTTTCTATCACTGAACGTGCTTTAAAACTTGTTTCAGACAGTTTGTCTGAACATGAGAAGAGCAAGAACAAGGAAGGAGATGATAAGAAAGAGGGAGGTAAAGACAGGTATGTCTTCAGAGTTATCTACTTTGTATGTTTTTGCTTTTCCTTTCATGGACTTACACTTGAAATAAAAGTTATAAAGATTGAAAACTCTGGTGTGGATCTACATGCTTATCATGCTTGTGTTAGATGCCTAGTGTAGTCACCTCTTTTTTGCCAAAACGAGAAATACACTATTCCCTACAATCTCCAGCCTTCTAAATTTACACGTTTTGTTTAAATTTATATAAAACTATTTTGAGTTTGTGTTCAATGCTGCCTTTGTAGTTTTCTAATTACATTCATATGCTGTTAGTTTTTATTTACTTACTAGAGGCCCGGTGCATGAAATTCGTGCACTTGGGGGGCGTCCCTCAGCCCAGCCTGCACCCTCTCGCAGTCCGGGAGCCCTCAGGGGATGTCTGACTGATGGGGAGAGGCCTAAGCTGGCAGTAGAACATCCTTAGTGCTGCCATGGAGGTGGGAGAGGCTCCTGCCACCGTCACTGTGCTTGCCAGCCATGAGCCCGGCTCAGGGCTTCTGGCTGAGCAGTGCTCCCCCTGTGGGAGCACACTGACTACCAGGGGGCAGCTCCTGCATTGACTGTCTGCCCCCTGGTGGTCAGTGCATGTCATAGCATCCAGTTGTTCTGCTGGTCAGTTGATTTGCATATTAGCCTTTTATTATATAGGATTGCGTCTGTCCTACATTGTATCTGTTTTATCAACTTTTTTCCTTAGTGCATTGACCATAAAGCCTGAATAAAACCAAACTTTTGCAACATCTTTCAAGTTTTACATTATGATCTATTCACTTTTAATGTTCCCTTTATTTGGGAATATTTTTGTATGATATTAGAAATGACTCTTATCCTAATTTGTAAAATGTGACACAGAAGTGTTAATGTTCTTTGTTTTTCAGTTCTCCCTATGATAACTTAACTCTTCATTTATTTATATTTCTTATCTAGATGAAAGGTACTTCTACAAATATTGAATGTGTTTATACTGTAGTTGATGGAAAATTTAATAGTATAGAAAGTTATTTAATTTACTCTGTGTGGTCAAAGACTATCATGGTTCTCGTTGAGAAGAGAAACATAATATAATTTGATTTTACTGCAGAGCTTTAAAAGGAGTTTTGCGAGTGGGAGTATTGGCAAAAGGATTACTTCTCCGAGGAGATAGAAATGTCAACCTTGTTTTGCTGTGCTCAGAGAAACCTTCAAAGACATTATTAACCCGTATTGCAGAAAACCTACCCAAACAGCTTGCTGTAAGTATTATGGAAATGTTCATTTTTACCCCTTGTCTGGTTCAAACGTTTTTGGCAGAACTAACTTACTATTTCAGCTTTAAACCTAAGCCAGCCTTTAAGTTTTTGGTTTCACTTTCCATGTTGAATTTTATTCTTGGTTGTGCGAATTAGTAGGGCTATTTTCTACTTTGTCGTTTTAGGTTTTATAGTGCTTGTAACTGGCATGAAGCCATCATAGGAATTTATTTTAAAATGTAAAGTTGCATGTCCTATTTGTGTTCTTTTTCTAAGATTTGAATCATCAGAGAGAAGGCAGTTGTTCAGAACAGAAAGTGATTTCTTTTAAACAAAGGCCACGTATAGCAAGCTTAACTTTTTAAAAATCATGAACCTCTTGGCTACTTACTTGAGTGCATGTTTTTAATAAAATATAATAAAGAAAATAAGCTTTCTGATTTGAATTTCCCTAGTTTATCGTAGTTATTTTAAGTTTTCTCCATATTATAACAGTATGAACTCCTTCTCCAATGTCCATTTATTAAATCATGGCAATACACAATTAACAGAATATCCCCTTTTGGCTCTACAAAAGCAATTGTTTGAATTTTTTAAGATTTATACATTAGCTTGTTAGAATCTCAGGCTGAGATTTAAAATACAGATTCCTTGAATAATTTTATGTATAAAACTTATTTTAAAACCTTGCAATTTAATTAGGCATTCTAAATCCAAGGACTGACATTTTATTGATACAGTGGGGCCTTGACTTACGAGTGTCCCGACTAACGAGTTTTTCGAGACACGAGCCGTCTCTCGGCCAATTGTTTGCTTTGAGTTGCGAGCTAAAATTCGGGTTACGAGCCAGCTTCAGATACCCCACCGCTAGTTGGCGCAGCGAACGTCACAGTGAACGCCACAACATCAGCCCAGCATCACGTGTCTCACTTGTTCACTTTTTGATTTGATGTACGAGTAATTTGAGTTACGAGCTCTGTCACGGAATGAATTAAACTCGTAAGTCAGGGCCCCACTGTATTGTAATGAGTCAGAATAAGTAGTACCTGACCACAGCAGAGCAACTATAGCAAGGAATAATGAAGCACACGGTTGAGCTTCAGCTGTTGTCTGCTTTGTATTACCCTTGTTCCAGAGATGAAATTTCTTATTGTGGATGAGTCTTTAAGTATTAGGAGCCAGCAGAATTGGCAATGCCTACTTCTTACCGATACTCGGTTGAGACTGCTGGAACAATGAGGAGAGCGAAGAAGAGGTTTGAGGTCCTTGAAAGAATCATGTAAATTTGCAGGAAACATCTTGATCCTAATTGTGGTGCTTAGTAAAACCACAAAGCAGGAAATGTTATATCTTAACTAATTAACAGTTAAATAATTAAGCGAAAAGCAGAATATTTTTTCCAAATCAGTCTGTACGTATTGTACAAGTGGATAAGCAAGAGTAATAGAATTCTTCATCATCGTCATAGTTAACATTTATATAGCACTTACTATGTATATACCAGTCTGGTACTGCTTTAAGTGTTTATATAGTTAATTCATTTATTCCTCCAACAATCCTATAAGATAGAATTACTTTTCCCATATTACAGAAGCAGGTATAAGGAAATTCAAACAATTCTAGAAGAAAGGCGGAGCAATAATTTAATGTTATTTTCATTTAATGCAAGGCTCCCAAAGGGCAGTAGTATATGATCTAGTCCTTATAAAATGGTTGTGGTAGTGAGAAAATGAAAGAGCCATGATGAAACTGCTTTGTCTGATAATGTCAAAGATCCAGCTAATTATTGTGCTCTTCATTACATAGGTTATAAGTCCTGAGAAGTATGACATAAAATGTGCTGTGTCTGAAGCGGCAATCATTTTGAATTCATGTGTGGAACCCAAAATGCAAGTCACTATCACCCTAACATCTCCAATTATTCGAGAAGAGAACATGAGGGAAGGAGGTTGGAAAGCCATTAAACATTCTATTTTTCTATTAACTTTTTTTTTTTCATTTACCTACTCTGAGATGGCATTAAGCCCTAGAAGGCAACATGCTGGCATTATATATGAAGTTGATGGATTTGATTTAATGTAGCAGCCAGTTTTACTTAAGGTCATTTTGCAGAAAGTAAATGTTCTTCTTAGTAATGTACTTTTATATAAAACACTCATGGTATTACTGATTTTCTCGATTTTTTTCTTTTCTTGCTAACCTCAGATTTCTGGAAAAAGAAGTTCAAAATTATTCTTACTGGCATAGTCGCAACACATAAAAAATTAAATGTTGCTTGTAAGGGCCACAAATTTAACTTCTTTTAAGAAGTTCTTGTTCTTGCCTTGTCTTACAAAAAAGACAAGAGTTTCAGAAGTAAAATTGGTTAAACACTCATAAGTTATATTTTTAGAGGCATTGTTATATATGTAATCATGGATTTGGCTTGTCCTGTGGTAAAAATATTTCTAGTTCTCTGAGGTTGTTCTTTGGTTTGGAGCACTTTCATAAATGCAGAGTATCCTATTGCATGTAGACATGGGCATTTGACCCCGCTATTATACTAGAGATACTGACAAACAAATGGGGTCGGTGTAGTTAGTGAGTTCTAGTACAGTTCAGGATTTCCTTTACAATTGTAGAATATGAAATCCTGCTGGTGCCAGCAATGTTGCTTTAGGGACTATTCTGTAACATTTTCAAAGCTTCAAAAGCTTAAGCCAAAAAGCATGGTCAGTGTCTGCCATATGTTGGTTCTGTTGTTTTATGGGTCAGATAAAATTTACTTTGTTTCCTTTCATGTTGTTGTTGATTATGGAGTTAAAGTCTACACTAGTATTTCTTTGTGATACATGTATAGGAGAAAAGAATACTATATATTGAATGTTAAAATTTGTCTAAAATAGCATCAGTAGGCTCTCAATTACTGTCACTTTAAATTTGTTTTCTTACAGCAAAGCAATTTATTTAAGGCACTGGGCTTTTTACTACCCAGAAAAAGAACATTTCATTTAAAACTTCATTGGGAGACTTGTCTAATTTTGCATACTTTGTATATAGACCATATCAGGACTTGTATGTTCTATAAGCTTTGCATCTTAAAAATAAATGGATTTTGTATAAAGGATCTTTTATATGAGCATGAATTTCCACTCAAGGTCTGGCTGTGGACATTACTGGAAACAGTTCCTGAGTCAAGCTGGTCAATTCATATGCAGCCTATGACTCTGAGGGCTCGGGGGGAAAATCTTCTAATGTATTATGTTATAAATAAAGGTGCTATATTTAGGGTGAAATTATACTTGTATAGCCATTTAGCTTTATTTTAGAGCATATTTTGTTCAATTACATTTAGGCTGTTTAATTTGTGCAGTATCAAGTCATTTATGTTGCAAGAGTCTAAAGTCAAGGTATCATAGTTGTAGTAGAATTTTTAATAACCTATCCCTTTTAAAGGAAACAAAATTATATTTTTGTCTGACCCAGACTTGATTTAGAATTATTGTTCTGAATTTCATAAATATTATATTGAGAGAAATGATCAGTCCAAAATTGAAAGATTTTACTTCAAGACACTGAGCTGAAAAGTTGTGCAAAAGTATAGAAACATTGATAGAATGTTCCTTGCTGCAGATTAGTGCAGTAAACCATTTCTTTAGCTTCATTATGAAGAGTGCTTCTTTTTTGCTGCAGAATAACGGTATGTATTCTCTCTCACTGCAGCTCCCAATGCTCTGTGTCTTAAAATCATGTAAAGCCTATAGCTTGCTTTGGGGAGTTAGTACAGGGGTTAAGGAAGGCTTTGCCGGAAGAGTGATTGTAAATCACGAGACTTGAGACTTGCGCATAGTGTGGTAGCCTCTTTAATGCCTAATGATCCCATTTAATGCCAAAAATTATTTAAAGGAAATTATTAAATTGTCCAAATAACTGTTAAACGCATGATGGATCTATTTTACAGTACGGTGTTTGACAGTTAAATATTAAGTAAAAGTTTAATTGACTTGAGGCTTGAAATGTTCAAAATGCTCTAACCCTTGCTACAGAGTGTTTTCTGCAGCAAGTCAAGTATTGTGTGTGTTTTTTTTTCACCTGTAGCTTATCAGGCCCGGTCCAAAGCCTTCTAGCAGAGGGGATTGATTCCTGTCAGGGGTTGCTGCCAAGACATCGGAAGGATTTTTGACCAAGGTTTTCAAAAGCTCAGTGTCACACCTGCCATTTGATTAAGAAGAGATTTTGGATGCAGAGCCTGGCATTTATTGTCCTCTGTGTGGCTGTTCTGTTTTGTCTTTGTGTCTTCTAGAATTGAGCAGTGTTCACACTAGTTTTTAAATGGTTGGGTGGATTATATATTTTACATAACCATGTTAATTTAAATTAATATATTCCTATTAACTTTTAATCATAAAATAGTGTGGACACAGCATGTTTTCTAACTAGTGATTAACCCCTTAAATTTTATGAAATACATTCATGTAGGGTAAGAATTTTTTTAAAAATAACCCATTTTTGTTTTGTTTTAACTGGGTATTAGGCAACAAGTATGCTTTTAGTACAGTATATCTAAGGGGTTAATCCACTTGAAGTATAAAATGGGTGCAAAAATCCACACTCTAACAGAAACTTTGTAGCTCTTAATTTGTTTTTAAATTTGCAATAGGTGTCTTGGCATCTTTGAAATTGTATCAGTAATTAAAATTTTCAAAGTTTTTGAATGCTTGTATCCAAAAAGAACATTTTTCTTACATATTAGAGGAAATTATAACATTAAGGATTAACATTAGAAATTTAGAAACATTTTTGGACAGAGATTGCACACTGTCACCTATTTGCATTCTAGCTTTAGCAAATAATGTAAGTAATTAGGGACATGGGAAGAGGGTCTTCCAGCATGTTCTGTAACCCTGCTTTGAGGAGTGGGTGGATTTGTTCTTTTTCGGTTCTTTTTTCCTTTCTTCTTCCTTCCTGAGTTAGCCATGCTTTCCTGTGTTTCTTATCAGAATAGCCCATTTCTTATGTTCAGTATATTTCTTGATTCAGTAGTTGGTCTTGCAGGTTTTGAGATTGTTTATTAATTTTAAAAAGTAAATACTATTTTTGTCTTGATAGTTTCTTTTGAGTACTCAGATTCCTCTTAGTGTTCATTCTTAGGATATGACATAGTGTTCTTTGATTATCAGTAGATCTCCCTTCTAAACTGTCTTCTGAGAAATCTGTGCCATCTGATTACTTTAGGAGTAAGAACTAACAATAGGCAATATAATTCTTTATCACTTAAAATACACTTTCTTATATGTTATCTATTCAAAATACGGACAAGTATCTCTTCAGACTTCTGAATGGTCATATAATATGCAATCAAGTAATTTGCCCAGAGTTGCAATGGTACTCTTAAAATAAAATAATCGTTTATTTTATCACTGTTTCTTTTATCACATACTTCTTTTTCTCTCATCCATTTGGTATCCTCAGTGAGTTATTAGATTATATCCTAAATGCACCTTCTGGTGCTCTTTTACCAGACTTAAATTCAATAGATTATTTGCCTGGTATATAATTTCCCTATAATTTAGAAAACATTTATACTGTTAAAAATCATCAAGAGTTGTGAATTTGATGGGCTTAATTGCTATTTACTTGTGAATAGTTTGATCAGCAAATTTACTGTTATATTTAAACACATTTTACAGATATGTTTAGGTGAATATAAAGCTGGCCCTCCAACTACTTTTGTGAATGTAAAGTTAACCTTTTGTCTTGGTTTAGGTTCAGATTTCCTTCTCAAGTTTTATGTAGCTCATTCATGTTTTAATATAATAATCTGATTAAAACCAATTATTATAACCTCAGGCCTTACATGTTATCATCAAAGTGCTCTGCTTAGTCCATCTCTTCTGTTTCTATACTTACTCCATTTAACCATGCTAGTTTCTACTGCCATTTTCTCTGTTACCCATTGTTTCTCTCCAGTTATGCTTTGGAACACCTTTTGGGAACTTTGAATTTTTAAAAGGCATTTTGTATTCCTTACAACTAAAAATCTCCTTGTGGAAGAGAAAGTATTAAACTCTTAGAAATGCCAATTTTTGCCTCTATTTTTTTCTATGATCATTACTCTGTTGTCATTCCATATTTATCATTAATTCTTGGCTATATTAGCCCCAGAATAACCTGTGACCATTTAAAATACCGAACAAACTCAGTAGTGTTTTGTACATTCTCATTTATTAAGGTGGATTTTTGTGTTCCCTCTTGTCTTGTCATCTTTGTGCTGGTGCACTGTGTCCAGTAATCCTTCCTTTTGATTTTATTTTGGTGGGTAGGGTTTATATTTGCAGAAATTATTATATTTCTAAATTAAGAGTTTAAGTCTCCGTTTGGTCGTCATGTTGGAATATGTAAATTTGTTGAAAATAATTCCCTGGGTACGTTAAAGTGCTGATAGACTCTCAAATGGCTCGTGTGACACTGATGCTACTTTAAGGAAGTGTCTTGCTCACCTGGTCAAACACCCATTCCTCACTGCATTTTGCCAATTCAATCCATTTTAGATGTAACCTCGGGTATGGTGAAAGACCCACCGGACGTCTTGGACAGGCAAAAATGCCTTGACGCTCTGGCTGCTCTACGCCACGCTAAGTGGTTCCAGGTTCGGAACATCATTTTACTTTTTTATTGTAGCCTTATGAGAGAGTAGTTCAGTACAACATGTTTAACTGTGTTTAAACATTTTGAAAGATTGCCCAAGCAACACTATTTTAAATTAAATTTCAGAAAATATGTTGACATAGAAAGCTGGGTTTGAAGATCTGCATATTGCAGTTACTATTATTTGACAATGAACTTAGGTTTTGGGGGTATTTTGTAGTTTGGGTTATTTTATTTTTATTTTTAGTAGCTATATTTAAAGTTGACTTGTTTAGGAACATCACATGTTTGTGTATATATATTATATTCCATAAGGCTGCAGATTAACTTTGCTTTACATAATGGAATATGTGTTTAAAGCTTTCTGTATAGTTTTAAGATCCCCTCTCTCCCCTCTTTCTCTAAGTTAATACGTGTAGGGAGTGAAAGGTGAGGAAGTAGCTGTTTGGTTTAGTGACTTTGCAGTCATGCAAAGGCACAGAAGGGAAACCAAACAGATTTCTTTAACCTTTCAGTCCCTAGACAAACTTTTTAGCTCTTTACTTTTTCTTTTATTTCTAATGTAGGCAGATTTTTTTTAAGTTTATTGATTTAAGTGATTACAGGTCAAGGTTCACAGGGTATCAAGAAATATTATTCTTGTATAATCTGTTTACTTTGACCTAAAATACCAGCTTTTAAATACTAACCCTGGCATAAAATACTGCTGTAAATGGCAGCTCATTGAATCCAATTTCAAGTGTGATTATTTTTGTTTCATTTTTATCTGAGCTTCCATTGAACAGCGGTATTTTAACTTTTTTTCATCAAGGGATAATTTCAGTATTTCTAAGATTAATTCAATTGGTTTTTGTGTTGCTCTCAAGGCTAGAGCTAATGGTCTACAGTCCTGTGTGATTATCATACGTATTCTTCGGGACCTTTGTCAGCGAGTTCCAACTTGGTCTGATTTTCCAAGCTGGGTAAGTAGTATGTAACTGTATGGTGTCAAAAATGAACATTTAGGAAATACTTTTGCAGTGTTTACAGTCTCATACTTTATTTTCATTTCCTAAGTATAGTTTCCTCTTCTGGTGAAAAAACCTGGAGGTCTTAGGGTTTTTAATCTTCAATAAGAATTTAATATTTAAAAAACTATACTTAAATATTTATTTCTTTTTTGCATTTTCCTTTTTCTGCTGGTCTCACAGTGACAGTAGTTATTAATTGGCTTTTATATAACAGCAGTAAAAAGACTAAAAATGAGCTGTTAATCTCCCTTTGCAGGGTTCTGTTGACATTTTCCTTTGAAATAATGGGTAAGGTTAGGAATTTTAAAAATTCAGATACATACATTATTAAGAAATCCTATAATAAAGAGATAATGTGCTAATTAGACCGGATGGCAGAATGACCTTCCAGGGTGACCTTCTGGAATGACCAATGGGCGGGGCTGCTGCGAGGGCCGAGCCCCTTGCACAAGCGTCATACATCGGGCCTCTAGTAATGTATGTAATGGTAGGACAGTCATATAATGCAGAAAGGCACAAAATAGGAAGCAATTAAGGCAGGTTAAATCTTAACAGTTTGTTGTGATTTCTTCCAGGGATAAAGGGCATGCATATACATCACATACGTTTTTATTTTCATATATGTACAAGTATCTCTTTGATATGTGAACCTCTTTGGTTCCTGAGTAGAATAAATTGAGATAGAGAGGGATTCATTAAAAAATATAATTGAACCCTTTGATTCCACAGTTGGATTGGATTTGTGAGAGTTGAATAGCCAGGGTTACCTTAAGTCAGTCTCACAGGAGTGATCATAATATTTTCATTATTTGCAGCAGCTTAACAAAATACATCTTGGAGTTTTTGAGAAGGGCACCTCATTCTCTATGTTGACTACATGGTATTCCCTTTGTATGGCCATGCCATATTTTATTTGACTGGTATCTATTTAGTGGACATTTGGGTTTGTAGTGTTTTGCTATTAAATGCTCATTTTGTCAAAGTTTTGTAAGTACTATACACGTGATAAATTACTAGGGCTGGAATTCCAAGGTGAAAGGACATGTGCTAAAACTCCCAAAAGTGGTGGTTTCCTTCATACCCTCACTAACTGGGATGTTATCATACTTATCCTGTCTAATAATATACAAACATGGTAATTGACCGTACCTTCGCTATGCCTCCCATGGGCTAATCAGCATGATATGCAAATTAACTGCCAACAAAGATGGCGGCTAATTTGCATACTGCAGGCAGGGCGGGACAGCGTGAGTTCGAGCCGCCATCCAGGCCCCCGTGTGCGACCCCCAAATGCCGCCTGCCTGCCGCCCGTGATCGGATCTGATCCCGGGTCACAGGCCTGCCCCAGAAGCCCCAGAAGCTGCCTGCCTGCCGCCCATGATTGGATCTGGTCCTGGGCTGCTGGCCGGCCCCAGAAGCCCCAGAAGCCACCTGATATGGCAGTAACTCTATTAGTAAGCACTCTGAAAGTCAGTGGCATAAATGCACCAATTAAAAGACAGATTATGAGGGTGAATCAAAAAACCCACTTTGAATATAAAGACACATATAGATGAAAAGTAAATGAATTAAGCTGCAGCCTGTTTTGCTCAGTGGAAAGAGCATTAGCCCGTGGACTGAAGGGGTCCCAGGTTCGATTCCAGTCAAGGGCATGTACATCAGTTGCTGGCTTGATCCTCAGTCCCTATCAGAGCATGTGCAGGAGGCAACCAATCAATGTGTCTCTCCCTTTCCCTTCACTCTCTCTAAAATTCAATGGAAAAATATCCTTGGGTGAAGATTAACAAAAACAAAGTAAATGGATTAAGTAACATTAAAGAGATTATAAGAAAAATACATTACAAATTTTGTTAGTTGTATAATGGTTATGTTTAAATTATTAACACCTAAGAAATTGGGTGAAGGGTACATATAATATGCTGTAGTATTTTACAGTTTTTTTACATGTATGAGATTATTTCAAATTAGAATATTAAAAAATTAAAAAAATATTAATTGAAATGTATCTGCATTACATGAAAAATCTCCTAATTGCTTCTAGCATAATATATTAACTGTGCTAAAATTTACAAGGGTTCAATTAAAAGATACCTTAATTCTAAATGATATAATAGGAAATATATAATAGTGCAGTTATAAGCACTTATCTGAAAATAAAAATTTAAAGAAGTGAATTTAAAGAAGGGATTAGCCAAAGAAAATATATGCACAACCCATGGACACAAACAACAGTATGGGGATGGCCAGAGAGAAGTGGGGGGCAAGAGCTGGGTAGAGGGGGCGAAAGGGGGGAAATAGGGGCATCCTATATAATCCTATCTAATAATAGACAAACATGGTAATTAACCATACCTCCGCTACACTTCCCATTGGCTAATCAGGATATGCAAATTAACTGCCAACAAAGATGGCGGCCGGCAGCCAAGCAGCTGCAGCGAACATGAGGCTTGCTTGCTCCAGTGATGGAGGAAGCCAAGGTTCCCTGTCTGCCTCGGCCCACCTCTCAGCTCCAGAAGCAACAATGTTTAAGTTATAGAAGCTAAACAAACCCCAGATACCTGCTTTCAGCCAGCCACGGCCTCAGAGTTGGAGCCGGGCCTCAGAGCTGGAGCCGGCTCTCAGCTCCAGTGATAGCTATAGAAGGTAAATAAATCTCAGAATAAAAAAAAAAGAGGCTGGGATCTTCAGTCGCCCGCCAGCCTGAAAACGGCCCTCAACCCTTCACCCAGGCTGGCCAGGCACCCAAGCGGGACCCCCACCCTGATCCAGATCACCCTTCAGGGCAAACCAGCCGGCCCCCACCCATGCACCAGGCCTCTATCCTATACAGTAAAAGGGTAATATGCAAACTGACCTTAACAGCAGAAAGACTGGGAATGACTGGTCACTATGACACACACTGACCACCAGGGGGCAGATGCTCAATGCAGGAGCTGCCCCCTGGTGGTCAGTGCACTTCCATATGGGGAGTGCCACTCAGCCAGAAGCTGGCTCATGGCTGGCCAGCGCAGAGGTGGTGGCAGAAGCCTCTCCCACCTCCATGGCAGCACTAAGAATGTCCAACTATCGGTTTAGACCCGATCCCTTGGGGGCCTAAGCCTTTAGTCGGACATCCCCCAAGGGCTCCCTGGCTGCCAGAAGGATGTCTGACTGCAAGCTTAGGCCTGATCCACTGGGGAGTGGGCCTGAGTTGACAGGTGGACATCCCCCAAGGGGTCCTGGACTGCAAATGGGCGCAGGCCGGGCTGAGGCGCGCGCGCCCCCCCCCCCCCCAGTGCACAAATTTTTGTGCACCGGGCCTCTAGTTAACAATATAATAAGTAAAACACTGTGTTTCCTTTTTTTAATGTCCATTTCTTTCAGTGATTGCTGGCATTTGTAATTATTTTTCTCTTTAACTGCCATTTCCTTTGTTACTCATTTTCTTAATAATTTATATCCTTTCTTTAAGAAATTAGCTCCCATTTGTATTGGAAAATTACTTTCTCTTGTCTTTTTATTTGCTTTTCAACTTCATGAAATGTTTGCTATATAAAAAATTTTTAAATTTTTACAAATTCTGACTCCTTAATCTTTTATGACTTCTGGGTTTTATATTCTACTTATCAACTCCTCATGTAGTTTAGGTCATAAATTAGTTCACACATGCTTTCTTTAGAATTTTTTTTTCCGATCAAATTTTATTTTCTACAAGTGTATGTGTATGTGTATATATAAATACCTAGCAAAAGCTCCTAGAAGGTTATATTCCAGTCTACTAGTTCTTGTCTCTGAGGAGTGGGAGGAAGGGATGGTTAGAATAGAGAACTGTAATGTTTGGTTTTTACCAGGATAAATTATACATCTGTTGCTTATAAAATTAAAAATTACAAATGGATTAAAGATGGATCCAGCTACATGTTTTACGAGACAATTGCCAATTATTTCAATATTATTTAGTGGTTTTAAAATGATGATTACTGTTCTTTGAAATATCATCACTATCATAAACAAGTTGTTCTCATCCAGAGACAGTTGCCCTCCAGGGGACAATTGGCAAATGTCCGGAGACATTGTCCAAACTGGTCAGCAGCAGCACTGAGGTTGAGGAACCCTGTCATAAACCAACGTTTCGTTTTCGTGGGCCTGTTTCTGCAGCTGTCTTTTGTTCCTCAGTTTGTCTTCTCTCATACTAAACTCTTAATTATTGAAGCTTCATAGTGTGTTCTGCAGTTCTGATGGTCCTCTTCATCACATTCCTCCCTCTCCATTCTCTAACCCCCATTGTAAACACCGTCTTGCACAGAAGAATTTTTTGGCTCTCATATGTTTGTTTTTCCAAATGAACTTGACTTACCATTTTGTTAATTTTCTTCAAAGTTCTACTGATGTTTTCTAAGTAGGACTGCATTGAATTAGTAGGTTAATTTGGGGAATATTACTTTTATAACATTAACTATTCTTAGCCAAGAATATGGGATATCCTACTTATTGAAATTAATTTTATGTACCTATTTAGATTTGAATAGGATCTTTGCATGTTGTTTCTTTGTACCTAAGTATTTTATCAGTTTTTTTCTCACACTGTCTTTTCTAGTATCTTTTGGATATTAATTTTGTAACCCACCACCTAACTGCATTCCTTTATTTGTAATAATTCTTTTCATATGATTCCCTTGTGATTTTCTAGTCTTAGAATCTTATGTAGGTCCTGGCCAGGTAGCTCAGTTGGTTAGAGTATCATCCCAAAAAGCCAAGGTTGTGGGTTTGATCTCTGGTCAGGCACATAAAAGAATCAGCCAATGATGCATAAATAACTGGGACAACAAATCCATACTTTCTCCCTCCCTCCCTCCCTCCCTCCCTCCCTCCCTCCCTCCCTTTCTGAAATCCATCAATAAATTTTTTTTAAAGGAATCATATGTAAAAGTGATATTTTGCCTTCTTTTTCTAACTTAATTGATTCATCTACAACAAATACGGAATAAAAGAAATAATACTTTCCTATGCATGTTATGTTCCTAATTGTATTGAAAATGCTTCTAGTGTGTTAATTGTATTTAGCATGATTCAGTCTTGAGATACTAGCTTTGTCATGTTAGAAGTATCAATTTTTTCCTAGTTAAGTAATTTTGAATCAGGAATGGAAGTTGAACTTTATTATAGAAATTAGCAAGATTTATTGACATGAATGCATAGTTTTTTCTCCTATAATCTGTTAGTATTATATATTATACAAATAGGTGTTCTCAATATTTAGCTACATTTGCATTCCAGAGTTGAGTCTTAAATAGTATATGACAGCCTTAATAAATTGTTAAGTTCTGTTTGGGGATGTCTATTTAGAAATTTCTAGTGACATAAAACAATGTCTGTAGTTTTATGCTTGTTCTCTTGGTCAGATTTTGAATCAATAATGAACTAACTATAAAAATAATTTGGGTCCTGGCCGGCTAGCTCAGTTGGTAAGAGCATGGTCCCAATGCGCCAAGGTAGCAGGTTCGGTCTCCAGTCAGGGCACATACAAGAAACAGCCAATATGTATAAATACGTGAAACAACAAATCGATGTTTCTTTCTCTCTTCCTCTCTCTTAAAAAAACAGAACAAAAACAATTTGGAAGTTTTGTTCTCTAAATTCTGAAACTGTTTTAGTAGTATCACAACTATCTGTTCCTTTACAGTTTATAAAATTCACGTGACATCATCTGTTCCCAATCTTTTTAGGGTTAGTGTGTGTGTTTTTATTTCTTCTATTGTGATTAATCAATTTTTCTCTCTCCTGGAGTTAATTTTGGTAACTTACATTTTTCCTAGAAAAGTCAACCAATTCAGCCAGATAACTCAGATTTGTATATAGTAGAGTTTTGCTAACTTAGGATTTGAAAAATATCTTACAACATATTTATTATAACTTTTTCTGGTTTTAATTTTACCTTGTTTGATTAAACTAGCCAGTAATAGCAGTGCTATGTAGAAGCAGTGACAAATGTGTATTTCAGTATTTATTTGTGATCAGAATTCATTAAATTCTTAATGATAAGCATTATGACCTCAGATGTTAAAAATTTTTAGCCCTGGCCGGTGTGGTTCAGTTTGTTGAGCACAGTCCCGTGCACTGAAAGGTTGCTGGCATGATTCCAGGACAGGGCACGTGCCCGGGTTTTGGGCTCCATCCTGGGTAGCGGGTGTGCAGGAGACAGCCAGTCAATGTTTGTCTCTTACATTGATGTTTCCCTCCCTCTCCTTCTCCCTCTCCCTTCCTCTCTGAAATCAGTAATAAAAAATATATATTTTAAAGTGTTAAAGTTTTGAGTATAAAGTAAGGTGCTGTGCATAAATATAATACATAAATATAATACATATATATATCATTCTGCAAATGGATTTAAGAATAGAAGTCTGTCATGCATGTATCAGTATTGCTCTATGTCAACTGGAATATAGAAATGGCTTTTGTATATACAATTACCTGTTGTGACAGTACTCAAAATCCTACTTTAATGATATAACCATCTTTATTTTTAAAATGGGAATAATAGTCATATCTATCTCCTAACAGTGATTATGATGATTAAAACTGGTTAATGTATGTAAAGCTCGGAATAGTGCTTAGAGTATAATAAATTACAATGGTGAAGAGGATAATTGTTACTGTTACAATTATTTAACCAGAATTCCTCGTGTTAGGTATTTCTGTTGTTTCCAGTCCATTACAGATAAATAGCCGCACTGAATATTTTTTAATGCATTCATTTAAGTATAAGAGCCCTATTGTAAATCTTTAGTACTGACATTGCTGGTGTATGCCCTTGAGCTTTCAAGTTGTGTACTAAAAAAGGTTTTACCAGTTTATATTCCTACCAAATGAAAATACCTATGTCACCACAATCTCACTGATTTTTATGTGGGGTTTTTTTTGTTTGTTTTTTTACTCTTGATATCTACCAGTATTAGAAAAGGATATTTACTGAAATATATAGTTTAAAACACACACACACACACACACACACACACACACACACACACACACACACAAAAAAAAAAAAAACAGGAGTTGAGCCAAACTGACCTGGGTTCAAATCCTAGTCTTTTTACCTTATAATTGTATGACTTTTTTTTTTTAACTTTAGTATTTCTTTTTCTTTTTAAAAAAAAATATATTTTTATTGATTTCAGAGAGGAAGGGTTAGGGAGAAAGAGAGAAACATCAATGATGAGAGAGAATCAGTGATTGGCTGCTTCCTGCGTGGCCCCTCCAGGGATCGAGCCCACAACCTGGGCATGTGCCCTGACCGGGAATCAAACTATTTAAGTTTTCTTTTTCTAATCTTTAAAGTTATAATATAATACTACCTAGTTATGAAAATATAATGAAATCATGCATTTGAAGTGTTTAGCAGGGTGCCTACCACTTCATAAACATTATACTAGGGATGGGGAAAAAAATGCTTCATTACTCTTTTTTATTTATTTATTTTAAAAATTTGTCTTTATTGTTGAAAGTACTATAGATGTCCCTTTATTTCCCCATTGACCCCTTCTAGCCACACCCTAACACTCCCAACCTTTGTCCCCGCCCTCAGCATACTATTGCCTGTGTCCATGGGTTATGCATACAGGTTCTTTGGTTAATGTCTCTCCACCCACCCACCCACTCCCACCTTCCCTCTGAGATTTGTCAGTCTTTTCCATGCTTCTCTGTCTCTGGATCTATTTTGTTCTTTAGTTTATTTCTTAGATTTCACATATGAGTGAGATCATGTGATACTTGTCTTTCTCTGACTGACATACAAGTTCTTTTTACAAGGCCAGCATTATACTAATTCCAAAACCAGATAAAGACACTACAGAGAAAGAGTATTAACCAGTCACTATCCCTGATAAACATAGATGCTAAGTAAAATCCTCAACAAAACATCAGCAAACCGGATCCATCAATATATTAAAAAGATCAAACACCATGACCAAGTGGAGACTTATTTCAGGGATACAAGGGTAGTATAATATACGCAAATCAATAAATGTGATACATCACATAAACAAATTCAAAGATAAAACCACATGATCTTATCAGTAGATGCAGAAAAAGCATTTGACAAAATTCAACACCCATTTTTAAAAAAACTTATTTTTATTGAATTCAGAGGGGAAGGGAGAGGGAGAGAAACATCAATGATGAGAGAGAATCATTGATTGATTGGCTGCCTCCTGCACGCCCCGCACTGGGGATGGAGCCTGCAATCTGGGCATGTGCCCTGACCAGGAATTGAACCATGACCTCCTGGTTCATAGGTCGTGCTCAACCACTGAGCTATGCCGGCCAGGCAACACCCATTTTTGATAAAAATTCTCAGCAAAGTGGTAATAGAGGGATCATTCCTCAACATAATAAAGGCTATATATGACAAACTTACAGCCAATATTATGCATAATAGGCAAACCTAGAACGATTTCATGACTTTTTAAAAACAAATGTTGAAGTTATTGATTTCAAATTATTTACTATGGGAACCTTCTCTCGTTAAGCCACCAAGATCCTTTACATTACAGCCTAGATGTTACTTCTGTAGTTTAATTCTTCTTCTTTGATGTCCTTTTAATGCATGTATTTCAGAGTTTATAAATCCATGTATATTGCACTTTTGTTGCGTTACTAACCGTAGGTATCTGCATGGAGCATAGCCATGTTCTGTAGAAAATTAATATATATATTTTTAAATGTTTTAATTGATTTTAGAGAGGAAGGGAGAGGGAGAGAGATCAATGATGAGAATCATTGATCAGCTGCCTCCTACACGCCCCCTACTGGGGATTTTGCCCGCAACCTGGTCATGGACCCCAACTTGGAATCAAGCTGTGACTTCCTGGTTAGTGGGTCCATGCTCAAGCACTGAGCCACTCCGGCTGGGTGAAAATTAATATTTTTAAATTGCTTGTTTCATAGCAAATGATTTCAGAACTTAGGTTGTTGGCTTAGTTTCATTGTATGTTTAAATATATTGACTATTGTTTTCCCTAAATAATTCATTTCTTTCTTGATTCTTAGTTTCTATCTACCTTTATATGCAAGTATAAATAACAAATTCCTACTTACGATCAGTCAATAAGCAGATTTTGAAAAAGCTTAGTATTATTTGAAACACATTCTCTATCTTGACATATAGATTATAGGTGATTATTTAATATTTATTTTTCTCTTAACATTACCTAAAAGTACTTAGTAAAAGTTTAGGTATTTATTGAGAGTTTCATATATTATTCAATTTTATATTTTAAGCACAGCATCAGTAAGTAATTTGCTTGTTACCCTTTTATCAGCAGGATTATTACCCTGATATAAGCAGGATTCTTATTGCACTAGAGGCCTGGTGCACGAAATTCGTGCACTTGGGAGGGGGGAGGTCCCCTCAGCCTGGCCTGCACCCTCTCGCAGCTCAGGAGCCCTCGGGATGTCTGACTAACATCTTAGGAATGGGCCTAAACCAGCAGTCAGACATCCTTAGCACTGCTACAGAGGCAGGAAAGGCTCCTGCCACCACCGCTGTGCTCGCCAGCCATGAGCATGGCTCAGGGCTCTGGCTGAGCGGTGCTCCCCCTATGGGAATGCACTGTACCACCAGGGGACAGCTCCTGTGTTGAGCATCTGCCCCCTGGTGGCCAGTGCATGTCATAGCGACTGGTTATTCTGCCGTTCGGTCTATCTGCATATTAGCCTTTTATTATATAGGACTAGAGGCCCGGTGCACAAAAATTTGTGTCTCACAGTGGACCCATGCCAGAGGAAGTTTCAGCCTCAAACCATTGCCCAGCCTCCTTACCCTTGGACTGTGAGCACTGAAGGGGGTTGTACAGTATTAAAAAAAAAAATTGTGCACTTTGGGGGCGGGGGGTTCCCTCAGCCCGGCCTGTGCCCTCTTGCAGTCTGGGACCCCCTCAGGGGATGACCATTTGCTGGCTTAGGCCTGCTTCCCGGAGTATTGGGCCTAAGCTGGCAATCAGACATCCCTCTGGCAGCCCTCGGGGGATGTCCACTTGCCAGCGGGGAGCAGGCCTAAGCTGCAGTTGGACATCCTTAGTGCTGCTGAGGAGGCAGGAGAGGCTCCCACCACCACTGCTGTGCTGGCAGCCATCAGCCTGGCTTGTGGCTGAGCAGAGCGCCCCCATGTGGGAGACACTGACCACCAGAGGGCAGCTCCTGCATTGAGCTTCTGCCCCCTGGTGGTCAGTGTGTGTCATAGTGACCAGTCATTCCCAGTCTTTCTGCTGTTAAGGTCAGTTTGCATATTAACCTTTTACTATATAGGATAGAAGCCTGGTGCACAGGTGGGGGCTGGCTGGTTTGCCCTGAAGGGTGATCTGGATCAGGGTGAGGGTCCCGCTTGGGTGCCTGGCCAGCCTGGGTGAGGGGCTGATGGCTGTTTGCAGCTGGTCACACCCCCTTCAGGGTGGGGGTCCCCATTGGGGTGCCTGGCCAGCCTGGATGAGGGGCTGATGGCTGTTTTCAGGCTGGCCACACTGCCTTTAGGGTGGGGGTCCCCACTGGGGTGCCTGGCCAGTCTGGGTGAAGGGCTGAGGGCCGTTTTCAGGCTGGCTGACGAGTGAAGCTCCCAGCCTCTCTTTTTCTTTTTTCTTTTTTAATCTGGGATTTATTTACCTTCTATAATTGAAACTTTGTTGCCGTCACTGAAGCTGAGAGCTGGCTCCTGCTCGCTCCAGCTCTAAGGCCACTGCCTGCTGAAAGCAGGTATCTGGGGTTTGTTTAGCTTCTATAATTGAAACTTTGTTGCCGTCACTGTAGCTAAGAACCAGCTCTTGCTCGCTCCAGCTCTGTGGCCACGGCCTGCTGAAAGCAGGTATCTGGGGTTGGTTTAGCTTCTATAATTGAAACTTTGTTGCTTTCGGAGCTCAGAGCGGGGCTGCAGCAGGTGGGGAACCTTGGCTTCCTCCATCACTGAAGCAAGCAAGCCTCCTGCTCGCTTCAGCTGCGTGGCTGCCGGCCGCCATCTTGGTTGGGTTAATTTGCATATCGTGCTGATTAGCCAATGGGAGGTGTAATGAAGGTACAGTCAATTACCATGT
This sequence comes from Myotis daubentonii, assembly GCF_963259705.1. Classification (NCBI taxonomy): domain Eukaryota; kingdom Metazoa; phylum Chordata; class Mammalia; order Chiroptera; family Vespertilionidae; genus Myotis; species Myotis daubentonii. The sequence continues at coordinate 113,225,431 of NC_081843.1, forward strand.
TTGCCTATTATTAGATAGGATTCTTTCCAAAAGTATTCTGTTTCACAAATATTTATTGAGTATTTTCTATATCCTGGTCATTTATTATAGGCAGAGGGGTTCAAAATATATGACTTTTTGACCTCCCTCAGGATTTCACAGTCTGTTGGACATCTTAAAATAATACTTTATTTGTTTGGCAAGGAGATACTTATTATACAGTCATAGAGTTGTTTGGAAAACTGAAGTTGAATCCTTAAAATACTAAAATTTTAAAATGAAAATCTTTTGAAAATGTGTTGAATATTTTTTATTCCTGAACTGGGTAAACTGAACATCATGATTTTTTTTTTAGTTGTGATTTACATGAATCATTTTGAACATTCACTTAAAAATGTTTTTCCCAATCCTGCTGCTGCCAGCAGTAGTCATTTTTTTTTTTTTACTGCTGTTAATATACACTCTTTAATGTGTCTCATTAAATTCCCATCTCTCTTATAATTTATTCCCAATTTGTTTGGGACTACAGTCTTCATGTATCCAAACATTTTAAAATTCTTATTTAAAACACCTGAGTAGTAGCTTTGGATTGAATGCCTTGACAGTTTTTCACCTCTGATTAATAAATTTGTGAGCTTTTCAAGCAGACAACTAAAAATGGATTCTCACTAAGGTATTTTCAACTTCAGTATTATTTTAGGGATTTCATTGTATTTCTAGTTTATTTACTTTCTCTGAATTGTTATTGGTAGTTTTATTTAAAACATAAGTTAAAAGCTACAGGATGGGTGAACTTGAAACATTATGCCAAGTGAACAAAGCCAAACACAAAAAGCCACATTTTCATGGTTTTATTTGTATGAAATATCCAGAACAAAGAAATCTTTAGAAATAGAAAGTGATTTAGTCATTGCCAGGGGGGTAGAGGAAAGGGAGAATGGAGAATGACTACTAATGGGTAAGGAGTTTCTTTTGTTGGGGATGAATGTGTCCTGGAATTAGATAGTGGTTATGGTTGAACAACTTTGTAAGTATACTAAAAACTACTGAATTGTAAACTTTAAGAGGGAATGTTATGGGAATTATAGCTCACTGTTAAAAATCTAAATGAAAGCAAATTTTCTAATAAGCCCTTCAAAATATTTCCTGGATTAGCTGCTTTCTAAACCTATACTTTTACTTTTGTATTTTGTTCATTGGCTTACATTTTAAGTCTCAAATATATTTTACAGTGAAAGCATAATTTGTATTTTCCTTCGGGATAATAGAAGTTCAGTTGTGAAGTAAATGAAAATTTAGTTAATGTACATTGTTTGTAAAGAAAAAACAAAAGTCCTCTCTATTGGCCTCCTGTAACTCCCTGGTATCATCAGTCTGTAGGTATTAAAGAACAAATGTATGTGAGCCCTACATATCTAAAGTATTTTTAAGGACTATCCTTGTTTAATAGAAAACGATAGCAATAATTTAAACAATAAAAAACAAGCAAACAAAACTATTAATATATTTTACTTTTCTTTTCTTTTTTTCCTTAAGAATAAATTGTAGCCCTGTCCAGGTAGAGTGTTGTCCCTATATGCCAAGATTGAGGGTTCAATTCCTGGTCAGGGCACATATAAGAATCAATCAATGAATACATAAATAAGTGAACAACAATTTACTTATGTTGTTTCTCTCTCTCTCTCTCACTGTCTCCCCCTCCCTCACCCATCCTCTTTCTCTCTCTTCTTTTCTCTCTCTCTCTCAAATCAGTAAATAAATTTTTTTAAAAAAAATATAACATATTTTTAAAATGTAATTTTTATATTGTCTTATGAGTTTTGTTTTCATTGTTTGTTTATTTTTATATTACATGCAATTTTTATTTTCCGTTTTTGTGATTTGTTCTATGTAACTTTTTCAGTCTTGAAAATTTTAATTTTTATCGAGTGGTTTATCATTCTGTTGTTTGGTCTGTAAGCTGTTAAACACATGTTGTATGTTTTTATTTTTAGGCTATGGAGTTATTAGTAGAGAAAGCAATCAGCAGTGCTTCTAGTCCTCAGAGCCCTGGAGATGCACTAAGAAGAGTGTTTGAGTGCATTTCTTCAGGGATTATTCTTAAAGGTAAGTTTTACTTCATTTTTGATGTGTATGTTTGATAATTGAATCAGAACTCTTCTTTCTTTTACAAAAAGCTAATATTTCTTTCTCACTGTGGTGATTACTGTAGGTAGTCCTGGCCTTCTGGATCCTTGTGAGAAGGATCCCTTTGATACCTTGGCCACAATGACTGACCAGCAGCGTGAGGACATCACATCCAGTGCACAGGTAAGGGTGTGTTCTTAATCCCAAAGCTTTATTGGGCCACTGCCTTTAAGGGTTTGTTTTTTTATAACTGTCCTTTAGAAGAAATACTGTATAGGATTCATTCTTTTGTTTCTTTATTAAGTTCTCAAAGGGGAGTATATTTTGAACTAGATTTCACTATTATAATCTGAAATTTTATTATTTTAACTATATGTATGTCTAATTAAAGTATATTATATAAATATAAAAATAAAGCAGCATTTTCAGTCTTGTTAAATCTGAGTATTAGGTTATATATATGAAAATCAGTAGGGAAACGAGGTCATCTGCTTGTACAGAAGTGATGTGGTTTGTGGTAATTATTGTTATAATTTAGCCTGTCCTGCCACTGGAAAGGCTGTCTCATGTAGTAATTAAGGTGTGGGCTCTGGAGTCAAGACCCTCTGGGTTTGAATACCAGCTCTGCCATCTCATCTGTAAAATGGGGATAAAAGCAGTGTCTGCCTCAAGCAGGATTGTTGGGAGGATTACATGAGTTAGTGTGTGTAACTGTAATAATGTGCTTGTTATGTGCCATTGAGTCAGCTCTGACCCAGGTCATGTCCACAGTGTCCTGTCCTCACCAGACCAGCGTGGCTCCTCTGGACTCATGCCTGTGGCTTCTTTCATGCAGCCAGCCCATCTCTTGTTTGGTCTTTCTCTTTTCCTGCTCTCTTCTCAGGATGTGCCCACAGTAGCACAGCTTCCATTTTGTCATTTTTGTGTCCAGTGGTGTTTCAGGCTTCCTTTGCTGTAGGACACACTTATTTGTCTTTCTGGTGATCCAAAGTATCCATCGAGCTCTCCTCCAACACCATATTGCCAATGAAACAATTTTTTTGCTACCAGCTTTCACTGTCCAGCTTTACGTTGGCTATCATCATTGTCATTATCAGTTATTAGTCCTATTAGAAGAATTATGGAAAAGGAAAACATGTGAGCCGAATGAATGAATGAAAAAAAATTGATCAATCAAAAACTGCTACAGCTTTCCTTTTTTTTAACCCAAAAGTATATTATCCTGGCTAAAGAAAATAAAGAGGGGTTAAGAATAGTCTAAACAGCAGCCATTTTGAAAAGTAGTGTGACTCGTAGATTTATACCCAACAGAACTGAAAACATGTCCATGAAAGACTTGTACATGACAACATTATGCATAATAGCCAAAAAGTGGAAACATCCCAAATGTTCATCAATTGTTGACTGGGTGGATGAATTGGTTTCAGTTATGAAATTAATCTTGTTTAAGGTATTTCTTTCATTAAGCAGAGGCGTTTTTACATATGGGGGTATAAACCTAACAAGAATTATTAATTAATTAATTAATTCTAAATTCTGACTCTTTATTCCAGTTTGCGTTGAGACTCCTTGCATTCCGCCAGATACACAAAGTTCTAGGCATGGACCCGTTACCCCAAATGAGCCAACGTTTTAACATCCACAACAACAGGAAACGAAGAAGGGATAGTGATGGAGTTGATGGATTTGAAGCTGAGGGGAAAAAAGACAAAAAAGATTATGATAACTTTTAAAAAAAGTTTCTGTAAATCTGCAGTGTTAAAAATAATAGGTGCCCATTTGTTGGCTGTTTTTCATTCATAATAATGTCTACAAAAAATTTATCAAGAATTTCATGGAAGAACCAAGTTTTTCTGTGACATTAAAATCTTCATGTACAGTGTTAGGTGTTATATGAATGGAAAGATACCCCCCCAAAATTGTGCTCCAACTAGGGGAAAAACAATGGTTCAGATTCTCTCCCTCTCTCCCCCCCGCCATTATTTTGGTTTTATTTACTGGTTGCCCTAGTTTCTTCTATTTTTGTGTCTTTTATTAACTAGTCTTATTAAATCTTCACTGTATTTAATGCAGTATTTGTACTTCAGTTACTATGTGTATTTTGAGAGGTTTATTTAGAGGTTTTGTTCTTTGACACTAGCTATTTGTGTTATAGATGATGTCCTTTACTCCTTAATATTTTACAGCAGTATGTTTTTTGTACTGTGAGACTGCAGAACTTTCCCGTTTGTTTGTTGTTCTGTGTGTGATGGATTATCACACAGTTGTCCTGCCGTTTAGTGCTCAGACCTGGGTGTTCCTGCAGATTTTGGGCCATTGGTCTCCCTAGTGTGACACAGAAAGGCGTAATGAAGACAGGTCTCTGCTACTCTAATCAAGTTTGCTGTTAGTCGCGCATTAGCAGTACAAAAGCTAATATATACTATGGTCTTGCAACAGTTTTAAAAGCCTCTGCATAAGTAATAAAAATGCATGAAATATTTGTTTTTAATAGACTTTTAAAATTATAATTTTAGGTTTGACACGTAGATCTTTGTACAGTTGACTTTTTGACATAGCAAGGCCAAAAATAACTTTCTGAATATTTTTTTCTTCTGCATAAGTGGAGAGGGCATTTTTCATACTATAAGTGGGCTAACCAATATTTTGAAAAGAACTTTATCATTGTGCAACTAACAACAGTAACTAGCCCTTAATTATGATGACAGTTCCTTGTTGGTGTGTGTGAGATTACTCTAGCGACTATTACAGTATAACACAATTGAATGATTCCTTTTCCCTGCCCCCATACCCTATCACCCAGAGAATTTACAGTTCTATTAACAGTGAGGTTGATAAAGTATTACTGATAAAAAATTAAGATTATCTAAGGAAAAAAAAACCAGAAAATTATTTGGTGTGGCCATCTTACATGCTTATGTGTCCTACAAAAAGCTAAATATTCTAGCAGTGGTGTAATGATAAGTTACATCTGACTGTTGATGTGTTTATGCTCTGGTACACAGGTGTCATTTTGTTGTCACAGCACTACAGTGAAATACACAAATAAAAATTTAAATTCATATTATGACTTAAATGTATTATATGTTAGAATTGACATAAACTACTATTGCTTTGAAATGACTTATGCTTTAGTAAAACTATATTCAAAAGTATTGGGTAGTTATATTTTGTTATTGCTGACAAATGTTTGTTGCCTGAGCATAGAATTTCCAAAAAATTTTATAATTTTCAATACTGTATTGGTTAAATATAGTCTATTGAATTGGGTCAGATCATCAGAGTTCTGTTGACTTAAAAGCCTAAGCTTTTAATCTTTAAGCCTTGTACCTCCTACAGTTGTGTTTTTAGCCAACCCTCTTTCTGTAGAATTTAAATGCTCAAGACATGGCATGCGGATAGATTTTAAGTCTCCCAATTTTGGTCTACGCTATTGGGCTATCCATCAACCTTTTTTACCCCTCTTTATTCTAAAGAACTTACAAAGCTATATCTCTTTCTAAGGCCAATGGTTAAGTAAGGATGGGAAAATAAAGGGAATCCCATCTCCTTTGCTCTGCATTTTAACCTTTTCCTGAGCCAGAAGTCAGAAAGGATATTGCATGTACTACATCCAGAATATAGATAGGTGTTATTTGTCCCAAATTCTGTTAGAGTCTCTGAGCCAATATTAAAGATTTTAAACACAAAAATTCTAATTTGACCTCTTGAAAAATCGGCAGATCTGATGACACTTAGCTAAAGCTGAGCGTAATGGCCACTCCTTGGAGGATGAATTTGAGACAAAGCCTCTCTGGACAGTGGACCACAGCCTTCTCGTTTGCTCCCTATTTCCCTACCAGGTTGGCCTGTGGGCATTCAGTTGTATCACATTTCAGATGCCGGCCATTTTGCCTGTGGACTCGCCCAATCTGTGTGTGTAACTACATCTGTTAAACTGAGGCACAGAGAATCTCTAAAATTACTTCATTTCAGAATTTTCCAGGCCTCTGATCCTGTGCTTCCTGCACTAGCACAGTTGAGGTTATCCACATTGAATGTAAGGGCAGTCATGAAGCAACACTTGCACTTCCTTCATTGATTGTTTGCAGAGAAATGTCAGGAGGAGGCCTGAAAGTCAAGTAAGCTACAGCCTGAAGGGCATCCTTTCTTTCAGAGTAGAGACCAAAATCTCTCTCCTGAAGATCTAACATCAGAGCAGCCTGCCTGTCTTCCTGTCTGCTCTTTGGTTGGACCAAGAGAAAGAGAAGAAAAGGCTGTGGGAGTTGAAGAGAACAAAGATGGGCTAAAGGAAAATAAGACTTTCTAGATGGCAAGATTCTTAGTTGTATAGGTGCTTAAATTTTTGAAATCTTCATGTACATCAAAAGAGATGAAATGGAGAGGGCTTCATTTATGGTGAAGTGGAAAGGGAGCTGCAGCTGAATTATTGACTGAGACCCAGTCTATGAGTCACAGCTCTGGATCAGATGAAGTAAGTACCCTCTTCCCTGTCTCTGAATGCAACTGTCACATCTGGATAAAATGCCTCGAGCAGCAGTGTGAGGACTCAAACGTATTTAGGCAGAGAGATTGGAGAAGATCACAAGTGAACTATCAGTTTACCCTCCAGAGGTGAACTCCCTGCTTAGCCGTGCACGTGAGCACAGCCATGGGAGAGTATGGCAGTGTGTGGTAATCAAAGCCCAGATTTTTGGCCAGAGGATGATAAAGATGAGCCCCCTGGGAACTGGAACATAACTGGGCAGGTTGGGGGGAGGGAAGAGCAAGGGTAAGTGACCCCATAAAGTTACTTGTGAATAATTTTATAATAGTTTTTTTTCCAGGGCTCAACCCCAAGTTATTTTGTAAGGCCAACATTACCCTGACACAAAAACGATTAAAAAAAAAAGTGCTTCAACAATAAAGCTTTAAAAAAAGAAAGAAAGCAGATGGAAAAGTTAAAAAAAATACAACTGAAATGCAAGGCTGATTCAATATGTGAAAATCAATATATGAATTTTTATAATTTTAATACTATCCTAGAATAAACAAAAGTTTAAAGAAATAACTGGGAAAGCCATTACAACATACTATACCAGAGAGTTGATATTGATAAAGATGTTAAAGTCATTTGAATCTGATTCCACTAAGAATTAGACATAGGCATAACGATTCACTACCTAAGTGGTCAAGAATTGGAAGAATGGGTCTAGCTGGTGTGTCTCAGTGGTTAAGTGTTGACCTATGAACCATGAGGTCACAGTTCGATTCCCAGGCAGAGCACATGCCTGGGTTTCAGGGCTCGATCCCCAGTGTGGAGCGTGCAGAAGGCAGCCGGTCAATGATTCTCGTCATTGATGTCTGTATCTCCCTCTCTCTTCCTCTCTGAGATCAATAAAACATTAAAAAAAAAAAAAGAATTGGGAAAATGGGACATCCATATAGTGGCTCATTACAAATAATGATGTAGCTATGTATCAGCAAGCTGAGATGTTCACAAATCAGTGTTTGCAAAACCAGCATCCGTTGACGATACATGCATCTGCATATGCACACACATACATAGGAAAGGTCCTAACTCAAAACCATTGACACTGGTTATTCTGGATGACTTTTTCAACTGGTTGAGATGTTTTGACAGAACAAGGAATACTTTGGTAATAAGATAAAAACTTTTATTGACATTTTTTTTTATACTGGATTTCCTCCTGGGCCACAGGTTATTGTTTCTTCAGTTCCTTCTGGGATACCTTTTTCTTCTGTGCAGCCTCCTCTTCTGGTTTAGGAACACTCTGCTCTTTTTCAAAAAGGATCATCTCCGATGGCAGGGAGCGCTCACGTGCGGGTTGACCTGCCAGTGAGCTTTAGGTTCTGCACCACCTCTCGGAGCTTTGTTCACCTGACTGCTCAGTGACGAGAGAATCTACACCTAAGCCCAGTTCAGCACTGCTCTCTGCATTCTTAAGCACGTGCAGCAAGATGCCCAGCACTCTTCATCCAGCCCCGTTTGGCCTGGACACCACCTACCAGCGCCATTTTAAGTGCGGAATGGCACACATGGCTTCCTACAGGGACACCCTTCAGGCACTTGGTGGCTTTTCGGATAGGCACGCCCTTGATGGCCCAGGCAGTTTCACAAATGTTCTTAGAGTGAACATGAAGATTTGAACCTCCTGATCGGCATGATTTCATGGGGGTTTCTGGGTCAAGTGAATAGTGAACGATTTTCAGTGGTCATCTCAGACCAAAAGCTTCTTTCTTTAAAAGGGTGAATGAACAATGTACATGGGTGGACAATTCTCAAAAGAAGTATATATTCTCAAAATAAATATAAGTGGCCGATAGCCATATGAAAAATTTTCAACCTTACTAGTAATCAAATAAATACAAATTTAAAAAAAATGAAGGTAATACACTTTTTGTCAACCAGATTGATAAAGGTTGGAAAGATAGAAAATAATCAGGTCTGAACTAGTAAAACCAAGATTGTAAAGGCAAGAGGCACTAGCTCAGTCGACATCAGAAGAACCCTTTTTTTAAAAAATTGTCTAGTTTTACATATGTCTCCTTTTCCCCCCGATTAACACCTCCTCCCCGCCCCCACCCCCCCAGCCGTTCCCACACTGGGCAAGCCCCCACCGTCCCAGTGTCTGTGTCCATTGGTTATCCTGATATGCATGCATACAAGTCCTTTGGTTGCTCTCTAACCACCCCCCTCCCCTGCCATTTGTCTCTGGGTCTATTTTTATTCATCAAATTGTGTTGATCATTATATCCCACATATGAGTGAGATCATATGATATTTATCTTTCTCCGACTGGCTTATTTCACTTAGCATAATGCTGTCCAGTTCCGTCCATGCTGTTGCAAATGGTAAAAGTTCCTTTTTTATAGCGGTGTAGTATTCCATTGTGTAGATGTACCATAGTTTTTTAATCCACTCATCTGCTGATGGGCACTTAGGTTGTTTCCAAATCTTAGCTATTGTAAATTGTGCTGCTATGAACATAGGAGTGCCTATATCAGAAGGACCTTTTTTTTAAAAAAAATATAAAACTACTAGAGGCCCAGTGCATGAAATTTGTGTGTGTGTGGGGGGTGGGGGGGTTGGGCGGTGGTTGTCCCTCAGCCCAGCCTGCACCCTCAGGGGATGTCTGACTGCTAGCCCCACCCCTGATTACCACCGCCGGTCACCTCCCTCTCGGGGGGCAGACGCTTAATGCAGGAGCTGCCCCCCCCCCCCACCACCACCAGTGGTCAGTGCACATCATAGCGACCTGTCGTTCTGCTGTTCGGTCGATTTGCATATTAGGGTTTTATTATATGGGATATATACAAATAAAGAGGGAGACTCTGACCCAGCAGCTGAACTTCAAAGACTTCATCTTAAAGAACGAAATCTAATCAGATAGATATACAAAACTATAAATTCAAATATTTTTACTGAAGCACTATTGGCAAGTGTGTAAGATTAGAAACAACTGAAATGTCCAATAAGTACTTGACTAAAATACTGCTCAACCATCTAATGATGTTAGAGACCAGCAACCCCAAAGGGAGTGTTCCCTCCTGAAAAGTCCTCGTCATTCAACCCGTTCCTCCTGAGAGGGGTCAGCTCCCTCAGGAATGTGACGTTGGAAAAAGTTGAAAATAACTATGTAGTAGAACAATACACGAAGAAATTTACTTCATGTGTAGTAAGAACCAGATTATAAAACACACACACACCATTCTCCATGTTCCAGCGGACTCAGCAGCTCATCTCTGTAGTGTGGTTATGGCTTGTTCAGTTTGGGGCTTTTGTTCCTATCAGATTAGGAGGTTTGATGATCTCTGTTTCTATAATACCTTTCACCACATAACTACTGACTAGTTCTTAAATAATTACAGCATAGTAATTCTTTAAAAAGAAAAAATGGTGTGAAAACCGCCCAATATCTCCACATGCCTTAAGGAGAGATTCCAGCAGCCTTAGCCTGGTACTCAGGGCTCCACTGACTGCCGTTCTGACCTGCTCTTCCCACCTCTCCTGCCTCGCCCTGCGCTGGAACGTGCGGTGCCAGCCCCCAGCAGAGCACTCCTCTCCACCGGCCTGTCTGCTCCCGCTGGGGCAGCGTCAGAGGCCTGGGGAGGGGCAGCGCCTTTCTTCTGGGATGGGGGGAAGGTGTCGCCCTGGCATTTGAGGAGACCAGGAAAAAATAAAGCGGAGAGAGGTTTACCTGAAAGTTAATCGACTACGTCTATGTGGTTCCGGTTTCTCTTAGCATTTTCCCTTCCGTTGCTGTCTCACGTTGGATGAGAGAATGAATGGATCCCCCCTTCTTTTTCTGGGACCCCAGTTGAGCTGAGCCATGAAACTTCTTAACCTACATAAGGTATTTGCAAGGTCTGAGAGGGTCTGGTTTGGTGCTTTATGTGGCTGCCCTCGGGATCCGCTCCGAGACCAGGTGAGTGTATGGAGAGTGGACGCCAGTGTCCCAGGGAAGGGAAATGGTGGGTCAGGAAGCTGCTGGGGAAGAAAGGCTGAGCGAGGCTCTGCAGCTCAGCCATTTCCACTCCCTGAATTCTCCTTTTGCCTTTGGACAGAAAGGATTTTGAAAAAACAATTTTGAATCCATTTTAACCTTGGGACAGACGAGCGTTTCAAACATGAAACAGTGGGTCTTTCACAACCTCTGTGCTTGCTCTGCAGCCACCTGAACAATAAGCCTTTCAGGTCTCAGTGAGTGGGAAGGGGCCGGCCAAGCTGGGCACAGGCCCGGCTGCTGGAGCAAAGATCAAATGTCCCAGTGGGGGGCATGCGGGGCCTGTTTCCATTTGGGCCGTTCTCCCTGCCCAGTGACAGCCCAGCTCCCCTCCTCCCCGCCCAGAGCACCAGTAGGCGCCACGCACTGTGGGAAAGGGTGTCCTCCGCTCCTGCGCCAGATTTTCTAACCAGATTCAGCCTCCAGCAAAACTGGGAGGGCAGGAGAGGTCCTCCCAGTGCCATTTCCCTTCCAATTAGCAAACAAACAGCCGGCAGGCCAGGCCCCTCGCTTTCCCCAGCCAGCTCTGTCCCACCAGAAAGTCAGATTGACACTGGATGCTTCCATCTCAGGAAACATTCAAGAAGGAATAACATGATTTTCACTTGGCGACACTCGGCCTTCGGATGATTGAATGACATGAAAAGCACGAGGTTACGTCAACCTTAATCATTTGAGACAGCAACAAGCTTTCTCATTCCTCTCTCCTGGAGGTCATCCCGCCTGGAATCAGATGCCAGATCTCCGTGCTGTTCTCCTGGAATGAATCGACCCAAATAACAGGTTTTTCTGCCCGCTGGTTCCACCCTCTCACCCCAGTCATACACACACTGACACCCGCCTGCCTGGGCTGCTGACACCATCCTCGCCCCTGCGCCCCTGCGCCCCTGCTCTGAGGCACAGAGAACTTGAAACCTTCCCAGAACTTGCAAAAGCCCCTTAACTCCTCTGTGTCTCCCAGGGGGTGAAAATGACCGTTTTTCATGGCCCCGAGAGACCTAGAAAGTGATCTGAGTGAGCCTCCCAGAGGTGCTACTGGGAGGCTGCCCAGCCCGGGAGGACTCCGCTGTAGCTCTGAGGACTTGCCATCCAGCCAGCTGGGCCGGGCAGGACAGAGGGACCGCAGGCCCCAAGCGGGCACCTTCCCTGCCCAGAAGCACACGGGACAAGCAATGGGACCAGGGGGACACACGGAAGGAAGGAGTTCGGAGATGGACTGCAACGGCCTTAGAAGACGAAGTGACACAGTTAAAGCTCAGAAGTCATCAGATCACGTCAGACCACAGTGGACTGGAATTCATGGTCAGAAAGCAGATTGGACGAGTTGTTCCACATCTCTGGGCCTTGCGACTTCCCCACCCCCCACCCCCAGGCTCTCCAAAATGAATTGGTGTCCCGCTCTGGGAGCTGTGGGTGGCGCAGCGGCTGACGCAAGCCAAGTTCTAGTGCATGCTTCACGCACCAGTGGGCCAGTCAGTGTGCCCAGCGGAGGCCTGGGGAGGGAGGATGGGAGGAGCAGTCCCAGCCTCCTCTTTTGTTATTCTTCTTCGTGCTAGCGAGTGCCTTCCCAGCTCCCCAGGTCTCTAACGGCCCTGTAGAGGGCACAGTCTCCCTGTCCCAGAGGCTGCGGGGTTCCGGAGTGTCAGGTTGGAAAGCTTATCCATCCACCTAGGACTGTGCTGTAGGGAGTATCGCGAAGCACAGGAGGGCGTCCTCTGACCTTGAGAAGCTCCGGGCATAGCTCTAGGGAGGGAGACAAAGGCCTGGACCCACTGCAGTGATTCTAAGGCAGGTTCAAGTTTACAGCCGAGGCAGCTGTGGGCTCTGGATGCCTAGGAATTCAGAAGCGTCTAGGTTGTCCCAACTGTCCCTAAGGAAGGTGCCAACGAGGTGGTGGCATTGGGAGGAGACCCTGATGGGTGGGGGTGAATGCCAAGACAAGCAGAGTCAGAAAATGGCAAGGACTTGTTAAAGGCTCTTGTTTATGAATGAAAATTCAACGTATTTTCATTGTTTACTTTAAAATGGCTGCTTTTACCTTATGTGATTTTTGCTTTAATTTTTTAAAAAAGTAAATGAGATAGGTATGTGTGTGTGTGTGTGTAACTTTTAATTTATTTATTGTTGAGCCAGGTAATAATGCTCATGGTTCAAAATCCAGAGATAAACAGTTAAAACTATTTTTTAAAAATAATTTTATTTTTCAGTTACAGTTTGATTTAATGTTATTATTTCTGCCCAAGGACACAGACAAAAGATGTAGGGTAGGCACCCGAGAGGAGGTGGGGAAAGGATGGCAAGTGGCACTTTGCAGGAGTTGAGGCTCCAAGACCCCAGGCTCCCTCCATTGTCTCATCGCACTTCACTCAAAACCACCAATTAGAGATACAATGATTCAGAATTTCAAGGCTGCAACCGCCGAGCATTAAACCCCACACCCTTCTATCAGGTGTGGGCCCTGCATGACTGCACTAGTTGCATGTCCAAGAAGCCAGCCCTGGCCATCGGTACCCACGCGAACATACGGACGCTGGTGGAAGATCACGGAAAACCTAAGTTATCCGAAAAGTAAGGGACTAAAAATTTGCTCAGAACGGCGCCCTGGTTGGGTGGCTCGGTTGTTTGGAGCGTCGTCCCATGCACCAAAAGGTTGTAGGTTTGACTCCTGGTCAGAGCATGCACCTAGGCTGCAGTTCCCTGGTGGGGGCTGCCGTTTCACTATGAAAAGTAAAAACTGTTGTGAAATAGAAAGTGGTGTTCTTAGTCCTGACAAAGAACTTCATGCTTCCACACCTCCTTCAGGGGGTCTTTCTTCGCGAAGCCTGACTTGCCTTCCCCAACAGAATGGACACACTTTCATGGTGCGCTGCCCTAATTCGTGTAATCACAATATTAAGAACATGGGCTTCGGAATCCGACAAACCTTGTTGGAGTCCCAGTTCTGTCAGTAACCAGTTGTCGGACCTGGGCAAATGACCTACATCTGTTTTCTCACCTGAAAACGGGGTAATGCAGCTCAGTGGCAGGCTTGCCAATGGCAATCTAGTAGGAAATGAGGCCGAGACAGTATAGGAGTAACATGGGACGCCATCTTGACTGAAACCACTCCATCTTAGAGGCCTGACTAAGGCAGCTTCCTCTCAATAAAATTCTGTAGTTAAAATTACCCAACCACATCCTTAAAGAATCTATGATGATTACATCATGTTCTGCAAAATAGTCTTGTCAATTAAATGGTAACTAGAATATTTGCACAAGCATCGTTTTACAGGCCCTTTGGGTGGCACAATGGCCGTGGAAGACATCTGTGACTCCCCTGGGATCACCTCCACCAGAGGATGATTTAGGGACAACTGACCTCCTCCCCATTCCCAAGCCCTGCACCCACCCCAAGGCTCCTAAGCCATCCACAAGAACCCCCCAGTGAGCTCCAAGAGAGGGAGAGAGAGGGACACACACACACACGCACACACACAGATTTGTTTTCTGCTTATTTATGTATTCACTAGAGGCCCGATGCACGAAATTCATGCAAGGGGCTTGGCCTTCGCAGCCACGGGGGCTTGCCTCAGCCCTCATAGCCCTGGCTTCGTCCAGAAGGTTGTCTGGAAGGTTGTATGGCTGTGCAGTCTAATTAGCATATTATGCTTTTATTATTATAGATTCACTAGAGGCCTGATGCATGAAATTCATGCAAGAGTAGGCCTTCCTTCCGCCGGCTGCAGGCACCGGCTTCCCTCTGGCACCTGGGACCCGGGCTTCCCTTGCAGCCCCAGCTTGGTCTGGAAGGTCATCCAGAAGGACGTCCGGTCTAATTAGCATATTATGCTTTTATTATTATAGATTAGTTGATTTTTGTATCAACCTCGACAGAGGGTTGAACTTGCAACCTTTCCATATCAGGAGAACGCTCTAATCAACTGAGCTACCCAGTTAGGGCCACAGGCTCTTTCCAATAAACTAATGAACTCCAGCTGCTTGGTCTTGTACTGAATTCAGTGCTCATTTCTACGGGACTGGGACTCAAGGCCTGGCATTCAAGGTCTGGGAACAAGGCTACAGGACTTGACCTAAATCTATGCTTGCAAAAGTAAGTGCATTCATTATCCATTAGATTTTGTGTTTATTCAGAGTTGCTTGGGAGAGCACTCCTGGTAATGAAGAGGGTGAGAGCATTAGTCCCTGACACAGAAAAAAGTAACTGAAAATATTTATTAGTGTTTCCTACTAGACTGAATTTCTTGGCAGTGGTTGTTAATCCTCACCCAAGGGTATTTTCCCTCTGATTTTTAGAATGGCAGTGAGGGGGAGAGACAGAAACATCCATCTCACGCCCATTGGTTGCCTCCCGCATGAGGACTGAGCCTGCAACCGAGGGGTGTGCCCGTGACCAGAATGGAACCAGATTCCTGCCCTGGTCCGGAATCGAACCCGGCACCCCTCTGCCGCTGGGCCTACGGTCTACCCACTGCGCCACACCGGCCAGGGCTGGGCGGCATTTCTTGAAAGCTGTGCCTAACTATGCGTGGCGCCACATGTGTTATTTAAATGACTTTTCTTTGCAGTCTTCACTAAAAAGGAGGGTTTTATCGGTAACTGGGGAGAGTGGTTACCAGAAGCCTCTTGTGGTCTTTTGATATTGTCAAACACAAACAAAAAATGTTGGAAAATGAGATGGGCAAGGCCTTTTATGATCGAACATTAAGCCTATTCCCAAGTGCCTGTTAACTCTTGGTTTATCTCACTTTTTTCAACATTTGAAATAAACCTGAAGCCACTAGTGTGGACTTGGAACTCACGCGGAGACTCCACATACTCTGCTTCTGGGAAGTTTCATTTCAAAGCCACCAGCAGCAATGGGACACCCGCCGTGAACCGCCCCTCATCACTTAGTGGCCGCAGGACCATTGGACGACGGCGACATTCTTGTTATCCAATCGCCGAGGAGTCCAGAGAGAGTGCTCTCTGGATTGGTCAGGGAAACATCACTCCAGGTGGGGCATGGCGCAGGGGGTGGGCCGAGAGCGTTTCTGGCCAATCATAAAATCAGGGGGCGGGCCTTTCCGGTGAAACATAGCCAATCTCAGACGGCGAATCTCCGCCAGTTAGACGCGCCGGCCGCGAGGGGGGCGTGGCCATTGGGCGAGGTCTCCCCGACGGCGGGGGAGTGGGCGGGGCTCGTGGGCCTGGGCGGGGCGGGGCGGGGCGGGGCGGGCGGAGCAAGCGGCGGAGCCGGATGCGGGCTGCGCCGCGGCCCTCGCGGCCCTGGGGATGGGCGGAGCCCCCGCCGCCTGTGCTGGTGGCCGCCGCCGCTCCGGGAGCCGAGCAGCCGCCTCTTCCCGCGCGTCGCGGCTTCCAGGGCGGGGGGATGCTGGGCAAAGGGGTGGTCGGCGGTGGCGGCGGCACCAGGGCGCCGAAACCCTCCTTCGTGTCGTACGTGCGCCCCGAGGTGAGCGGGCGCCGCGAGGGCGGGCGTCCGGCTGGGCGGCCGCGGCGAGGGGCGCCGGGAGCCCTTTCCCCCGCTGCGGGGAGGGCGGCGGGCGTGTGCGGAGGGGAACCGGGCGGGGTGACGCCCGCCAGGGCGCGCTGGGGCCTCCGGGGCCCGGGGTGG
This sequence comes from Myotis daubentonii, assembly GCF_963259705.1. Classification (NCBI taxonomy): domain Eukaryota; kingdom Metazoa; phylum Chordata; class Mammalia; order Chiroptera; family Vespertilionidae; genus Myotis; species Myotis daubentonii. The sequence goes on from NC_081843.1 coordinate 113,241,655, forward strand.
GGACCCCCGGGGCGGGCAGGCAGGTGCCCGAGCGCAGGGCCCCTCTCGCTGTCGATCCGGTGAAGGGCCGGAGCCCAGAGGTCCGGCGGCCCGGGGCGCCCCCGGGTACGTCGAGGGGGAGCTGGTTTCTGGGCCCCGAGGCAGGGGCAGGGGCGGGGAGGGTGGTCCCGGTCCCGCGGGGCCTGCCCGGGGCCCGCGTCCGGCGAGTCTGCCCTGCCCTTGGGTTTCCCCGCGTCCTCCGCGCTCCGTCTCAGCCGCCCTTTGGAAGCGCTGCTCAGCGCCGCCGGCGGACCCGGTGCCACTGGCGGACCCGGTGCGCCTCTCGCCTCCCATCGGCTCTGCGGGAGGAATCCTGCGGCCTGGTCCCCCAGCCTTCCTCTCCCCGGGGAACTCCCCCCCCCCGCCCCCCAACTTCACCCACACACCGGCACCCTTTCCACCCCCCTTGCCTTCCTCCTGGAGTGCTCCTGTCCATTCATTCATTCATTCATTCATTCATTCATTCATTCATTCATTCAGAAACAGTTCTTGAGCTCCTGCTTGGTGCCAGGCACTGTCCTAAGCGGCTGGGATAGACACCAGGGGACAAGCCACCGAGCCTCCCCGTTCTTCCGAGGCTCATCTGGGAGAGGAGCGAGCGGTGGGGGAGGCAGAAGGGAATTGCATGGTGTGTTAGCAGGCGGTGCGTGTCTGGGGGAGCGGCTCCTTTTTCCTCCTGCAGCGGTGGCGTTTGAGCCGAGGCCTGAAGGATGCTTGGGGCGAGGGGACAGAGCCTGGTGTGTGTGTGTGTGGTGGGGGCACCGAGGCAGCAGGCCCAGTGTCTGCGGGGCACGGTCCCAGACAGGGGCTGCGAGGTGACAGCTTGTAGGTGCCCAGGGCCTCTTGAGCAGTAGCTCGCGATCCAGATGTCCAGTTGGACAGCCCCCCTTTTGGATTCCAGAAGTCTCTCCTGCCCCCCGCAGAAGCACTGCCAGCTCTGTCTTCAGCGGCCTCCACCTCTGCAGGGAGGGCAGGTAGGCTGAGCCCGCCCGCCTGGGCCTGCAGCCTTGGCGTCTGTGTCTCCCACTGCAAAATGTGTGCTTTCCCCGGTGGAGCACGCTCGTGCACCGGTCCGATTGTTAGACCTCATTTTAAAAATAAAGTGAAAACCACTTCCTCTTCCTCTGTCAGTGCTCGATAAGGAGTCAGGGTCGCTTTGAGTTTCCAGCTGGCTTCCCTTGCGGTGTCACGGCAGCACTGTGGCCAGTGGGTCGCGGCGTCTTTTGTTTTTTATTGTGCCCTGGGTGAAGTACAACTGATCTTTAACCTTCGCTTTTGAGCGAGGTTAAACGCAAGTGGGAACCTTCTGAAACGTGGCCAGAGTTCAAGAAGGCCCAGGTGTTTGTCATCCGCCAAGTGCACATGTTGTAATTAGACTTGTTTTCCCTCTGCCCGCAGCGCCTGTTCTGTTTCTTTGGAGGATAGTTAGGGAAGGGGAGTGGTTCAGACCCAAAACGAGCTGAAGTGATCACGTTTTTGTTTTTGTTTTTTTCAGATCCTGATAGTTGGCAGTTTTTTCTTGCAAGAAAATAGTGCTGTGTAGACTCTATGCTTTTTTCTTGTAAGCAGTCTCCACGAATGTTCTATAACAGGATAAGGCTCTGATGTGAATCGTGGAGGGCTTTTAAGAGATACGTGAGTGAGGGGTGAGGAGACAGTTGGTTTTGAAGCGTGTGTAGCTTTTGCCAGATGCCGCGTTGGAAAGGCATGAGAGGCAGCAGCGTCCAGGCTCACTTGCGTGCCTCCCAGAGCACTGGGCCTGTTGGCATTCTCCCCCTCACTCAGTGCGGGGGGTGCCTCAGACACTCTTCCGAAGACTGTCCTCCTGCTGTTTCTGCTGCTTTCCCTTCTGTTGCCTTCATCTTTGCTGCCTGCGATGTCTGTCTCCCTAGCCCTTCTTTGTGTGCACGTTGCTTCTGCTAGCTGGGAGGTCTGTGTCTGAAGACGCCCGCCTGCTGGCAGGTCTCTGAGCTGCCGGGACAGCCTGCACGCCTCCTGATGCCGTGACACCTGTGCCCGGAGATGAGCTTGTTTCTTGGCTGATGGGACCTTGGGAGGCTCAGCGGTGGCGGCTTTTGAGAGGCCAAGCAATCTATTGGGAGTCAGCACTTCGTGTTAAAAGCAGAAGTGTGGAACTGGATCATGGATTGGGCGATGATGCTTTTAAACATCATGGCTTATTTTTTATTCTTATCAGAAAGGATTGGCCCGGCCGGCGCGGCTCATGGTTGAGTGTCGACCTATGAAGCAGGAGGTCACGGTTCGATTCCAGGTCAAGGCTGGATTCCATCCCCAGCGTGGGGCGTGCAGGAGGCAACCGATCAATGATTCTCTCTCATCATTGATGTTTCTACCTCTCTCTCCCCGTTCCCTTCCTCTCTGAAATAATAAAAACATATTTTAAGAAAAAAGAAAAGAAGGGCTTGGCTTTGGCTAGCCTAACATGAGGGGTAGAGATTAGCTCCAACTTTTAAAACTGGATCTCTGCCAGAGTAACTTGTGTTCTCCGGTTATTGACCCTCTTAAATCAAGGAATGTGAACGTTAAAATCCTGAACTGTAACTTAGGGCCTTTGGTCAGTTTTGAAAACTGCCCAGAGGGTTACAATCAAATAAACCTTGTGAGTGGGAAGCCGATGGCTCTGGAATCAAGGTGAACAGGAAGGAGAGCTCTGGGCCTATCTCAGTGGTACTTGATGGCTGGTCCCTAAAAATCTCAGCGCCCGCCCCAGCTTGGCCCCAGGTACAGTGTACAACAGATGCTGGCCTCTGTACGGGGAATCCCTGAGCTCTGCTTGAGGGAGGCATCTGTTGATAGTTTGGGTGCCAGGTCCATTTTTATTGTTACATAAAATGTTTGCATTATTTCAGGAGGTATAAGTGTTCATTGTAGAAAAATAAGAAAATTGTTCGGCTGATGTGGCTCAGTGGTTGAGCATCGACCTATGAACCAGGAGGTCACGGTTCGATTCCTGGTCAGGGCACAGGCTCAGGTTTGCAGGCTTGATCCCCAGTGTGGGGCGTGCAGGAGGCAGCTGACCCATGATTCTCTCTTATCATTGATGTTTCTACCTCTCTCTCCCTCTCCTTTCCTCTCTGAAATCAATAAAAATATATTTTAAAAAAATAATAAGAAAATAGAGATATGCAAACATTTTACAGAAAAATTATAAGCTTATTAACAACTTGGAGTGTATCCTATTGGATGCGTGTAGGTGTGTGCATATACCAGTATATATTTTTTACCAAAATGGGATTGATATTGTTGATTATATTACTTTGTAATCTGCCTTTTTCACCAGAAATCTATATTGTAAATGTCTTTCCATGTCATTTGTAACCTCATTTTAATTTGACCCCTTTTCCTCAACAGAGGCATACAGTGTCTTGGGGAGATGTTAGGTAGCACAGAGAACCAAGAAAGTCATATGATTGTTGAGTGTTTTTCTACTTAGTCCCCTTCTCTGGTGCTGAGTGACAGTTCTGATTCTTCCAAACTGTCAGCTTTCTGCTCAGTTACCTTGAAATTGTAAACACTGGTCTGGTAGTTTCTCGTGATTAGAAATGCTTGCCTGGCCAGTGTAGCTCAGTGGTTGATCATCGACCTATGAACCAGGAGGTCACAGTTCAATTCCTGGTCAGGGCACATTCCTGGGTTGTGGTCTTGATCCCCATTGTGGAGCGTGCAGGAGGCAGCTGGTCAATGATTCTCTCTCATCATTGATGTTTCTATTTCTCGCTCCCTCTCCCTTCCTCTCTGAAATTAATAAAAATATATTTTAAAAAATGTATATGTAATTTTAAAACAAAGAAATCTTAGTGCCTGTAACCAGAAGCTTGTAAGTCACGGACCATTAAGAGGTCCTAAGAGAAAGTTCTGATTTAATAATAGTCTGTTCCGTTGTGAGAAGGAAGTTGAATGGAAACTTCGGGGAACTTGTGTGTTTAGAGCTTGCTGCGCTTGTGCCCATATTTGTGCGATATTCCAAGTACAGTTAAAGTGTATTTTCCAGTCGATCTTAGGTGAGTGTTTGACTTGAATGCACTAATAACAGTTTTCAGTTTCTTCTTTGTGGAGAGTTAGATTTGGAAGAGAAGTTAAAGGTCATCTAGGGAGGCCTGTGCTCCTGGTCCCGGATGTGGAAGTGAGGCCTCCCTCCAGCTGCAGCACTATGGCAGGACAGCGATGGGACTGTCTCTAGAGCCAGTGGCAGTGGCCAGGCCCGGGCCGCAGGAGCGCAGGGAAGGCTTTAGGACGGCGTCGGGAGAAAGGCAGGGAGAGAGAGGAAGACTGAGGGTCAGAACAAAAATCCAGACTTAAGAGCTATCTTTTTTTTTTCCCATTTATCCCTTAGGGCAGCGGTTCTCAACCTGTGGGTCGCGACCCTTTGGGGGTCGAACGACCCTTTCACAGGGGTCGCCTCAATACATCCTGCATATCAGATATTTACATGACGATTCATAACAGTAGCAACATTACAGTGATGAAGTAGCAATGAAAATAATTTTATGGTTTGGGGTCACCACAACATGAGGAACTGTATTAAAGGGTCGCGGCATTCGGAAGGTTGAGAACCACTGCCTTAGGGACAAGAATCCATTCCATTGCTTAGTCCTCATTTAAGGTTCTTTCTTTTGGTGGGGAGAGGTAAGCCTATGGTCCTGTATTCTTCCCAGAGGGAGGACTGTGGGTATATGTCCAAATTAAAACACTTCATAATCCCTGACATTTCTGAGGTACTGCTGTGTCCCAGGAGCTGCACTTGCCTGGTGTCACCCTTTCAGCTTCTTACGTCGTGGATGCCAAGTCCTGTTACCTCCCTTTTTGGGCCGAGAGGTGGAAAGTCAGACCCAGAGAAGTGAAGTCGTCAGGGTCCCAGTGGCGAAGGGTGGCGGGGCTTTAACGAGGGCAGTCGGCCTGCAGGGCGTTCGTTATCCTGTGATATGAACGCAGGCGTGTTGTCCGTGAAGCACGCGCTCTGAGTGCCTTCTCCTTCGTGTTCTCAGCAGCGGTTTCTTTCTTGGCCTTTGTTAGGTTATCCGCCAGGTGACTGAGTGGACACAGGCTCCGTGGAGACACAACTAGTTTGTTCATCAGATATTTACTCAGCACCTTCCAGTACCAGGCACTAGTCTAAATATTGGGGATACAAACAGATGAAATATTTGAGATTATTTTGTGGTAAAATACTCTGTATTGGACCACTAATTTTGATGACTTTGATGGATTGATGACAAGAAGAGATTGTTTTATCCTAAGATAGCCCTACTTCCCCAGCCCTAGCAATAAAATTACCGTTAAAAGCAAAATCTAGATCCATTACTTTTTTTTTTTTAAAGATTATAACGCTTTCTGTATTCCAAACTAGTGTTTTCATGGCAGAATTTTTCCTTTTATAGCGGGCATTGCTAGTGATTGAACAGGCCATGAAGGACATGGAAAGTTCTTCCCAAAACGATCGCTTTCTTAGCTGTGGCTGGAGCCTGACGTGTCCCGAGCTTCTGCTTCCCCCCCATGTGCTTCCTGCGGAGTCTGCCTGGGTCCTGTCCAGCGCCGCCCGGCCCGCTGCTGCAGATGGAGCGCCAGCAGCACTTCCTGATCGCCCAGCTGCCATCCGACAGCCGCCACCCAGGCCAGACCCGCCTCTGGACGGCTTCCGCCTTCACTGCTGTCAGAATCTTGGGCTCTGGGGAACCCGGACTTAGAAACCTAAAGTTCTAGATTTTTCTCTAAATATCAACAGGACGTTTAATGGTCTTGAGCTACTTCCACATTAAACCATCCTGTGTGGTAGCATACTTTAGAGAAACCTAGATTTTGGGGGGCCACAATTTTTTTTATCACTATAAAGATGTACACCCTGTTTTTATGATAAAGACAGTGTAATAAAGTTGCAGACTTTAGAAGTTAGAAAACAAAGTCGCCCTGAGTGATGCTCCCCTAACGAAAGCGCGTGCTTGTCTTCGAGTCTGCCCAGGCTTCGTCCGTGTGAGCCTGTCTGACATGGTCGCAGCCACGTGTACGAATCATAACCTGCGTGTGGTGCCGGGGTGCCGATGGCCCTGCTGCTCTGTGTCGGGAGAGCTTTTACTGGGGGTTGTTTTCCCAGCAGGAGAACGCCCTCCGTTTCTCTTCCCGTCCCGCTCCTGACTTCTGATGTGCTATATTTAAGACCATAAGGACAGCGGGTTTGCAGTTTAATGAATCATTTAAAATAACTTCGGAAGATAGGTTGGGAGGTAGGATGGAACTGGAATAATTCTCAGGTGACCTCTCATCTTCCGCTGCTTTGGGGGAGGACGACAGGAGGTGGGGGTGGACTGGGAGGGGGGAGGGAGTGAAGCGGCAGGAAGGGCTGCAGGGTCTGCCTACCTGGCGGGTCGCAGCTCCAGGGAGCCAGCAGCCAGTCGCTCTCCCGTGCTCGCTGCGTGTCTCAGCCGTATCCCTACAAGAAACATGGGAATAGTGACACTCCCGCTTTTACCTGAAGTGTGGATGAGTATTGTGAACAGTAAATGTGGGTATGCAGGGAGAGCCCTTAGCGGGGTCCACGCAGGGGTCGGCCTTCAGGAGCTGTGGGTCAGAGCCACGTGCATGGCTTCTGAAAGCGCTTGACCATTGCTTAGGACACAGCTTCCCCAGCTCAGGGATTCATGAAAGCGGAGTTTTAGTTGTGGTGGTGGTTGCCATGGCATCATGCCAGGAAAGTTCACTGTGTGGTAACTGACAGTATTTTTCACTATCTCTAAAGTTCCTTTTCCTCTTTTCTTTGTTCCTTCATACATTTGAGAATGGTTTGATTACATTTAAAATTCCAGCCGAACGGGAACACTTAGTAGTTGACTTTTTTCATTGTTAATATTTGGCCTTTGACATTTTGCTAGTTTCAGCCTGTGTGCTTATTTCTCTCTCTTTCTCCTCGTTTCTAGTAAGTCTGTCTGTCATAGGGCAAATTCTGTCCATTTACCACTCTGTTCAGAGGTTTACATAAGATCTGAGTAAGCAAAATCAATGACCTGTGGGAGTAATAGCGATTTCACAGGCAGTGGCAAGACCATGCTGTTTTGATTTCATATGTAAATGCTTTTCCTAAAATAATATCATCACTTTCCCCTCCTGTGCCCCGTCCTTCCTTGTAGCTCGTAGACCTGGCTGGTGGGCAGCCTTTCAGAGGCGGCATCCGAGGCCTCGCTTCTTTGCTTTTGGGGAAGGGAGAGGTTTCAGCCACGAGAAAAGCCAGACTTGCCTGTGGAAGCCCTCGCCACAGTGGTGAGGTATTTTGAGTCCGCCTTTCCCCTGTGACAGATTGCCAGCCCTGTTTCAGACAATGGCCTGTGCTGCTGAGGATTTTGCTTTTGTTTTTGCTAGGAGAGTTTTAAAATTCCTGAGAGAACCTTGGAGGAAATGAGCCCAGTGTTTTTGATGAAAAGCCCACTGTTCCTACCTTTTCTCTGGACATAAAATTGAATTCCTGTTTTGCTTCAATCCGGTGAGATCCATTCCCCATTGTGACTGGCTTTCTGACTTCCTTTCCTCACCTGTAACCGCGATGGCCGTCTGCCCTGCAGGAGAAGAAATACCATGTCTGCCCAGCCCAGGACCTGACAGACGGTGGACATTCACCACAGGCTAGATGCTGTGGCTCTTCGTAATGACTTGAGTGGGAAGGAGTCTTGCTTGCATGCCTACCGTTTGCTAAGCACTGTGTTAGAATGAGGGCGGCAGAAAACCAGCCTGTGCACTCAGGGTGTCACATTCTGTTGAGGAGCCGGCAAGTCAACAGATGGCTCTATCGCGGAGGTGGGTGCTGCCTGCTGATGCGGGAGCAGGTACCACGGAGCCCGGAGGAGGCCTGCCGCAGCCGCAGCCGCAGCCTGTGTAGGACTTGGAAAGGGCGGCCTTGGAGTGGGCTCGGTGGGGCGGGGGATGCTGGAGCTGGCAGGCCAGAGGGACAACTCAGAAGGCTCAGAGGGGTGGGGACCAGGTGGCTGGAGCACCTGTCCTCATCCCTCATGGAAGGCATGTGCGTGGGTGCGAGTGAGGAGTCTGAAGAGTGGCTCGCGGCAGGACTGTTTCTTCCTCTCTCTGGAGGCTGCTTTCCGTTAGGTCAGCCTGGCCCCTCCGGCACCTCTGCCCCTGGTTCCGCTCGCACCGAGCCCTAGGACAAGCTCCTGCTGCCAGGCTTTCAGCCCCTCACAGTCTTCAGCTGAGCTAGTATTTATGGAGGGGTCCTGGAGGGGGTGTGGTCCTGGAGGGGGAAGGGCTCTGGAGGGGGAGGGGTCCTGGAGGGGGAGGGGTCCTGGAGGGGGAAGGGTCCTGGAGGGGGAAGGGCCCTGGAGGGGGAGGGGTCCTGGAGAGGGAGGGGTCCTGGAGGGGGAAGGGCCCTGGAGGGGGAGGGGCCCTGGAGGGGGAGGGGTCCTGGAGGGGGAAGGGCCCTGGAGGGGGAGGGGTCCTGGAGGGGGAAGGGTCCTGGAGGGGGAGGGGTCCTGGAGGGGGAAGGGCCCTGGAGGGGGAAGGGCCCTGGAGGGGGAGGGGTCCTGGAGGGGGAAGGCCGGGGGACAGAAGGCAAGGCCATGTGTTTCTGCAGCTGCTGTTGCTCACATCAGTTAGCACGGAAGACTGACAGCCCCGGCGCTGCCGCCTGCCGCCTTTCTCTGAGCACGTGCACACATCCCAGTGCTGCCACTTTAAACTGCTGTGGGTAAGAGCTGGCTGTGGAGCTAGCGCTCTGCTGCTGGCTCACTGTGGGTTTGGGCTGGGAATTTAACTCTCTGAGCCTCAGTTTCCTGATCTGTGAAATGGGAATTAAAATCATAGTATCTATTCTAGCCCATAAGATTGTTGTTAGTCTTCAGTAAGGCAATCCTTGGAAAGTTAGCACAGTACCTGGCATGCAGTAAACACTTACTGAACGTGAATTGTAGTGGCTGTTACTCTTCTCCCTGAAGCTGCGGCTGTGTGTGTGTGTGTGTGTCTGCATGTCTGTGTTCACATGTTCTTTGGGCCACCCGTGCAGGTCCCGATAGTGGCAAGACTTGACCTCAAGTCTAAATTCCCTTCCAGCACTTTCTCCCTGGCGCTCGCAGAGGCTGTGTCTGGAGCTGGGGTGCTGTCCGTCTTGCAGGACTCTGCCAGGTCACACAGGCACCCAGCCCATCTCCCTGGAGGCCCTGCCTTCCTGGAGTTTTCCTTCTCCGTGAGCTGTTTCATGGGTCCCTTCTCTGCCCTCCTGAACAGTATTGTCTCTGGTCTTAAGGGCTTCCAGGAGGACCTGTCAGCGGCCCCGTTTTCCCAGTCGCTGGACTCCAAACCAGGCGTGGTCCCCAGGGTGCCTTTTGGGAGGGTGGTCTGTCTGCATTTCCATCACCACCCTCTGCTGGCATCTCCTCTCGTGCCTGGGACCACACACCAACGTCCCTTCTGCAGCGCCCGAGTCAGCCCATGCACCGCGGCCAGGCCTGGACGCAGCCTTCACGCGTCATTTCCATGTGGAGTTCGTTCTCCCCTCCCCGTGCCCTTTCCCGGGTCTGATCCTCACTGACTCGCCGGCTCCTTCCGACTGCGCTCCTGGTTTGTTGAAAGAGCGTTCGTTTGGCTTTGGGAGGCCGGGCTGGGCCGTTGCTTTTCTGTGTGCCTCTCGTTTCCTGATTATAGAGTTGGATGAGGGGGGTGTGTTTAAACCTGCTTCGTGCAGGGAACTTGTACTTTTTATTTTTTTAAACAACATGGTTCTGTGGGGGACTTTCTAAAAACACACTGTTGCCATCCTGCTTTAGCGATTCGCGGCTGCCTCAGGGCGGGGACGGGCGCCTGCAGTAGGACTCAGCCTTCCTCCCAGGCACTGTGGTCTCCCGTCCTTGCTGAGACGGCGGTTTCACATGAAATCATAGAGGAAACCCAAGAATAGAGAGAAAGGAAAGAAGAGAAAGGGTGCAAGTCTAGTGTGAAAAGCACCTGGCCACACGCCTTGGAAGCCCTTGCCACAGCCTCTCTGCTTCTCGCCTTAGCTCACTGGCACTCCCTGTGTTTTGGCCTGTGCCAGGCCTTCAGGCTGCCTGTAGCTCTGGGTTCTTGGGGATGCAGTTGAGATGCGCTAGCCCTCGCTGTCTGACTGCTCTCTGCCTGTGGTCTTGTTTCGCCGCAGCACTGTAAGCTGTCAGGGCAGGGCTGTGGTGCCATTCAGGGTGGCTTTGTGGATGGAGCTCGGGGTGGCAGAGAGAATGGGTCCCGGGCCCTCCCAGGAGGGGGCTCAGCGGGTAGCTGACGAGAGCCTCACTCGGAGCTTTTAACATGTCTCCTCCACAGTGACTCGGGGGCCGGGGTTCAGCGCTGTCTTAGGCCGTCAGTGTGACTGCTGACTTGCTCTCTGTCTTTCAGCCCCAAGAGTCGGCTTTGGCATGAGATGCTTCGCCCGAGAATAGTCCCTTTAGCTGTCACCGTGGCTTGTAGCTTGTTAAACCAGGGCCTTGGCATGGATGCCAGAACCCAGCTGTTCTCTGTGGTGTCCTCTGCTTCTGTTTGCTTCCAGGCAGCTTCCTAGTCCATCGGGTGAGCAGCCCTCTTAGTTGGAATCGAGCCAGCTAACTGTTCGGTGAGGTCACGTCTATGGTTCCGAGGCTTCCACTGGTATTTGGGTCTTAACATTTCTTCTTGAGCTTGAGTGTCTTACTAGGGAGAGTTTGATAAAGCGTTTGGATTGTTTAAAGGCCAAGGAATGTCTGGTAAGAGCAATCCTTGCTAAGAAGCTTGAATGAGTAATACTTTCACTGCCCTTCAGTGAATGCTGAGCTGTCAGAACAGAGTGAGGGCTCTAGTTTGGGTCTTAGCAGTTCCTTCCTTCCTTAAAAAAAAAAACGAACTGAGATAAGGGAAAAAGCAGTCTAAATGTGAAAAATGGACGTGAGTATTGCTCAGCTGCTGGGGTGGCGCCCCATCGCAGGGTGCTGTCTGCTCCGCTCTCCTGAAGCCTGGTTACAGCTGAAAGGACACTCCCGTGGTGTAGTTTATAACAGGAACAAATGTTATGATTGGTAGTTGCCAAGGGCTAGGGGCAGGGGGTGCAGATAAGGAGAATGAGGGGATGAATGCTAATGGGTACAGGGTTTCTTTTGCTGTTGGGGAGGGGGGGAGAGAGAGGTATCAGGTTGTCTCCTGTACACACACTGACTAGAATCAAACCTGCAACCAGCCACTGCCTAGGGCTGGGTACAGGGTTTTTGTTGTTGTTGTTTGAGAGAGAGAGAGAGAGACAGAGAGAAACATCAATCGGGTTGTCTCCTGTACGCACACTGACTAGAATTGAACCTGCAACCTTTTGGTGTACGGGACGGTGCTCCAGCCGACGGAACCACCGCCCAGGGCTAGGTACAGGGTTTCTGTTAGACATGATGAAATGTTCTAAAATTGATTGTGGCCATGGTTTTACAACTCTGGGAATATACTAAACACCATTGAATTGTACACTTTAGGTGAATTGTATCTTCTGTGAATTATGTCTTAATAAACTTGTACAAAAACAGAGTTGGAATCAAGAGCACTGAACTTGGTCCCCACGTGTGTAGCTGTGTGAGTCCAGGCACATTGCTTACCCGCATGGAGCTTCCTTGGCCTTATCTGCAAAGTGGGGGTGGAAACGCCTTACAGGATTGTTGTCAAGGTAAAGACAGGACCTCCACCACTAACCGGTTTGGCTCAGTGGATAGAGCCTTGGCCTGCGGACTCAAGGATCCCAGGTTTGATTCTGTTCAAGGGCATGTACCTTGGTTGCGGGCACATACCCAGTAGGGAGTGTGCAGGAGGCAGCTGATTGATGTTTCGCTCTCATCGATGTTTCTAACTCTATCCCTCTCCCTTCCTCTCTGTAAAAAATCAATAAAATATGTTAAAAAAGAGACATATTTGCGTGTTTAAGGTAAACATATATTTCTGTGGGTAATAAACGCTTAGTCCCAAATGCTCGTGAGTGTCCCGGTGAAATGAACACGTGTGGTGGCTGAGAACGGGTTCGCATGCTGGGCAAATAGCAGGGTCCTTAAAGCTCAGTCCGTGGGCTGGTACCTTGAGCCCAGACAGGTTTCAGTTTCCTCTCCCTGCCTGCCTGCTTCCCTGGCTTCAGATGCTGTTTGCTTCCTTTATCGTCAGAGTGACTGTTGCTGTATTTGCCAAAGCCAGTGTCCAGTGGGTCGAGTGGAGTTGAGCTGGCCGTGCTCTCAGGGGCGTGAACCTGCTAGTCATGCCGCTGGGAGGGAGCGAAGCCGCCGGGCCAGGAGCAGGGAGCCAGCGGCCCAGGAGTCAGTTCTAGGAAACAGGTCCTGTTCTGATTTCTAGTTTCCTGGACCTGGACGGTGATAGAGTCACCGAGTCTCTAGTCTCTGTCCTCAGTGGTAAGGCTTCAGATTTGGAGAAAGCCCCTACCCTATTGGTGAGACTAGAGCGGCGGTTGCCAACCTGTGGTCCGTGGGAACTGGTGGTCCCTGAGGTCCGAAAGGTTCGCTGGACTAGAGTGTATTTCAGGAGCCAACTAAGGGAGGGTCTGCAGAAGCTCCGTAATACCTGGCGCTCATCGTATGCTTAGGTCATACAGTTGTGTCTCTCTTAAGAACTGTTCAGGGTTAAAGAATAGTACCAGGATCTAGAATTATTTGTCTCTCTGTATGCTTTCATTTCTACGTTCTCTCAGTAGACTTTTATTGGCAATTTACGCTCTGTCAGGACAGGCTGCTTCCCATTGCTGCATGGGATTAGGTGTTCTGGAGAGGACTGGAGCTGTGTGGACTGTGGGTTGGAAAGTGAGTAGGATGGGGGACCGTGGATTGGTGGGCCCAGTGGGTGCACTGGGGGCTAGATGAGCGCAGGGCAACTGTAATCAGGAAGCAGCCAAGCAAGTTGGAGCTAACTAACGGTCGCCTGAGCAAGAGAGCAGGAGGGGTGGGCGGATGTGGATGAGCTCTGAGCTGTTAGAGCAGAGCGGGCAGAATGTGAAGGGCAGACTGCAGTTAGGATGGCTCTTGAGTGCTGGTGTGGCCAACGGGGTGGGTGGCGGGGCCATGTGCTGAGCCAGAGTCCAGAGGAGGACCAGCTGGCTTGGTGAGGGGCAGGGGGAAGTGACCGCTGGTTGTGAAGTGTGAACTGGGAGGCGCTGAGGGACATTCCAGTGCAGGTGGCCTGGAGGCTGTGTGATGTCCAGGTCGGAGCTCTGAAGAGAGGTCTGGAGGGAAGAGCCATTTGGGGTCATCAGCGCATATTGCTGGCCATGTGAGCGGGAGAGCTCATCCAGGGAGCACAGGCCTGGAGGAGGGAAGGAGACCCGCCAGAAAGAGACTTGAGAAGAGCAGCTGGAGAGAGCGCTGGTCGTTGGCCTGTCGCTCATTTCTGCTGATTTTCAGGTCTCGGGGTAAAGGACACTCCTGGGGGCAGCCTCCCTGCCCCTCTGACTGCAGCTCCCGCTTCTGCTGTTCCCAGCCGAGCCTGGCCTTCGCGAGCAGCCACGTCGCCGTGTCCCTGTCAGCGCGTCGCCGTGTCGCTCCCGGGCACCCGGGAGGGCGCCGCCCTGTGTGTTGTCCCCCCGGGTTTGCAGTGCTGGGTGAGAGCGGGGGCAGGTGCCGTGGCCGTTCAGTAGATGGAAGTGGGTGAAAGCCAAGGAGGAGGCAGCACCTGGGGGAGGATGTGGCCGGCAGGGACAGGCCGGTTGGGTTGTAGTCAAGAGTATGGCCGGCCAGGTAAACTGAGGCTTGAGTCCCACCTCACTTAACCAGGGCCAGCTTCATCTCCTCGTCTCTGAAATGAGGACAGTGATGGCTGTTCGAGTTTTGAGGACTAAATGAGACCGTGAGTCGAGAAATCATCTTTGTAGGCTCTAGTAGTATTGCCTGATCTCCCAGTGTTCCAGTTATCTTTGTATGTCTGCACTTCTTGAGGGCAGAAGTCAGTTCTCACTCGTCTTTTTATCCTCAGCATTGGCTATTTAGGGGAGTCGGGAGCTGTTTGCTGGAACGAATTGGTCTATAGTATCATAAAAGCTTTGAGTAGCCAAACATACAACTTGAGTGCTGACCCACTGGTTTCGCTCCCTGCGCTTTGGGCAGCTCTTTCTAGAATCCTATTTCTGAGGAGTGAGCCGAGGGGCAGCTTTGTGAGTCTGGGCCAGCTGTGGGAGGTGGTCCCACGAGGGGGTCTCCTGGGCCATAAGCACGCGTGACAGTCTCACCTCCTGTCAGGCGTAGCCTTCGGCTCAGCGCTGGGTGAGACGCCTGGATCATGGGGGCAGGGCAGCTGTGGGGCCCTGGGACTTGTTGATACTAGCAGTGGGAGCAGGAGCAGGTGGCGCTCCTTTTGATCTGTGAGGTAAAACGTGGAAACTGGAGGACTTGTGAATCATGCCCTTATCCTCTTTACATTTTTTTACTTAACGAATTGAGAGAGAGAGAAATGGAGCCAGAGAGACAGAGAAAGAGGGACACATTGCTTTGTTGTCCCACTTATTCATGCATTCGTTGGCTGAGTCTGTGTGTGCCCTGACCAGGGATTGAACCCACAGCCCTGGTTGTATCCGGGCGATGCTCCAACCAACTGAACTACCCGGCCAGGGCTTAGCCTCTTTTTTTTTTTTTTTTCAAAAGGATTTAAAAAATATATATATCTTATTGATTTTTTACAGAGAGGAAGGGAGGGGAATAGAGAGTTAGAAACATCGATGAGAGAGACACATCGATCAGCTGCCTCCTGCACACTCCCTACTGGGGATGTGCCCCCAACCAAGGTACATGCCTTTGACCAAAATCCAACCTGGGACCCTTCAGTTCACAGGCCGACGCTCTAGCCACTGAGCCAAACCTGTTAGGACTTTAAATTGATTTTTTAGAGCGAGAGGATGGGAAAGAGAGAGAGAGAGAAATATCGCTGTGAGAGTGAATCATTGATTGGCTGCCTCCTGCAAGGCCCCCAGTGGGGATTGAGCCCACAACCTGGGCATGTGCCCTGACTGGAATCAAACCGGCAGCCTTTTGGTGCACAGGAGGTTGCCCAACCAACCAAGCCACACTGGCCAGGGCTTACCCTCTATTTAAAATGAAACAAACAAAAGGAGTACCCAACCCCTCGCTCAAAATGGGTTCTCTGAAACAGCCATGATTTTCTACTTCAACCCCTCCCTGTCTCAGCTGCACCAAGTTTCTTCTAATTCAGTCGGAATTAACAACTTCAGAAAACTACCAGAGCCTTCTGTCAGAAACAAAACAAAACGAAACAAATTCCAATTGTATTTGTTGACAAACTGGTTGCGTCTTGTAGAGTCAGGATTTGACTGATTGCATCCCCGTGGTGTCATTTAACATGTTTCTCTGCCCCAGTGTTTCTTATGAATTGGTAGGTTAACATAGGTATAGATCAGTGGTTCTCATAATCACCTGGGAATCTTTTTAAAATCCTGATTTCTGGGCCTCATCCTCCGTAATTCTGTTTCTTTGTGATGGGGTGGGGCCACAACATTAGTAACATAGAAACAGAATTTCTGGAGGATGAGGCCCAGAAATCAGGATTTTAAAAAGATTCCCAGGTGATTCTAATGTGCAGCCAAGGTTGAGAACCACTGATATAGATGCTCAAGCAGACGGAGATGAGCTATTTTGGCAAGACTGCCTCATGGGTGGTGTGGTAGGTTGCCCACCATGCCTCTCTTTTGTTAGGTTAACTGCCGTGGATGAGTGTGGCTTTGGTCCATTAATTCATTAAGGATTGCTGATTATCTCTGAATGTCCAATAAACACTGAGCCCAACAGGGAGGCATTTGGAGAGGTTTTCATTGAGAAACGGTGACACAGAGGCTGGCCTCAGCTCCTTACCTCAGTGGCACTGTCTTGGGTCTTGGTCATTGGAAGGGGCCGTTGGCGTTCCCAGCTGTCCTGGCCCTGCTGTGCCTGGAGCAGCTGCGTTAACATTGGCTTGATTTATTTTTTACTATTTTATTGTTTTACAATCGGAGTACTGACTTGACACATTCATATTTTCCTGTTCTTACCTTTAAGCTCTTTACAGAAGTCCATTTTCTCTCCAGAACAGCAGTTGCGTGCTTTTCACCCTTGCTTCTCCCGGAGGGAGAGGGAGTCACTCTGTGGGCTGCCTGGCTTTGCTGTGGGACATCTGATCCTTGGAGAGGGAGTGCCTCTCCGTCCCTCCGCTCCGGCAATGATAGTTGTCAGTCCTAAGTAATTATTTTAATGCCTTGAACTAATTTGTTGGAATTTTCTGTCATCCTTTAGTTAAAAAATACTTTTAAAAAATAATTAGCTTGTCAAATAAACAAAAAACTCCTGCGGGCATATATTTTCATGAATATTCTGAAAGCATGGCTTTATGTTACTCATTTTGAGCCCTAAACAAATAAAAATATTACCCTTTGCTCTTCTCTTTTAGGAAATTCACACAAACGAGAAGGAAGTAACAGAGAAGGAAGTAACTCTGCACTTGCTGCCAGGTAACAGTCACGTTAGCTTCATGTACTACGCAAAGTCACGTCCTTCCTACTGTCACTATCTACACCTTTGTTTCCATCCAGACAAAAATGTGACAGTTGTGAGCTGGACAAAATAGCAAGGTCTTTAGTTCAGTAGTTACACACCTGGGTTGTGAGTATTACAGCAGCGGTAAAGAATTTTCTTCTTTTCCTCCCCCCAAGCAGAGGAAAATACACCTGGGAAATGCTCACCTTTCACAATCAAAGGAGACCTTTCCAGGTTGCCTCGCTGGCCCCAGCCACTGTTCTGGTCCTCCGTCAGGACAGTCCTGGTCCCCGCACAGCCCTCCTCCCCACGCTCTCCTCCTGCCGCCCTCACTAGCGCAGCTGGCATCTCCGCTTGGCCATCGGAGCCCCGTGCCAGGTGTGCTGGGGTTTGCCAGCGCCATCCCAGGGCCACCAGAGCTACCGGGACTTTGCTCTGTGGTCATCACCGAGGAGCGTGGGTTGGTTGGGTATTTTTTGTTGTTAATCTTCACCCAAGGATATTTTTTCCATTGATTTTCAGAGAGAGTCGAAGGGAGGGGGAGAGACCCAGAGAAAAATTGGTGTGAGAGAGACACATTGATTGGTTACCTCCTGCATGTGCCCCGGCCAGGGCCGGGGATCAAGCCCAAAACTGAGGTCTGTGAATTGAACCTGGGTCTCTTCAGTGCACGGGCCAATGCTCCAACCACTGAGCCAGATTGCCAGGGCTGGTTGGGTACTTTTGAGGAAAGGAGAGTGACTCTATAACTTGAGTTAAGCTTTCATCAGTTCTGAATTCAGAACCAGAACCTACTTGATGGCGTGTCCTCTTCATACCTGGGGCTGTCCAATAAGCTATGCATTCACTTCTTCCTCTTTCTTTTTTCTAACCCCAAATAGCTTTTTAAAATGAGTGTTTAAAGGTGCATTTTCCTAAAACAATAGGGGCTTGTTCTGGTACTTTTTATTATATTCCGTTTTATTGGGAGTATGTGAGTACGTATAGGTTTCTGGCTGGCCCACCTTATTTGGTAAATATGTTGGAATTTTATAACTTTTTTAAAAATGCTTTTAAGTTTCAAAGGCTTTTTCCCATGATAATGGCCTAAACCTTAATCCATATACCCTATTGTCTTTCCTTTTCTTGGACTGGAGATTCTGAAAATACTTTATGTTAAGCATAGTGTTGCATGCATTCTCCCATCCCCTCTTACCTGATGGTTCTTCTGGGTGTGCAGCTGTGAGCTCACAGCTGACTCCTCTGAGCCCCGCCTCCGAGACCCGACTAAGATCCTGTCCCGCTCCCATGATCTTCCCCCCTCTGCACACACAGGCTGATGGCGGCGCCGTGTGCCCGTCTGCACAGCCTCACCAGTGCTGGCGGCCACTCACGGAGTTTCCAGTCTCCAGTGCATGACCGCAGGCTGTCGCTCCCTGTCTTGGGCGAGGTCCACACTAGGAGCTGAAAGCACAGGAAGCCTTGTTCACAGGTCTTCCACCTTGGACAGGTCTTCCACCGCCGGGACTATTTAAAACCCTAATGAGCCCTGACTTCATTGTTTTCTTCAAGCTCTGTGGTCTTGCTGGAGGCTGAGCCGTCTCCCAGTATTTCGTAGTAACTAACCCCTGGAAGGGAAAAACACACCACAGTGTCTCTTGATAGTCTCAGTGTCTTGTAACTTTTCTGTTTACATATTGATGCTAGACTAAATGAATTTCTAAATGAATTTCCAGCCAAACAGTACATTTCAAGGCGTTGAAGGAAACAGCCAGAGGGAGCTTCTGGGGCAAAGATTCTGGGGGCTACTGATTGGGGAGAAGAGTTTCCTTCTCCTTTTGGTTGCAAAGTATTTACACTTCTTTCCCCCATAACCTTCTCTTTTCCTGCCCTCAGCCAGACACCCCGCCCTGACAGGCTTCTCTGTGGGAGCAGAGACTGTCACCCCTAAACCCTCACCTTTCTGACTGTTAAGAGAACTGCTCTGGCTCCAGGAAGTGCAGCTTTCCATGGGGCTGGGTTGCTGCAGATAGAGCAGGAAGGTGACACACTGGGAGGAAATAATCTCAGCGAAGAAAGAGAGGAAACCATTCTTTCCCACAAACCTCTGCCCTCCCTTTTCCTCCCGTCCTGACTGCGGAGCCAGGATGAGTGTGGTCATGTTGCAGCCTCTGCCACAGCGGAAGCTGCCGGGAGCCCTGCGGCCCGGGAGACGCCCACTGCCTTGTCGCAGCCCCGGAGAGAGAAGCAGCCACTGGCCGGAGAGTGGCCGGAGAGTGGCCGGAGAGTGGCCGGAGGTCCTGCTGCCATCGCTCCTGGGAACCTCTGCTCGGGGCCAAGCAATAAAACACGAGACCTCAGCCTGAGGGTAGCTGAAGTCATTGCCCCCTGGGGAAACGTCTGTATTCATAGTGAGAAGATAGAGAGGCGCCCTGTGTGAAGGGGGATCTGAGCCGTCTATCTCACTCCTCAGGGGCCCCCACGCGGCCTCATCTGCTCCGATTTTGGCAGCTTGTGCCTGTTGGAGGGTGAGCGTGCGAGGGCTGCGTGTGCTGAGGGCTGGCCTCTGCAAGAAGAGGACAGGGCAGCGTGCTGCTGGCGAGCTGGCGGTTCCCCAAGGACTAGCGAGGACTTGTTTTGGTGTCACCAGGTGAGCAGCTGCTCTGTGAAGCCAGCACCGTGCTGAAGTACGTCCAGGAAGACTCCTGCCAGCGTGGCATCTATGGCAAACTCGTCTGCACGGACTTCAAGATTGCGTTCTTGGGCGACGACGAGTCTGCACTGGAAAGCGACGTATGTCCGAGCCGCCTTTGGCTGCATGGGGGGGGCCGTGCAGTTGTGGCCCAGTGTCTGTCCCTGGCTCCCCAGCTCCTCCACCCCCAGCACACACAAACGCAGGCACAGGGCCCTGCTCCACTCTCTCTCTCTCTCTCTCTCTCTCCCTCAGTCCTTCAGGTGTCCTCCCTGGGGGAGGGCCACCCTGGAGCTTCCCGCTTGGGCCTCCTGTCACGCGGGCTTGCGTTTGACTTCAGAGGTTGACACTTTCTCTCATTTTCTTCTGTATTTCATCGCAGCGTATAACTCATTGGAATCCCATCTCCCCGAATATACGGTCCCCCACCCCCACCCCCACCCGCCGTGTTCTCTATACTAAGCTCTTCCTTAAACTCGGGAGCTAAGTTCGTTTATGAAACGTGCCCAAGGCAGCCCTTGGATTGGGGTTTACGCTGCCCCCCGTGGTGGTGCCACTGGATGAGCAGCGCAGTGCGAGGACTGGCCACGCCACTCGGAGGCGCCATGCCGCCCGGCCACCCTCGCTTCTTAAGCAGCAGCTCCGTGGCCGTTGCAGAGTGCCGTCTGCTGGCTGCCGTCCGCTAGCGGCGTGGCTCCCAGTCCTGGGAAAGAGCATTTACCGAAACGCGAGCCTGCCATGTTTTCGTCCTGGGCAGCTCTCACTCACCTACTTGCATTGGTGTGGACCGATCGTAACCTGCGTGCCACTTCCAGCACCTCTCACGGTGACCCTTGTCATGCCCAGGAGCGGCCCAGGAATGGCATGTTTGGCCTGGGTCTGACGAACCGGGGATCACAGCTCTTCACACGTTTTGTCCCCTTCCCAGGCACGTGGCTGCATTGCCCTGTGTTTCCTAACGTGCCCATGGAGAACAGCGAGCTGCTCTGTATTAATGTCCAGCAGTGCATAGAAAGGAGTCACAGTTGTTCCCTTTTGAATCCCTTAGGAAACCCAGTTTAAGAATAAGATCATAGGAGAGAATGACATTCCGCTCCACTGTGTTGATCAGATCTATGGAGGTAAGGATTAATATCTGTTTTCCCCGGGGGGAGAGGGGGTGCTAGCTTCTGAAAGTGTAGCTGATAGTGTGTTTATGGTCTTACATAGTTTACTGTAATTTCTTCACATGTCATCTTGTTTAAATCAGTGCTACGGATGATAAAGTTGAGATAGGAAGTGATTGTTTGGGTCACCTAGCTGGAGGAGCTTGGACTTGACCTTGGAACCTGTTCTTCCCAGTCCCCACAGTGCCACTGCGTAGGGTTTTGTGTCGCTGTCAGCGTAGGTTTTACTGTAAAGGGGAACCTGGGGAAGGGCCGTGTCCTGCATGTGGCTGTCGAGCCTCGGCTCCACTCCTCTATTTCTGTAAGCAGGACTTTCCCAGAAACCATGCAGTAGTCATTTATGATGCTTTTAACACCAGGAGGAGCTGCATGGTCAGACTCAGACAGGGAGGGAGGTGGAAGGAGGGCCCCCAGCTACAAGCCAGGAGTTGACAGTCCTAGCCATGTCGCTAGGGTCTCCCGTCCATCGTTGGTAATCTCAGCTTTCGGAGCTGGGTTTTCTGCTGGTCGGTGGAGGCCGCTCTCCTGACAGTGGCCAGTCCCTTGAGTCTAGTGCTCCCTCCAGAGGAATGAGGGGCCTGAGCGGCTCAGAGCCAGGCCCTGCGGAGGGATGGGGGGCCCTGCTGGCTGCTGCTAGGAGGTAGCACCTCTCCTCTCACTTCTGCGCGCTCTCCTGGAAGTCAGTAGTGCACCTTGTTTCTTTGGCATTAACTTGTTGCCTTATAACATCATTTCCCTTCCTGGTTTTATCGTTTGTCATATGCGCAGTGTTTGATGAGAAAAAAAAAACTCTGTTCGGACAACTGAAGAAATACCCCGAGAAGCTCATCATCCACTGCAAAGACCTCCGGGTGCTCCACTTCTGTCTGAGGTTCACAAAGGAAGAGGAAGTCAAAAGGGTAACTAGCTCCCTGTGTTTCAGGCTGTATTTCCCACCAGGGTCCCCACTGCTTGCTGCTTACGTTGCATGAAGGTGGAGGGCGCCTTTCACTCTGCAAAGTTGAACTTGGTTATAACCCCAGAGGCTTTGACAGAGTTGAGAGACACTGGTGAAGTGTGCCTGCGTATTATCCTGCACAGGCCACCGTTACTTCTTTTTTTTCCCCTCCTCCACCCCGCCACCTTTAGTTCTCTAGTCCATCATGTTTTCATTCCTGGAGCCTCTGCAGGGGTCAGGAGGCAGTGAGGGAAAGGGAAGGGGAGCAGCCAAAGCAGCCCTCTTACCTGGCCCCCGACAGCCTTCCGGGAGGCGGTAGCAGGGCCCCAGCTCCTGGGTGGATGAGCGTCTGTCTGGGAAGCAGTGAGGAATGTGGGAGGAGGAGGCCACAGGTCGGGTGGGCAGAGCCGAGTCACGGGGTGATGCTGTGCTTTTGGACTTGGTGGTAGACTCCATCTAGTTGCCACAGCAAAACAAGATGAATAACTGCGTCAGCTGGTTACAGTGGTCATTGTGACTGCTAAGCTTTCTCTTGCTGAGACATTGAGGGGGTCAGACTTGCCCCCTGACCACGTGCGCCAGGGCAGCCCGGCGAGAGCCCAGTTCATCTCTGTCTGTGGCCCTGTGAGTTACGCACACTGACAGGCGAGTCCTTGATTCTCTCTCGGTCAGATTAGAGAACAGGGCCCCAGGATTTCCCCGAGCAGAAGAGTGGTGCAGACATGGAAAGTTCCCTGAGAAGCCGAAACTCGCTCTAAATGACGAGTAGTCGTCTACCTAAACTTCCTTTGGCTGGGAACCTTGAACAAAAAAGCACAATTGGTTGATGTCTTCTGATCTTCTAGAAGGAAGTCCTAAAGGCCAGAAATGGGTCAGGATGACTCCGTGTATTGGTTATTATCTGATATCAGCTGTATGTTGTTAATGTCAGATTTTTAGAGTATCTAAATATGGCCCTTGAGGTTTCTTAGCACGTAGTTTTTGAGAAATTGGGCTGTGCTTTAAAAATTTCCCTAGAAATTCAATGCTCTTAGAAAACCTGACAGAATGGTTAGCTTTTGTTTATTTGGTGTTATTATAACAGACTAGAGGCCCAGTGCATGAATTCGTCCACGGTGGGGTCCGAGCAGCCTGGCCCCAATCAGGGCGGATCGGGCCTGGGCCTGTCAGGAGGAGGAGATGGCCGGTGATTGGCTGGCAGGCCCCGCCCTCGATTGGAGTTGGGAGGCTGATTGGGGGTGGGGCCAGCCATGGGGAAGGGCTGTGGGTGGTGGGCTGGCCGGCCCCACCCCCGAATGGGGTGAGGGGTGTCAATTGGGGGACAGCGGTCTGGAGGAAGGGCCATGGGTGGTTGGCTGGCCGGCCTTGCCCCTGATTGGGGTGGGAGGGCTGATTTGGGGTGGGACTGGGTGGGGGAGAGGGGCTGCAGGGGGTTGGCTGGCCAGCCCCGCCCCCGAATGGGGTGAGGGGTGTCAATTGGGGGACAGCGGTCTGGAGGAAGGGCCATGGGTGGTTGGCTGGCCGGCCTTGCCCCTGATTGGGGTGGGAGGGCTGATCTGGGTGGGACTGGGTGGGGGGGAGGGGCTGCAGGAGGTTGGCCAGCCAGCCTTGCCCCCTATTGGCAGGGGTGTGATCAGGGCCAGGGCTGGCCTGGGGGAGGGGCTGCAGGCCTATTGTGGTATGGTGGGCCAATCGGGGGCAGGGCTGGTAGGGGCAAGGGGGTGGGGCGTTTGGCCGGCTAGCCCGCCCTTGATCGGGGTGGGAGAGTCCAGTAGTGGGCAGTACTTATTAAAGGATACTTTTGAGAACAGTAACTGGGAAGAATGGGAAAAGAGCAGGTTTGAGCAGAGGAATAAGTAAAGCTGCAATGCTGGCCAGGCATCAGCCTCAGCGAACCACATAGAGCAGCGGTTCTCAACCTGGGGGTCACGACCCCTTTGGGGGTCGAACGACCCTTTCACAGGGGTCGCCTAATACCATCGGAAAACACATATATAATTACATATTGTTTTTGTGATTCATCACTATGCTTTAATTATGTTCAATTTGTAACAATGAAAATACATCCTGCATATCAGATATTTACATTACGATTCATAACAGTAGCAACATTACAGTTATGAAGTAGCAACGAAAATAATTTTATGGTTGGGGGTCACCACAACATGAGGAACTGTATTAAAGGGCCGCGGCATTAGGAAGGTTGAGAACCACTGACATAGAGAGCTCTTGGGTCAATGGGGAGAAAAGGAGATGTATGTACCTGATCAGGCCAGTTCGCTGGCCACAGTGGGCGTCATAGCGACCGGTTAGGTTATTATGGTCGTTAGGGCATTATGGTCGCTGGCTTTTTGTATATATTGACTGGTGGCCCGATGCATGAAATTCATGCACATTAAAAGGGAATTAATTAGAGGAAATATTTTAATATTGCTATTTGTCCTTTCTCTATAATAGAAGTGTTAGAGATGAAAGAAAATTAGTAAAATGTATATGAAATAATATATAAGTTTATTAATAAACCATAACAGCCTCCTGTCCTCTGGCCGGCACCAGGTGGGGGACACAGCCTCACGTCCCCTGGCCTCGCCACGCATGCACGCAGCCTCCTGCTGATTGGTTGTTATGGCATAAGGGCGTCACGGCCATTTGCATATTAGCTCTTTATTATATAGGATAGCTTCCTGGAAGCAGACCTCAGCGCATTGTCACATGCTGCCCCCAAGGTGCCTATTAGCTGGACTGAGAACTTAGACAACTCGGTGCTTTCTGCCAGAGACATGACTGCCTCCATTGCGTGCTTCTTTTCTAGATTGTCAGTGGCATCATCCATCACACCCTGGCTCCTAAACTGCTGAAGCGATTGTTTCTCTTCTCCTATGCAACCGCTGTGCACAGCAACACGCGTGAGTGTCTTGTGGGCTGTAGTTTGTAGGGGGCGGAGCTTCCAGTTTCTACCTGAAACTGCTGGGAGAAAACCCATCCATGGGGCATTTTCTCCTCTTCTCTAGCAATTGGTCCCCTTTGCCAGGGTGACACATGCAGGATTCTTTAAATTAAAAAAGTTTGTTATTTTTCCTGTGATCTTTGTTGCTTTAACTCATTTTTTAGGTTTGTTGTCTTTTTTTGAGGGATGAATGGTTTGTTTCTTATGAAAGGTAAAATCAATATATTATAACTGGGGATGTGAGATTATAGAGAAACAAAATTGAGACAAGTTTAACATTGCCCTGTTTGTCCCTGGATTCTTTTTTCCACTTTAATATACTTGGTTTCATTTCATCAGTCTCTAGAGCAGTGGTTCTCAACCTTCCTAATGCCGCGACCCTTTAATACAGATCCTCACGTGGTAGTGACCCCCAACCATAAAATTATTTTCATTGCTACTTCATAACTGTAATTTTGCTACTGTTATGAATCGTCATGTAAATATCTGATATGCAGGATGTATTTTCATTGTTATAAATTGAACATAATTAAAGCATAGTGATGAATCACAAAAACAGTATGTAATGATATATGTGTTTTCTGATGGTCTTAGGTGATGCCTGTGAAAGGGTCGTTCAACCCCCAAAGGGGTCGTGACCCCCAGGTGGAGAACCGCTGCTCTAGAGGCTGCTTTGCATTCTAGAAGGTTTTTTCAAATATTTATATTTTTCAATCCTTACCTGAGGATATGTCTTTATTGACTTTAGAGAGGGAGAGAGAAAGATTGATGTGAGAAAGAAACATCGATTGGTTGCCTCCTAAAAGTGACCCAACCAGGGATCGAACTTGCAACCTGGGTATACACCGTGGCCGGGAATCGAACCCACCACCTTTTGGTGGACGTGGGACTGTCTGGTAGGCACACCAACTGAGCTAGAAAGTCCTTAAACAACTAGAGCATGCTTGATAGCAGATACTTGGGGCGGGGGGAGGGGAAGTGGGACAGCTGTACATAAAAGAACACATCAGACGACAACGAGAAGGCTCATGGAATAGCTTGAGAGGCAGTGTCGACACAGGTGCCAGAATGCCTGGGTTTGAATTCCAAGTCCACCAGTTGCTAGCTGTGTGATCTTAAGCAAATTACTTACATTTTCTGTGTCTCAGTTTATTCATCTGTAAAATGGAGATAATAATGGTATCTACCTCACTGAGATGTTCGGAAGGTTACATTAGGGAATGTAGGTGAACTACTCAGAAGAGTATGTGGCCCATCGTGAACTCTAAGGGTTTGCAGTTAGCATTAGTAAAAGAAGAATACATCAGAAAACTAGCTTGGGTAGAAAATGTAAGATTCCAAGTATTTTCCATTCAGCTCACTGGAAAAGAGAGTGGTCGTTTAAGGAAGTTTGGTCATCTGAATTAGCTATTAATAAGGCCTTGCATTGTAGTGTTTCCACAGATGTCTGCCTTCCTGCTCCCGGTCTCTCCCTCCGGCTGTCCTCTTGCCCTGCCATCACTCCTAACAGGAAATGGACGTTTGATGGTCCCGTGCTCTGTGCTTCTCGTCAGGGAGGTGGCATGTTAGCTTAACGCCCGTATCAGCCTTTCTGGAATGCAGAGTGCATGCCACCTGCTGCTCGTCAGCCAGCATGTGTCGGATGCTTGCTGAGGGGCAGGCACTGGGGCTCTTGGGTGAACAGGGCCACGCCCTGCCCAAAGAGCATCGCGTCGGAAGCAGCTGAGGGATGTGGCCTCTGTCGGGAGGGGCTGAGGAGCAGGAGGACGCGCCCGACCCCCGGGGAGGGAGGAGGGTGGGCTGCCAGAGGGCGCAGGTTGTGCCTGAGCTGACGGAGGACATGGGCATGTCTGGTGGGCACAGCGGGTATAGGCAGCGCTGGAGAGAGCTGAGAGCAGGTGGCGTTTGGGAACTATGGTGATTTAGTAGAAAAGGTGTGAGTTTTGGGGTCTGTCCCACTCGAGTTCGCATCCTTGCTCAGCTGCTTAGTAGCTGTGGGGCTTTGGGCCTCTGTTTTCTCATTTTAAAAACCAATAGTGTTCATGTTTCCTTTGAAGTGTTGTGAAGAGTATAAATTGTTAAGTGTGTGACACAGAGGACGGTACTAAATGAGGGTTCATTGAGAGTATCAACACTAATAAAAGAGAAAAATGGTAATTGGTGTACGAGCTACCCTTTTCATTGGCTAATCAGGGCTATATGCAAATTAACTGCCAACTAAGATTAATTTGCATATGTAGGCACAATGCAGGGAGGTGAAAGGGAAAGCAGGAAGAAGCCCCCTGCCACTGACAGTGATCGGAAACCCAGGGGGGAGCTAAGAGCTGGGGGGCAGGGCAAAGGCGGCCCTGGGGCCGCCTTTGCCCTGCCCCCCAGCCATGATCGGAGAATCAGGTGCCTTTTCCGCCCTGGCCAGTGATAGCAGGAAGTAGGGGTGGAGCCAGCAATGGGAGCTGGGCATGGTCGAAGCTGGCAGTCCCAGGAGCTAGGGGTCCCTTGCCTGGGCCTAAAGCAAAGCCCACGATTGTGGGGCCGCTGCAGCTGCGGGTCCCCGCTGCCCGGGCCGGACGCCTCAGCCAGAGGCGTCCTGCAGGGGCAGGTGCGGAGCCCGCGCGATCGCGGCACCCCCCCACCCCGCTGCCACTGGAGGTCCCCGCTGCCCATGCCAGACGCCTAGGCCAGAGGCGTCAGGCCTGGGCAAGGGGCCGATACTGCAATTGGAGGGTGATGGGGGTCAATGCCTGAGGGCTCCCAGTATGTGAGAGGGGGCAGGCTGGGCTGAGGGACACTCCCCCCCCACACACACACCCAGTGCACGAATTTCGTGCACCGGGCCCCTAGTAACTGCATATTACACAGGACGGGTTATGTTCAGAGGATTACGTTGACATAAAACACAGCACGACTATTAGGCTGAACATAAAATTTGTTTCTTCATTCAATAAGTTCATCTTTTCACTTTTTTTTTAATATACATATTTTATTGATTTTTTTCACAGAGAGGAAGGGAGAGGGATAGAGAGTTAGAAACATCGATGAGAGAGAAACATCGATCAGCTGCCTCCTGCATACCTCCTACTGGGGATGTGCCCACAACTAAGGTACATGCCCTTGACCAGAATCGAACCTAGGACCTTTCAGTCTGCAGGCTGACGCTCTATCCACTGAGCCAGACTGGTTAGGGCACATCTTTTCACTTTTAAAAAATATTTTTAAAATTGATTTTAGAGAGGAAGGGAGAAAGAAACATCAATGATGAGAGAGAATCATTGAACGGCTGCCTCATGCGTGCCCCCTACTGGGGATTGAGCCCGCAACCTGGACATGTGCCCTGACCAGGACTTGAACCCAGGACCCTTCAGTCCTCAGGCTGACGCTCTATCCACTGAACCAACCCAGCTGGGGCTACCTTTTCACTTTCAATGTATGTACAAGTACTGATTAGGTGCTGGCTTACAACTGCTTGTTGCAGTATAAGGTATGCAAAATATGACTTTGTTGATTACTGTAATTTAAATAAACCTGTATTGGGTTTACACTTGAAAAATCATCCTCTATTTTTAGGAGTTCTGCTTCTTCCTTATATCCTGATTCTTGGTCCGGACCTAGGGTAGAACAGTTTCTCAGCTGGCGAACATATGTCAGTCGTGTGCTGAAACCCTGGCAGTTTCGTTACCTTGTGGTGGCGTGTTGTGCCAGAAGGCCCAGGATATGAAGCATCTTGTATTCTATTTTAACCCCATCCTTCTTCTCTCCTCCTCCTAACCCCAGATTTTGATAAGTAAAGATTATATCAGATAATTGTGACTTGACCAGCTAGCTTTTTCACTGCGTAGGGGTGTGGAGAGCTGGCTGCTTTGCAAGCTGAGCACCTTTCACTGTTCTCAGGCTTAATTCATTACTGTGCTTGGCGGAAAGGTACTCCTAAATTCTTATGATGGCATTTTGGGGAAGGACCTACCTATATTGTGGAGAAAATGACCTGTTATGCTTGAATTGGAATATTATTATTTATGTCCATGGGGAAACTTTATTGCATTTATCATTTTCTGGACTTTTTAAATATTTGCTAGGTTTCAATTCCAGTTTTGCCGTTGCCTAGCTCTGTGGCCTTGGGCAAGTCATTTGACCTTTCTGTGCTGCACCTGTAAGCTGGAAGAAAGGATATCATCTAACTTGTAGGGTTATAAGGACTTAGTTCATGTAGTTTGTTCAGAACAGTGCCTGGCACATACATATATACTTAACTACTGTGTTTTCTAAACCATTTTTCTTATTATCATCCTTTATACAATGATCTGGTTTTATTAAAAAGAGCAGGTGGGAGTTTTGTCAGACACTTTTTTTCCCCGAGAATGCTTGTTTTTTTAGATGTGTAAAGGCTTAAACTAACCGATTGGTGTAAATACCCCAAACTCTAGTAGTGCATTTCACCCCAACAAGCAGTGCTGTGGCCTGGGCGAGGGCTGAGCTACAGAAGCAGTGTCCTGGGCATGCCCTTCCCGCAGGTGGTCGCAAGGCAGGGCGGGGGCAGAGGTGTCGTCCTGTGACGCAGCCGTTGCTAGCAGGCCTGCCATGGCTCTGAGTGGTTGTGGCTTCAGGAGCGAGTGTTACACTGGAAACTCCTCTGGGCAGGGTGTCTTCAAAGTGAAGGAGGATTTACACTCAGGAATCTGGCATGCTGTTGGATGAGTTTGCATCCTGTGTACATATTGGTAGGGCTAAACATCTATTTTAGCATTTGTGCTAAGCCCGTCTTCAGTGCCTCTCAGGATCTTTTTATGTCATAAAAATGGTCTCATGGTCAGATGACTGAAAATGGAGCTATAATGACTTTTGCAAGGAAAGGAATGAGAACAAGCCCTTTGCTACAGTATGAAAAGACAGAGAGCCTCGCCCGGCTAGAGTGGCTCAGTGGGTTGGCCCATGCACTGAAGGGCTGCCAGTTCCATTCCCCGTCAGAGCACATGCCTGGTTGCAGGTGTGATTCCCAGTTGGGGCGCAAGTACGGAAAGCAACCAATCTATGTTTCTCTCTCACTTCAGTGTTTCTCTCACTCTCCCTTTCTCTCCCTTCCTCTCTCTAAGCATATCCTCGGGTGAGGATTTTTTTTTTTTTTTAAAAAAGAGCCTCAGTCGTAATTTTGGAATAATGACAAAAAAGAGGAACAAAGTTAGAATTAAGCAGTGAATCATTCTGCTTGGATAATCATGGGCATAGTAGAGGAAACTGGGGCCTGAGGATTCACTTTCACATCATTAACATACCAGTGCTTCATGCTAAAAATTTATTTTGTTAGCCACCAATCCCAAAAACCATACTGTGATGTTTGACACACTGGAGGACTGGTGCTGGGAACTGGAGCGGACCAAAGGCAGCATGAAGTACAAGGCAGTGAGTGTCAACGAAGGCTACAAAGTCTGTGAGAGGTAAGCGCTCACGCTGTGTTTTTTAAAAACATCTTTACTGAGATTTAATTCACATGGCAGACAGGTCCCCTGTTTGAAACATACAGTGTTTTCAGATATAGTCACACAGCTGGGCATCCATGACTCCCGTCAGTTTTCATCGTCCCCCAAGAAACTTCATCCTCATTAGGAGTCTCCCCCATGTCCTCACAACACCTCCAGCCCCAGGCAGCCACTCAGCTACTCGCTGTATCTATAGACTTGACTGCTCTGCACATTCATATAAATGGAGTCATGTAATACGTGGTCTTCATGCCTGGCTTCTTCCACTCAGCATAATGTTATTAAGGCTTATCCATGTTGTAGCATTTATTAGAATGTCATTCTTTTTTATTGCTGAGTACTATTTCATGGGATGGATGTGTATACCACGTTTTATTTACCCTTCATCAGTTGATGGGCATTTGGGTTATTTTCACTTTTTGGCTATTATGAATAGTGCTGCAGTGAACATTTGAGTCCAAGGTTTTGTGTGGATGTATATTTTCATTTCTTTTTGGGTAAATACTTAGGAGTGGAATTGCTAGGCCAGGTAGTGACTCTAAACTTAACTTTTTGAGGAACTGCACTCTGTTTTCCACAGCAACGACTCCATTTTACATTCCCATCAGAAGGTTCCCCTTTCTCCACACTAATACCCTTACAGTGTCCCTTCAAACATTCAAAAGCAAATTTGTGTCTTTTCCCCCCATTACTGTATCTATAATCTAAGTGTAAAATTTTTAGAGGCGTCTCTGAATTTATATTGTGTATTTGCTTTCCTCTTATCAAACGTTTCAATTTATTTATTCATTCAATAAAAATTTGTAGTGCCTACTCTGTGCCAGGAAGTCCTGGCCACTAAAGATACAGCAGCAAACAGTCTAAGGACCCCCGCCTCTCGGCAGCTGTCATTGCAGTGGCAGGAGATGTGACGGAGTGACTGAGCATTTGCAGTGGACTGGAAGGCAGAAGTGCCGAGGGGAAAAGTAGGTTAGGGCAGGGGAAGACAGGTCAGCAGGAACCAAGGCCTGCGGTAGACTCTTGTCCGGCTGGGTGGGGAACAGCGAGGGGACCTGGGGCTGGAGAGGAGTGAGCCAGGGCGTGAGGTTGGGGAGGAGGGAGTGGCTGGAGGTGACTGCCTGGGAGGCTTCAGAAGGATTTATAGTTCAGTGAGGAGGAGTCTGAGCGGAGGCAGGATGTGCTCTGACCTACATTTTAAAGGATGACTCTGCATAATTCTCTTTTGGAAACTTGAATCTTATCATTTTGGAGCATAACGCCCAGCACTCTGCTGACAGTTTCATAAAATTTGAACAGTAGTCTTCCTTTACCCATAGTTTTGCTTTCCATGGTTTTAGTTACCTGTGGTCAACTGCAGGCCAAAATATTACATGGAAAATTCCAGAAATAAACAATGCATAAGAGTGAAATCGGGTGCTGTTCTGAGCAGCGTGAAGAAACCTCATGCTGTTCGACTGCGTCCCTCCCAGGATGTGAATCACGCCGCCCTGTCCAGCTTGTCCATGTGCAGACGCTCCTGCCCCTCACAGCCCTGTTGGTTCTCAGACTGACGGTCGTGGTATCACAGCGCTTGGGTTCACGTGACCCTTCTCTTACTCAGACATGGCCTTAAAGTGCAAGAGTGGTGATGCTGCAATTCAGTAAATGCCAAAGGAACGGTAAGGGCTTCCTTTAAGCGAGAAGGAGAGTGCAGCACAAGAAGATATTCTGAGAGGGAGGACCACTGTAAGCCTGCTTTTGCCCCACCCCGTGCACCCTCAGAGCCTGGGTTGAAGAGGGACCCCAGAAGGAGGAGACAGGGAGTGCATTAATGAAAGCGCCCTGGTAGGGAGAGGGACTCCGATCAGTCTGGAGAGGAGTGAGAGACCCAGTGTCTACGTCCCCTTCCCCCGCGGTCAGAGCGGCTGTTCCAGCCCCACAGTCTGCTCCTTCCCCTGAAGAGCTTTCTCGTCCCCCGTCCCAGGAAGGTGGCGGGAGGCCTTGGCCCTGGAGGATTCGTGTAGCAGGAGCCTGTGAACAGGCGGCCCAGGGCGCCGTAGCTGCTCTGTGTGTCGCCCTGGGTCCCTCACCCCACCTGCCTGCCTCCCTGAGGCTTCCTCTCAAGCTCTGAGTGAAAGCTTCCAGCCCCACGGCCACGCCCGTGGGCAGCCTGGTTAGAAGAAGCCGCCTCTGCTGACGGGGGTGTGGAGCCGGCGGAGCCCTGCGCTCTGCACTCTGAAACCCCCTCCCTGCCCCCCCCTAGCCGCTTGGTTAGTTGTAGACTGTCTCGGGTGGAGTCTGGAGTCAGTGCTGGGGGTCGGGTCCTCGCCCCCCTGTGCTCACTACCGTGTGACTGCGGAGGCCTTCGCCGGCTGCGTCTCGGCTTCTTTACCTGCCACATGGAAATAATCCGAGCACGTGCCCCATCGCGCTGTTGGCAAGATGAAGCAAATAGCTCATGGGAGGTAATGAGAACAGAGTCGGGCATGAAGTAAGCACTTGGGCGTTGGGAGAGCCCTTGGCAAGGTGGGCAGTAGTCATCGTGATGACCGGGTTCAGTAATCTGACTGAGAGCAGCGTCATTGCTTATTTTGCCCGAATGTGATGACAGAGACCACTCCCAGCTTGGGCCTTTGTGCTCATCCTCCAGGCCCTCCTTCTGGGGGTGAGAACGTCACCTGCGGTGACACAGGCTCAGGCAGAGCTCGGCTTTGCACTGAGGCTCCTGACTGGTGTGACTGGAGAGAGTTTACCTGCACTGGTTCCTGACGGGGAAAGAGGACCCATTCCTACCTCTCTGCTTAGCTTCCTGTGTTCATTAAAGCTGAGCTTCCATGTCTAGTGAATTAACTCCAGTCCTGAAACTGCCGCCCTCTCTCTTCCAGGCTGCCGGCGCACTTCGTTGTCCCCGCCCCTCTTCCTGAAGAGAGTGTGTCCCGCTTCCAGGGCCACGGCATCCCAGTAAGTGCACCTGGAGACCCTCACAGCCATGGGTTGCTCATCGGTCCATCTTGGCAAATTGTTCTCCTGAAAACCTTCGGCTTTAGTACTACATATTTTGTCTTCAGTCCAAGAGTGATCCAAAAATATCTTAGGGACTCCCCAGGGGAGAGTCTTGGGCTTGAGGCTCCCTGGGACAGGTTCTGAAGTTCTCACAGAGGCCCTGGCGTGCTCAGCAGACATCTTCTCACAGCTTAGGCCAGCGGTTCTCAACTTGTGGGTCGCGACCCCTTTGGGGGTCGAACGACCCTTTCACAGGGGTCGCCTAAGACCATCGGGAAACACATATATAATTACATATTGTTTTTGTGATTCATCACTATGCCTTAATTATGTTCAATTTGTAACAATGAAATTGGGGGTCACCACAGCATGAGGAACTGTATTAAAGGGTCGCGGCATTAGGAAGGTTGAGAACCACTGTCATAGAGGGTCACAGACCTGCCTAGTGTTGAAAGACAGCCTGATTTGACACCTAAGTGATCTGAGGCTGAGCCAGCCACTCTGAGGGCAGTAGGGTCTAAGCTCCTACTTGGCCCCACCACTCATCTTGAATGGGCGTGGCCGTCTTTTCCCCAGAGACAACATAAAGTGATTACTGAGTTTTCACAGAATCACTGGATGGGAGCCATATTTAATGTCTCACTGATCAGAGAGAGCAAGCCTCCGGCAGTTACTCTAGTTTCTAATGGGTGGTTGGGAGGTGCCAAGCCGGCAGGAATTTAGTGAGGAATGAGAATTGCAAACATGTGCTTTGCTGTGTGCATGGCTGGTTCACCAGAAAGGCCACTCCCTCCCGTGTAGGAGGCGGTGTGTACGCTGGGGTCACCTGCCCGGAAGCACGTGCAGGCCGGGCGTAATGACAGCACAGGGCGGCTGCTCCGTGCCAGCACGTCCGTGCTCAGTGGGAATATGGGCCTGGTGTTGCCAGGTGCTCTGACTCCTCAGGAGAAAACACAGGTAGGATTTCTGTGTGTGTTTTCCCGATTTCTAAATGGACGCATCTGACTTGAAGGTTTAAAAAACATGTCTTTGGGCCCGAGTTGGTTCATGTACCACCAGTTTGCAACCTTCAATTTAGAGCAGCAATTCTCAAACTTTCTGGTCTTAGGACTTTACACTCTTAAAAATTACAGAGGATCTCAAAAAAGTCTTTGTTTATGTGGTTGTATGTACTGTTATTTGCCATATGAAAAATTAAAACTGGCCCAGGCCAGTGTGGCTCAGTTGTTTGAGCATCATCCCACGCACCGAAAGATTGCTGGTTTGATTTCCAGTCAGGGAACACACCCAACTTGCAGTTTCGATCCTGTTTGATGTGCATATGGGAGGCAACCAATCGATGTTTCTCTCTCACATTGATGCTTCTCTCTCTCTCCCTCTTCTTCCTCTCTCTCTAAAATCAATAACATATTTTTTAAAATATAAAACTGAAACATTAAAACATTTCCTAGCTGGTTTGGCTCAGTGGATAGAGCATTGGCCTGGAGACTGAAGGGTCCCAGATTTGATTCCGGTCAAGGGCACATGCCTGGGTTGCGGGCTCAATCCTCAGGAGGGGGCGTGCAGGAGGCAACCGATT
This sequence comes from Myotis daubentonii, assembly GCF_963259705.1. NCBI lineage: Eukaryota > Metazoa > Chordata > Mammalia > Chiroptera > Vespertilionidae > Myotis > Myotis daubentonii. The sequence continues at coordinate 113,275,943 of NC_081843.1, forward strand.
GATGTTTCTCTCTCGTCCTCTCTGAAACCAATAAAAATATTTTTAAAAAATCACAAAAAAACATTGTTAGGTTAGTAATAAACTCATTATCTGCTAATGGAAGTAACACATTTATATGAAAAAATAACTATATTGTCCAAATTTTAAAAAGCAGTTTTACATTTTTGAAAATAGAAGCCTGGCCTGGGTGGCTCAGCAGTTGAGCATTGACCTATGAACCAGGAAGTCAAGGTTTAATTCCCAATCGGGGCAGATGCCCGGGTTGCAGCTCATTCTCCAATAGGGAGAGCCCTCTCTCTTCCTCTGTCTGAAACCAATAAAAACATATTAGAAAAAGAAAATAGAAGACAGCCGTCCGCTTCTGTATGCCCTTTCATTTAGTCTGTTACGGTATGTTAGGCTGTGGTTGAAGGACATGAAGAAAAATCCAGCCTCACGCATCTGTATTTGGAAAAGGGAGGAATATTTAATAGCCTTTTCTCATAACTGAGAAGATTGTTCTTGGATGGTACACCAAAAAATGGCCAGTGGGAGTTTCATAAAGGTTAATTGCAGTAAGGAATCTGATGAAAACATAATCAAACTTTTCATTCTCTAAATTAAAACCACTGGTCTATCTTGTACTTTGAGTCTGCAGGCTGACACTCTATCCGCTGAGCCAAACCGGTTAGGGCTATCTTGTACTTTGAATGAATCTTGTTCATCTGGAAAATGCTGGCTCCCTAGGTAATATAGGTTGTCCAGATAGTGACGTTTTCTTATAGACTATAAGTGACTATAAAAATCACACATTAATATCACCCCATTTCATCAGCAGGACCTTTAACTGTTGGAAGCTGCCCAGCTAAAAAGTCAGAGACTCTCTTTTCCAGAATCCTAATTTTTACTTGAAAGTTCAATTTTTAACCGTTGGCGACAATTTGTCAGTTATTTTCCTTGACGTGATAAACTCACTTTATTTACTTATTTATTTAAAAAGAATGACTGTCTGCCCGTTACTGAAGTCTGAACACGGAAAGAGCAGCTCGCCGGGTCCTCAGCTCAGTTGCATAAGCACGTTTCCTTGTGAGAGACATTGTACCGTGCTGCTTGCCGCGTATTCCGTCATGTTAATGCCTTTAGTCCAGCCGTGGGCAAACTACGGCCCGTTTGAAATGAATAAAACTAAAAAAAAAAAAAAGACCGTACCCTTTTATGTACTGATGTTTACTTTGAACTTATATTAGTTCACACAAACACTCCATCCATGCTTTTGTTCCGGCCTCCGGTCCAGTTTAAGAACCCATTGTGGCCCTCGAGTCAAAAAGTTGGCCCACCCCTGCTGAGTCCCTCACCAAGGACCCTGACCAGGGACCGAGTGTTCTCTGCGTGGCAGTGAGGCTCAGGGCGGCAGGGCCCTGTGGCCTCCCTTGCCAGCAGTGCCAGTGCCAGTGCCACCCGGCGGCCATGACAGGGCTTCTGAGCGCCTGGCAGGGTCTCGGCTCCATCTTGGGTCTGTGGACCGCAGTTTGCGAGTCACTCTTAGAGGAATGAAATGAGGGTCTGCTCCGTCAGCCTTTCCCAGACGATCCAGGAACAGGGTGTGCTCTGTGGGAAGAAACAGGAGTCGCCTGCCCACTGGGCCAGCTGCTTCGCCGCCGCGTTGTGCAGGACTTCGGTGTTCTGTGTTCTAGCAGCAGAACATGTGCTAACACCTGCGCGAGGGGTCGGCAGTAAACTTCGGTAGAAACTGTAGGAAGTTGTGCTCACTGTATTAGGTCGCCAGTCCTGAGAGCGTGAACAGACAGCAGAAACTATTAGCCAGATGGAATTTACACATGTGTTTGGGGAACACAGCGCTCAATACACATAATGTGAACTTTACCATAGTGACATTCGGTGTATTCACAGTCCTGCGGAACCATCACCACTGTCCCCTCCGCTGCTCCCCTGCCTTTCCCTGTCTGCTTTCCTGCCGCCACGCCTCTCAGGGAGGCCTCCGTGGTTTGTAATTTCAGTCTTTCTCTTGCCGCCCTTCTGGAGTCTTTGGCCCCAACCAGAGTATTTCCTTTTATTTTTTTATTTTTTTATGTGGGGCCATAGATTATCCACTCGATGGGATACGTGAGAACTCAGCTTGCCGTGGAGGGGTCCTCGTTCTGCTCAGCGGCTCGCCTGTTGATTAACTCCTGGCGCCACACTCTTCCCTGGGCTGGACGACGCGTTCTGAACTCTCTGGCTCTCGGAGACTCGCCCTCCTTCAGTGGGATCTTGGACAGCAATTGCAAGACCTCCCTCCGCTTCCTGCCTTTCCACTCCTTCTCTGTGCTCGTTTCCTTCCTCTCGACCCCAGGCCTCTGCCTGGGCTCTGGGTCTCCAGCCCTTGCGTGGCTGGAACCTGCTCCCCAGTCTTCCCGTTCCCCGTAACCCTTCCGCGGCCCTCCCACCCGAAGCGGCTCTTCCTGCAGAGCCACGCTCCTGTCTGACGCTCCTTCCACGTGCTGCCAGGATAGGGAGAGTCTGAGCTCACTGTCTCCGCTGCCTCCCTGCTGCCCGCACTGCCACTCACCCCGGAGGCACCGAGCCTGCGCCCGGGCCCCCACGCCCTCTCCGCAGTGTTGGCACTGCCTACGTCTCCCTTTTAAATTCCTGTCTTGGCTTTGGGAACACTGTGCTATCTTGGTCCTCTTACCTCCTTCATAGTTCCTTACTTCACTGCTTCCTGGCCTCCAACTGCGCCCCTAAAACTCTGGTTTTGGCCCTATTAAGAGAGACCCTGTAAGATGTATGAAATAATGAATAATTTCCCCTTCCTTTCTTTAGGTAAACAGGATTAACAAACTACGATTCTTGTCTGTTGTCAGGTCATTCACACTAAGAACCCTGTAGCCCAGACAGAAATAGTACATATTACAATAGGGGAGGGCGTGCTTTTTTGCTAAATTCCTGAGAAGTCGCTCTGTCCAGGAAGTTCGCTTGTTTCCATTTACGTTTCAAATAGAGGAGAGTCAAGGGGGTTGCATCTTAGCGCCCCAGCTGAGCTAGATGTGGTTGTGCCCCATAGAAAACGAGTGACAGCCTTTCTGCTGCAGGAAAGGAGATAGAACGGATGAAAGCCCTCCGTCCCAGTCGTGCCTGGAGCGTGGCAGAGCAGTGGCAGCTGAAATCCTCCAGGCTTACCTGTGAGCCCAGGCCTGATGCCGGGCAGCAGAGCAGAGGTCGGGCTTTAGCTACTCTGGAACCCTTAGCCAGGCCGTGTCCCAGGCACCAAGTCCATACAGGGACTCATGGCCCCAGCCAGCCTCAGCCTTGCCTGCCTCCCTCCCAGGCCCTCCTGGCAGATCAGTGCCCTGGAACACTGCTGATCTGCTTTTGCTGCTGCCAAACAGCAAACCAACCAGCCAGTGAAAATGGCCGGTGTATCCAGAAAAACACGGAGACTGTCACTGTGGTCACTCCCAGGACTTCTTCCTCTCTTGCCCTCCCTCCCTTTGTTGGTCCTTGACGTCCTCGCCTGGGGGTAACTTGGGAAGTTACTTGGTCTGCAAGCCTCAGTTTCTTCTTGTTAACGGTGATAATCATACCTGCCCCAGTGTGAGGACTGAGTGAGCCGATCCAGGTGAAGTCCTGGCCGCCCAGCCTCACTCCAGCAGGAGCCCCTGCCCCAGGAATAACAGCCATGGTGTCGTCAGCCTCTAGGCTCCCAGTGCGAAGGCCAGGCCAGAGGCGTGTGTCAGACCAGAAGCAGGTCTGAGCGTGTCCACCGAGACCGGTCTGTTTTCTACGCCAGTCTTTTTCACTGAAGCTCCTCGTGAACTTAGCGAAGTTGAATAAATCCAGCCATTTCGTAGTGAACTTAAAAATGTTTCTCTCTGACTGAATTTAAATGCTAAGTTTACCCGTTCCCTGTTGTCGTGTATATTATCTGAGAAAACCTTCATTTCCCTCCGCAGATATGGTGTTGGTCCTACCACAATGGATGTGCCCTTTTAAAAATGTCAGCGCTGCCCAGAGAACAGGACGATGGCATTCTACAAACCCACAAGAACTTCCTGGATGGGTCAGTGCTGTTCAGTGTTTTGTTATTGCTCAGCTCTGTTCTTGTTTTCCGAGAAGCAAGGGGCAGTTCCTAGTCGTGTCTCCATATCTGCTTACCTCTGATCGCGTGGCATTCCCGAGTGCAGCCTCGAGTGGCTGTTTTTAATGACGCACGCTGAGCGTTAGGGGCAGTGGCCGGGTGTCTGTGCCGTTCACAGCTGTCCAACTGAGGTCATGGCGCACGTCACTGTGCTGCATGTTTGAAAATTTTCAAAATAAAAAGTTAAAACCCAAAGTACATGAATTAAGAAGCACAAATTGATAGTTACAAAATAGTCACGTTGACGTAAGTAAAGCAGAGGGGATATAATCAATAATATTGCAATACATATATATGGTTCCAGGTGAATATTGGAAATACCAAGGGGAACGTTATGTAGAGCATATGATTGTCTAACCACTAAGCTGTACACCTGAAACCAATACAAAACAAAATTGAAAGAAAAAAGAACATGTTTGAGATAATGGCTGTGAAGTTATCGTGGTAGTCACTTCATAGTATATGTAGGTCCAGTCATCACTCTGTACTCCTCAGACAGTGTTGTGTGTCAGTTATATCCCAATGAAACCGAAAAACAAAGGAGAAAAGGCGTGGACTTTGGAGTTAAATTGCCTTAGTTCAAATCATGGCTCGATCAGTGTGTAAACGGCATAATCCCGGGCCAGGAAGCTGCAGGCCACACACCACCCTTTCCACGCGCGCTGCCTGGCCCGGCGGTCCTGTGCCTGCCTCGCTCGCAGGTGAGGGTTACATGGGAGGGCACCTGCAAAGCTCCTCACACAGGTCTCGGCCGGAGCGAGTGCTCAGGAGAAATCAGCCCCTTCTAGTTCATGTCTGCCTTTCTAATCACGCATTACTTTTGATACCTAGAATTTACAGGGTCATCCACAGGCCACCCTATGAAATTGTCAAAACTGAAGACCTATCAAGCAACTTCCTGTCCCTGCCCGACATCCAGACTGCGTACTCGAAGTTTAAACAGCTGTTTCTGATAGGTGAGAGATGCTGGCGAACGTGTTCTGTCACGGAGGGAAGACACACAGCGGACCTGGTGGGAGGTCCTGCCTTGTCCCTGGCCCTTTCCCTAGCTGAGTCTCCACTAGAGTTTTCACCATCTGGGACCATCAGCCTTTGATTTGAATTTGCAGCTTTGAAGTAGTAGACGTCTGTGGGATGCGGGGCTCTGAGTCAGCTGGGCTGGGCAGGGAGTAGTGGTATGCAAGGTGGCTGAATGGGTGTGTTTAGGGTTCCGGTGGAGGCTGGGTCTCCCCCTTGGGCCCTCATAGCACCAGGATGTACCACTTCTAGGAGCAGCAGCCTGTGGCACTCCCTGGATCGTAGGTGAGGGTGAAGTGGGGGGACACTGCCCAAGGTGTCCACAACTGTCTCTACCAAAGGATGCCGCTCTCTCCTGCGCCCCAGGTGGGCGTGGCTCTGTGCATGTCGTAGGCACTTTTCCCTCAGCAGTAACACCTGGTTTGGCTGCCACACACTCCCAGGGCCTTCCAGCTCAGAGCCATTCCCGCGGGGGTCTGGAAGCGCCTTGATGGAAACGGAGACCTGTGTCTGGGCGCGCGCGAGCAGCGCGTTGCGTTGAGCCGCGCAGGTTCGGTGCAGGCGTGTGCGTGAGCCACCTGACTTCTCTGCTCTTTCCCCCCAGATAACAGTACTGAATTTTGGGACACAGATATCAAATGGTTTTCTTTGTTGGAAAGTAGCAGCTGGCTTGACATAATCAGGTATTTGAAGCCATTGTTTTGCTTGTGACTTTTATAGTTCTCTAATTGTCGTAAAGCAAATGGACAGATAATGTGTTTTATATTTCACAGTGAAACATTTTGCATTTGTTCTGTATCATATCGGTGCTCATGGGATCAGAATGTACAGACATGCTGCCTGCTCCCCAGGAGACATCCTCTCATAGGCTAGGCCTTGAGAGAGGCGAGGGTAGGGGTGAGGCAGCCTGATCCTGCTGCAGCAGCAGTGCCGGCTCCGGGAGGAAGCGGGTGGGGCCGGGGAGGGGTGCTGATTGTGGACTAACCACCTTTGCTCTGATCCTGGGGTGAGCGTTCTCCCGTGCAGGGCCCGCCATCCTCTCAGCTGGGCCCTGTGCACTGTGGGAGGAGCCTCCCTTCCCACGCTCCCTAACAGATATGTTTTGAAGCGCCTGCTGCATGTCTCAGAATTGGAATATGTTCTCGAAAGCAGCGATGAGTGTCATCAAGGCCCTTCTCTCTGCAGGCAGGGGAGGTTGAGTGTCCGCAAGCAGGTGAAGGGTCGGGCTGGGCCCGCGCCCCTGGGCAGAGGCCCGCCTGCGGGAAGCCCTGGGATGAGCAAAGGCAAAGCTGCCAGCCGCGGCCACCGACGCGGAGGAACAGGTGCAGCTAGAGACACGCAGGACCCCTGGGCGTGGTGGGGCTTGTCGCCCACTGACCGCCGGGCAGTGACCTTGAATGAAGCGGGTGGGCGTGCAGCACTCAGTGGGGGCCCGGCAGGTCTGTCCGCGTTCTCCCTGAGGACTTCTAGTTTAGAAATCACCTGGGAGCACTTTTACATCAGTCTTGAGAGTCCCTTCTGGAAAGGTTGAGTTTCTAATAGGCAAACGAGTGTCTTGCAGTATCTGTTTCTTTTGGAGGTTTTAGCGAAAGCAGGTAAGACAGAAACTGAAGGTCCGCGTGGACTGTCTCTAACGCTCTTCCTGTTTCGTCCCAAGCCCGGAACGAATGCCTCCTTCCTTGTCTCTTTTCCATGTAGACGCTGCCTGAAGAAGGCGATCGAGGTCATAGAATGCCTGGACGCACAGAACACGAACGTCCTTCTTGTAGGTATGCGCCTGGCCTCCATGTTCCTGCTTGAGGCCCGGTTCTGTGGGCACAGCCGATGCGACTGGAAGCAGTGACCCAGCGCAGGATTCTGCCCGCCTCCTGCCTGACCTTGCAGTCCTTTGCGTCGGGTTCAGTGTTTCAGCTTAAGAATAAACTCCTTCGCTTGGAACTTGGCAGATCTGTTCGCAGCCCAATAAGGAGTTGTTTGGTGTCTTCACCGAAGCTCATTTTCTAATGTTTGGGATTTTGTTTTATATTAACTCAACTTGGTTAAAGTTACAATCTTTGGATAATCCCTTTTATAAAAAGAGACCCGTGGTTTAATTATTACTTTTATATGTTTCTGTCCAACAACCTTGTGCAGCTGCCACAGGAACTTTGTGGTGCGTGATTTCCTGCTCCTCGGGGGCTGACTCTGCTGTGGGTGGGACAGGCGTGGGCGTTTGCCGTGTGTGAGAGCAGGTGGGAGCCGCCACACGGTGTATGGCTGGGATTGGTGAGGTCCGAGCCAAAGCACTGCTGCTGCGAGTACCATCGGTTCTTCTAGCCCCTGCATTTCAAATGGCGTAGGTCGCCTCCTGCTTTCCTGCCCTCAAGCTCTTATCATTTCTCTGACACGCTGCATGGCTGCTGAGATGTAGCTTTTATGAGCCGATGGGGAAAAGCATCTGCCTGTGGCTTCTACCCCATCTGATGCTGGCTCGCTGGCCTAGGTTTGATTGTTGGGCACCTACCATGTGCAGAGCTCTATGCGTCTGCCTTCTGGGAGCTGACAACCAGTTGGGAGGGTTGGCTTGAAGTGTGTTACTGAAAAAGCCCTAACCAACAGCGACAGCTCAGTCCTCACGGTGGAGAGGAGGTGGGGTGACGGCAGGTCTGAGAGGGGGAAGTCCCAGGGCCAGACTGCTCTCCCTGCTCACAGTCCCTTCTACTGTCTCTGACCCCTAATGCCAGTGCCCTCATCCTGTGGGCCATTTTAAAATAGCCACTGGAATTGCTCTTCTCTTTATGGAGAGGAACCCTGGAGTGTTAGACCCTGACTCCTAATGCCTTAAACGCTCAGACAGACGCACAGATGCAGATGAGTGTGTATTGGCTGTGGGCCATGAAGTAAGCAGGTATTTGCTGGAGTTGTCACTGTGAGGGCTTTGTGCTGCCCCTTCAGGGCTGGGCCGGGGGACTCGGCCACAGAGAGTTGTCTGGCCAGGCAGGGAGCCAGGCTCTCCACCTCTTCGACACGAGCGTGGAGCACTGGGCACGTCCAGAAAGACTCACTTTCTCCAAGCAGAGGGCGGAGGGGCTGGGAGCGGGAAAGGAGTTCCGAGGAGGGTCCAAGAGCAGCTCCTGGGAGCAGTGAGTTCAGTGACGGAGACGTGGACACGCAGCCCCGGGTGGTGAGCTTGGTCTGCAGAGCCCAGCAGGTCACCATTGCGTGTGTGATCCGACCTCCCATGCAGCACACGGGATGCCCACATGCTTCAGGGTCTGCCGTGCTGCGTTCACTCCTTCAGCGAGCACAGCGTGCTCAGTGCCCTGTGTGCGGGGGCCTGCTGGCCGGCAAAGCTGCCCCCTCGCACTTGGAACATCCCCTCTTTCTGTTGCCCTTGTTCTGAGGGAATTAGAGCTGGGCTGTCCATGGCAGGCCTGGTGTTGGGGCCCTGCTCTTGTGTGCGAGTGTGAGTGCTCTGAAGGTTTTAACACTTTCGCCCTCCTTCCTGGCTCCTAGAGGAGAACGCCTCCGACCTCTGCTGCCTCGTCTCCTCGCTGGTGCAAGTGATGATGGACCCGCACTGCAGGACCAGGGCCGGCTTCCAGAGCCTCGTCCAGAAGGAGTGGGTCGCGGGCGGGCACTGCTTCCTGGACCGCTGCAACCACCTGCGGCAGAGTGACAAGGAGGAGGTGAGTGTCCTGGCGCCTGGGGCGGGGCTGCTGTGTGGGGATGCACCCGGCACTGCTCAGCAGGAAGGCTGCGTGACTCCCCGTGTGAGGACTTTGACGGTTTAAACAACATTGGAGCCCTTCCCAGAGGGAAGAGATGTTAATGGTAGCGGGTGTGCTCGGCATGCTCTCTTCTCAAGCATGGATAGATAGTCCATGGTGGGAGGAGGACTGATTTGTAAAACTTAATAAAAATTAACTCAGCAAGAGAGACTCCTAGAATTTCTGCTAAGTTAGTTTTTGCAAAAAAATGGATACTCAGTGTAAGTTTCCTATAGAAAATACGTGACACTGGATCCTTTTTCCTTGCACATAAACCTGTCCCAAGTAAAGCAGAGGGGGACGCTAGCGCCACCTGCTGCCAGGGCCCTGGTGGTGTGCCTGTGAGTGACGCACTCGGCCTCTGCCTCTGGCCCTGTGAGTGCGGCTGCAGGAGTGTTAGCATTAGGGTTTGGTTCTGCTTGTCTCGCTGCAGCGGCACAAGATTAATGATCATGGAAGGAACAATGAAAACGGGTCCTTTCCGGAATTAAATCGCCTGCAGAGCTACCATATGCTAGTAGCGTGCCTCGTGGTGTTTCTCGCTCCAGAGAAAAGCATGTCTGTCTGCGTGCGTGTTCCCGGGGACCCAGGCCTCCGTCGCTGGGCCTGGAGTTTCTTTCAGGCCTGGGCTGTATCTCACTGAGCTGAATGGAATTCACTGTCTTCATTCTTGGAGTGGAGTTTGCCTTTCTGGGAAATTAGTTTGAAAGCTTATGGGACTCAAATAATATGATGGGCAGAGAGAGCTGAGATTGGGGGGGAAGAGTGTGTTCATGTCTCAGAAAATAGGACCGACAGGCATGTGTCTAACGGAGAAAAAGCCCCGAGAACTTCTGACCTGCTCATGCAGCCCGGTAGCAGTCCCCACGCCTTCTGACCCACGGCCCCGACTGCACGGCCCTGACCCACGGCCCTGACCCACGGCCCTGACCGCACGGCCCTGACCGCACGGCCCTGACCCACGGCCCTGACCGCACGGCCCCGACCGCACGGCCCTGACCCACGGCCCTGACCCACGGCCCCGACCGCACGGCCCTGACCCACGGCCCTGACCGCACGGCCCTGACCCACGGCCCCGACCGCACGGCCCTGACCCACGGACCTGACCGCACGGCCCCGACCGCACCGCGAGGACAGACAGTCTTCATCTGTTTCATGGTCTGGAGCATGAAACGAGGTGTGAAATAAAAGTGCAGTGTAAGTGTTTCTCAGCATCTCAACATCGAAGTATTCAAGTTTTGAAGGAAAGCTGGATGGTCTGTTTGTGATGTAAATGATACAGTGCTGGACTTTGATTCAGAAGTTGGATTCCCCACTCACGTCTCCTGTGAGCTGTGCGGTTCCACACTCACGTCTCCTGTGAGCCGAGCAGTTCCACACTCACGTCTCCTGTGAGCCGAGCAGTTCCACACTCACCTCTCCTGTGAGCCGTGCGGTTCCACACTCACCTCTCCTGTGAGCCGTGCGGTTCCACACTCACGTCTCCTGTGAGCCGTGCGGTTCCACACTCACGTCTCCTGTGAGCCGAGCGGTTCCACACTCACGTCTCCTGTGAGCCGAGCGGTTCCACACTCACGTCTCCTGTGAGCCGAGCGGTTCCACACTCACCTCTCCTGTGAGCCGTGCGGTTCCACACTCACCTCTCCTGTGAGCCGTGCGGTTCCACACTCACCTCTCCTGTGAGCCGTGCGGTTCCACACTCACCTCTCCTGTGAGCCGTGCGGTTCCACACTCACCTCTCCTGTGAGCCGTGCGGTTCCACACTCACCTCTCCTGTGAGCTGAGCGGTTCCACACTCACCTCTCCTGTGAGCCGTGCGGTTCCACACTCACCTCTCCTGTGAGTGAGCGAGAGACCTGGGCCAGCCTCCGAGGGAGAGGCTGTCAGGGGCCTGTCTTGCCCACCTGCTGGCACAGGTGGCTCAGGGTGAGCACGGGTGGGTGGCGAGGCCCTTGCACACTATTCTCTGCTAATACTGGGCTTGCCTCTCAGTTGCTAATAAAGGAGTCCGTCAGTTAAAAAATATAATTGTGAAAAAATATTAGGAACTCTTTTTTGCTGCATCTACCTTCTCCCCTGTTCTCTCTCTTCTGGTTCTCATTGTGGGCGTGGGAAGGGGGTATTAACAAAATTCAAAATAACTAAATACAGTTTTTTAAATAAAATTGGCTAAGAAGATTCTGGGATTCTTCCAGGGGAAGTAACGTCCCACTTAGGGCTCACAGTCGGTGTTTCCTGTCAGAGTGACCGCGTGCCCCTTGGCTAATGCCGAGCTGGGCGGTTCCGCATCATGGTCTCCACGTGCCCTACAGGGGGCGCTGCCAGGGTGTCCCGTCGGGGCCTGCGGCTTAGCTGAGCGCCTCCCGCTCGGAGTGGAACGGAGCCCCCTGCTGCCTGGAGACTGGTGCCCAGCAGGTTCTTCCGCAGCCGTTGGGGGACTGCCCGAGCTCGGGCGGCGGGCACTGCCCCTTCGTGCCCGCTCAGTAACGCGTGTCTTGTTGTCACGTAGGTCCCCGTGTTCCTGCTCTTCTTGGATTGTGTCTGGCAGCTGGTGCACCAGCACCCCCCCGCATTCGAGTTCACGGAGACGTACCTGACCGTCTTGTCGGACAGCCTGTACATACCTATTTTCACCACCTTCTTCTTCAACTCGCCTCATCAGAAGGAGGTGAACCTGGTGAGTCCCTCTTAGGAACCTTGTGGGGAAGAAACTGCCTCACAAGCAGACTGCAAGAAGGTTGATGATAAAATGAAACGGCTTTAACACGACGGGCGAGCCCTGCTCCGAGTGCCTCCTGGGGGTGGTTGTAAGCCCAGCACCTGGGTCTGTCCCGATGGTCCCCGAGGGGGGCGCAGGGAGGAGCCGTCGCTCACCCTGTCTCAGTCAGTGCGGAGTGGGAGCCAGTGCTGGGGTTGGGCAGTTCACAGAGCTGTCCTTGGGGACGGTGGCCAGACGGCCAGACCAAGGCCTTCCCTCCCACCTGCTCGACGCTCGGAGCTCCTCTGGAGAACAGAGACCAGGCAGCGCGCTGGTGCTTCCCTTAGTGTCCTGAGGCCATGCTGCCGGGGCGGGGGGGGGGGGTAGCTCTGACCCGACTTCTGCGGCCTTGGGGTTCGCTCCAGCTGGCCCTCCAGGTGGGGTTTTGCCAAATCCACGGTGAAGTGAGACACAGCCCGGCCACACCAGCTCCGTGACGTCAGACCGTTCACTTCAGTTTTCTGAGCCTCAGTTTCCTCAGTTGTACAATTGCAGAAATAATAGGGACGTCACAGGTGGTTGTGAAAGTGCCCAGGACAGCGACTGGCACGTGACCCCTCCCCTCCCCCCCACAGCCTAGAGCAGGAGCCTGAGAAGCGAGGCGCGTGGGGCGGGTCTTGGCGCAGGGGCCTCCCCGTGCCCTGTGTCCGCCCCGGCCCTGGCCCGGCCCTGCCTGACCTGTGCTCGTTTTGCAGGGCAGGGAAGCTCAGGATGCACACAGCACGCCCCTGCACCTGCTCACGGTGTGGGACTGGTCTGTACAGTTTGAACCCAGAGCCCAGACCTTGCTCCAGAACCCTCTGTACGTGGAAAAACCCAAACTGGACAAAGGCCAGCGGAAAGGAACGCATCTCAAAGTAAGGCCCACGCGCCTGGCCCGTCACCCGCCGGGCGTGTGTGGAGGGGTAACCGTTACGCTGGTGCTGGAACTGTCAGCAGAGCTGGGATCAAGTGGGCTTGGTCCCCTGTGGGGGGCGGGCAGGAGGCAGCCATCAATGATTCTCTCATCACTGATGTTCCTGTCTCTCTCTCCCTCTCCCTTCCTCTCCCAAATCAACAAAAATATGTTAAATAAATAAATAAACCAAATAAGGGTTAGGCCTTGCCATTGCTGAGGGCTCTTACCCACTGGCCTGGGGCCGTTTTGTGATCCTAACTCCGCTATCACCAGAAGTGTGCATGTCGCCACCAGGGGGCGCAGCACACACACAGAAGCTGAGCTCTGGCCACGCTGTGTGGAGCTCAGGGAGCTCTGGGCTCCCCGGCAGGAGAGAGGGTAGCCGGGAGGGAACGTCCACCCTGAGCCCGAGGCCCCTCCAGGGGCCCAGCAGCAGCGGGGAGTCGTTGGCAGCTGCCCTGCTGTGAGTCCTGGCCTTGGCTCCCCGGGCCCCAGGCCCCTGGAGGATGGAGCCACCGCCCACACCGAGCAGCCAGGCTCCCGCCCCCTTTAGGGCTGAGCAGGGCCTGGGGATTGGCCGGACTGCCCTCCCCTCTGTGGGGTCTGTGGGGAGAAATCCCGGCCAGGAGACAGAGCCAGGAGATGGAACTCGCCTGTCCGCGCGAGAACTGAGTTACTAGTAAAGTCAGGACTCGCCCGTCTTCACAGCCTGTCACAGCCGCCCCAACACAAAGCACCTTGCTTGGCTGCGGGAGAGTTACCGGGGAAACAGGCGAACGCTCTCACCTTTTCCCTCCGTGCAGCTTGTCAGAGGAGAGCACCTGGCCCGTTAGTCAGTTCCTCACAGTCTTAGGCCCCACCTGCCTCTCCGGAAGAATCTTTCTGACTTAAGCGTCAGCTCCACTGGCCGCCTGGTAACCACAGTCATTTCATCCAAGGGGCAGGACCCTCGGGTCGTTGGCCCCTCCTCACGGTGTTCACCCGGCTTCGGGGAAACCTGCCCTTCCCAAGTGCCGGTGCCCTTGGCGCCCCTGTGACCGTGGGGCGGGGGCAGCTGCCCTTGGCCCGGCCGTGCGGGTGGAATAGACACGAAGCCGCCCTCTGTGAGCATTTTCAGGAATTTGCATGCACATGGCAGTTCTGAGGGCTCGTGACTCGTTAGCCCAGGACCGGGCCCCTTTCTGTGGTGGGAGCAACGGTCCCTGTGCGGCCAGGCTAACGGAGGCTTTTCTTTGTGTTTTCTCTCAAAGCATCAGCGACAGCTTTCTTTGCCGCTGACCCAGTCTAAGTCATCTCCCAAAAGAGGATTTTTCAGGGAAGAAACAGATCATTTAATTAAAAACCTTCTGGGCAAGAGAATTAGCAAACTGATTAATTATTCCGATGAGCTGCAAGACAGCTTTCGAGAGTTCTACGACAGCTGGCACAGCAAGCCCCCCGACTACCACGGCCTGCTGCTGCCTCACATCGAGGGGCCGGAGGTCAGGGTGTGGGCCCAGCGCTACTTGCGTTGGATCCCAGAAGCCCAAATCCTGGGTGGTGGCGCGGTGGCCATGACGAGCAGACTGGTGGGAATGATGGAGGAAGTGCGGAGCTTACAGGAGAAAATCAACGAGAGACACCACCACCAGAGGGCCCTGCCGGCCGAGGCCCCGTCCCTGCTGCGGAGCTCGGCGCGCCTGTCCTCGCTGTTCCCCTTCGCCTTGCTGCAGCGGCGCCCCTCCAAGCCCGTCCTGCCCACCAGCGGCTGGAAAGCCCTGGGAGACGAAGAGGACCTGGCCAGGCGAGAAGATGAGTTTGTGGACCTCGGGGAGGTGTGACCTGCGGCCGGTGGCTGTGGGAGAGGAAGCCGAGGACTGGGACCGGCGGCCGCACGTGGACACGCTGACCGGGGCTGTGTGTCCCGCGGAAGCCGTGCTGGGAGGGGGGCCAGCGGCCTCAGGGGAAGAGCCGGCTCTCTCTCTCCTGGTCCTGGGCGACTATGCAATTAAAACCGTGTCTCTAGTATTAGTAACTGTTCCCGACGCACAGTGTTACACGGAATCGGCCGTAGCTCGTTTACTACTCAGAAGGGCTTTGGTCAGATATTCTTGGATCGATTCTTTCTTCAGATCCTTTCGGTGCCAAGATAACTTACCCAGTCTCAGTGCAGAGCAGGTTCAGCTTCGTGGGATGTGAATGGCGACGGGGGGATTCAGGTGGAGCGTGGAGATGTGTGGCATTCACTTCAACACCCGCCGCGTCATTCCTTCCTGCATCACTTGCCCGTGGAAAGCGGAAGCCAGCCTCCCGGTCACCGTCCTGACGGGCAGACCGTCCCCCTCCCGCAGGGATGGCTCTTCCTGTAGGGGTGCTGGGCCCGCCAACCGCGCCACCCTTTTTCACGTGCTGACGCCTCCAGGTCTCTGCCTGCTCCGTCCCCTCGCCCGTCCCTCCATGCTGCCCGGCTGCGGTGCCCGTGGTCCCGGGCCTTGCTGCTAAACCTGGTTTTTACACGGGGGGACTCTCTCGTCGGCCCAGAGGCGCTTCCGTTCTGGAGGCTCAGCGCGTGCAGGTGATGCTCGGCCTTTTCCTAGCGGCGTGCCCAGGCCGGGGTCCCCACCGCAGCCCCGCAGATGGTTCCCCACACTCTGTCCGCTGCCAGGCTGATGAGGATCCCTTCCGGCCGTGGCTGCCGTGGGAGGAGCTGAGCATCAGCATCAGAAGCGATGGCTGTCCGACTGTGCCTCCGCGACGTGAAAGCCATACAAGAAGCCGAACTGCACTTGGGAGCCTTCTCGCACCTGCTTCTAAATGCGGGAAAGTCCACTTCGCAAGGACCAGCTTCTCATTCTCAGGGGGACCCCGTTAAACCCACAAGAGGCAGGGGAGGAAAACGTCTAAGGTTAGAAGGTGTCAGCAGGAATGTTTGCCTTTTAAGTGCATTTGCTGCCCAGTGCAGAGCCCGGTTTAAGTAGCAGGTGTTAGAAACACTCCCACTCGTCCCGGGGCAGGAAGAAGCGTGAGGTTCTCGGTGTGCACGGAATCGTCTTCTGTCCGTAACAAGACTGCTTGGCTCCCCCACTCGTGTGGACACGGGAGCGGGCTGGGCGGAGGGCGGGCTCCTGCGCTGGGGCCAAGCACACCCCGGCCTCGGTCGCCTGAAGAGTCTCACTGGGGAGGTGGGCGCAGGCTTGCCATAGCTTTCACCAGTGCACTCGTTCACTAGCCCCCCTCACACGCTCTGTGGGCCTCGTACACTAGCACCAACCTCCACGTCTCTGCCCCAAGGGCCTCCCGAATACACGACGGAGCTATTTTTGCTACCATATTGTAGCGTGAATATTTATACAGTGGCCTCTTCAATCTTAAGATCTTAGCAATTTTCATTCCAGAAACGCCCGGTGCGATGCTTTACACTTCACAAAGTATGGTTTAAAGGCACACGTCATGGCCCCTGTCATAGCAGTTGAATGTGCATTGAAATATTTTTCTATGATTTTAAAAAAATTACAGTAGAAAAATAAGCTGTTATAACATGGGAGGTCATGACAATTTATTTATATTTGAAATCAGATTTCTATAAACTTGTATTTGTGTACAGAATTCTCAGTGGGTTTATATATTGTGACGTTTTTATTCAAAATTGAAATGTGGGTTATGCTTAACAGTTAAAACTGAAACGAGACCATTCGCTTTGTTTAAGATGCTGCACTGTGCACGTTTGGAAATGTACGTTACTTTACCGCGTATAATATCTTGAGTTTGTTTATACCTCCAAGTTTTTACACTGAAGATAAATTAGCTTTAATTACATGTAAAACTTTTTTTTAAGGGAATAAGCTGTTGGGCTAAATCTGTATAAATGTGCTTTTTATTTTTTGAACGTACAATGAAAGTTTACTTGTATCTCACTGCACCATGTCTGACTGCAGAAATTAAAGCACAATTTACCAGCAGACATACTCAGTGTGGTTGGTAAAACATGGAATAATTACGTTCACACATTGTGTGTGTGTGTGTGTGTGTGTGTGTGTGTGTGTGTGTGTGTGTGTTTGGTTGGTTGGAGGTGGTGGGAAAATCAATAACCAAATATTTAAATTTCAAGTGGTGACAAAGTACTGAATGAAAAGGATGATAGGGAGGAGGCTGTTGGAGCGGCTGAGGAGCAGTTTTAGACCCTGAAGTGAACTGCCAGGGCGCTCTGCTTTGGGGCTGTTTGAGATGAGGACCGTGTTTTCCGGCTGGAAGAGCTCCGAGTGCAGGTCCACCGTGAAGGGAGAGGCCTCGGCTGCCCTTCCCTGGGGGTGCCCGCAAGGCGCTGCCAGCCGAGGGGCGCAGACGGCCTTGTGTGGCCGGGCCTGGCACCTGTGTGTGCGCGCGGGGAGGAGGCCCATTTCTCCGGCCTTCCCGCCCTGCAGCCCTTTCCCTTCGTCAGGACAGGACGTCCCCTCTCTCCTCAGGCCACCAAGCCGGACCCTGGAGGCCCCGCTGCCGCCACGTCCTCTCGGGCTCCAGTTCTGGTCTTTATTCGTTTCCCAGGAGTGGCCGGGACCCGCCATTGAGCGGGCTCTGGTCTGGTTTCCCCGGGGGCCTGGCGTGTCTCCCCTGAGTTTCTTGTTCCTTGGCTTCCAGGTGAGGTCGGGGGAAGACGGAGGGGCGGGAAGAGGGGCGTTTCCCATCCGGGGGAGACAGGACGGGCGGGGCAGGGCCCCTGTGCCTTCCTGGGTCACCTCCTGTCCTGGACGGGCGGGCAGGGCGAGCCTGGACGGCAGCTGCTTCCAGGCCTCCTGGGGCTGTGGTCAGTGCTGCTCTGCAGGAGCGTCTCAGCTGGCATTGCCCTGGGCTCTGGAGCATTTAGGAAGGCAGCCCTGGGTGATTCCAAAGAACTGTGACGTGTCCTTTCTACACTGAAGAGAAGTCATTTGTTGGGGTGGTGGCTTTGTGTCTTTAAAGGCACAGACATCTTGGCCTGCTTTGTGGTTCAGGCCCGGACTCTTCTTTCTTCTTCTTTCCTGTTGACCCTCCTATGACCTGCCTGCCTTCGGCAATGAGAGCAAGCGGCGTGTCTGTCACCTGGACGTCTGTAAGTAGCTTTTGACCTGCGAAGGAAAACTTCCCGGTTTAGTAAGCCCCATAGTTACCACTATGGACAATCCTCACACCTGTTGCAGAAAAAAGTCACCAGAGACCCTCAAACTGCAAACCCGAGACCATCAGGCTGTCGCCGCCTGCCTGCAGTCTGCCGAAGAGGTTCTGAGTGAGTCGTGCACTCAGAAACCCTCTGGACTGGCTGCCTGTGGACTCGAAGCTGGGCTTCTAGCCTGCCGGTCACTAACCATTGGGATCCTTTGCTCCCATAGGGAGGCCTCTTAGTATTGCCTGACTGCTTGCATCACAGGCCTAAGTTGGAGAAGCACCTGCATCATCGCTACCTGATCAGATCAGGTCGATCAGGTCAACCGATTGGACTACATTGATTAGTTCAGCCAATTGGATTAAGTTGATTAGATTTAGGAAAATGAGAGAAGCGAGAGATGAGAGAAAATTGAGAGAATGAGGATTGATTAGATTAGCCAATTAGCTTTTGGGGGCTATGCTCTTCAGAGGACCCCTTCATCAGAAAATCCCTGGCAGCCATTCCCTGTGGTTCCTTTGGAAGTTCTCACATGTGAGTATGTTAGGGGTAGGATTAGGGGTAGGGGTAGGGGTAGGATTAGGGGTAGGGGTAGGATTAGGGGAAGAGTTAGGATTAGGGGAAGGGGTAGGATTAGGGGTAGGGGTAGGATTAGGGGTAAGGGTTAGGGGTAGGATTAGGGGTAGGGGTAGGGTTGACTGTCAACTACGGAATGCCTAGGAGCCACTGTTCCGCCGTTGCTTTGGGGGAGACTCCTTATTGATGTTGACGTTTTTCAGAAGTTTGCAGCCCTGGAACTAACCTTGAAAGATTCTCCAAATAAACAGGATTGGCCATGGTCTGCTGGGCTACCTTTGGGGCTCACTGAGGACGTGGACCAAGTCCACGAGTGAAGCGAGCCCAGTAGGAGTGTGTTGGGAGGGCAGATGTAGGCGTGCAGGACGGCAGGATCAGTTCCCCGCCTTCTCCTGTATGAGCGTGTCGTGGAGGAGGGCCTGGTCACGTGGGCTCTGTCACTCAGTAATTATATGACTATCGGCAAAGTACCGCATCTCTCTCTGCATCTCAGTGCCCTGATCTTTAAAGTGGGGAAAATAACACCGAATTTGTAAGCTGTCTTCTGGATTAAGTGGCATGCTGGGAGAGTGTCTGGCCCAAAGAGTGTACAACATCCAGAGTGAACCCTAAGATAAAGTATGGACTTTGGGTAGTGTGGCCATGTAGGTCCTTTCTTGGTAAAAAGGAAAAGAAAATAGCGCTCTGGGAGTGGTGCTGATAACGGGAGAGGGTATGCGTGTGTGAGAGTTAAGTGGTGTATGGGAAACCTCTGTACCGCCCTCAATTTTATTACAAACTTAAAACTGCTCTAAAAAATTAAGTTTATTTTAAAAGCACATGCGAAAGAGAGAGAAAAGAAAAAAAAAGAGATGTACAATGATTCAAAGAAAAAAAAATACTTCTAATAATAAATTTAATAGAGCAGAAGTTCGGACACACTTGAAAAATAATTTCAAGACATTCTATTAAACATTCCCCAAAGAATAATTTGTACTTGGCTTAAAAAAAAAAAAAAGAAAAGAAATTGTAGGTTACTTACTTGGCAATATCACTGAATTAGATATTATTTCTACCTACAGTTTCCAAACATTCAAATCGCACCCTGTGAAATTCCCTTTAAAAATAACTGTCCGTGAAATTACAGAAGTGGTCCAGGTGTTACCAAGTAGCAGCTGGTTTCAGAGATGAATCAGACGGTCCGAAGTTAGAAGTTCATGGGCGATCTTTCGGGGAAGGAGAGAAATCTGGTGAAACCAAGTACCGTAAGAAGCGTACGTGGGACCCCAGGACAGCTGAGCAGAGTCAGCCCCTCCCCAGCCCACGCTCCCCCTTCCTGCCCACCACGTGTATTTAGGTCGCCTGCTGCCACCTCTCAAACGCCCTTCATTTTCCCAGTTAAAATCCATTGTATGTTCTCCGTCAGGAAGCCCTGAAGATAGGTGTTTGTCTTTCAGTCCTCATTTGATTTCTTTCTTTTTTAAAAAAATATATTTTTATTGATTTCAGAGAGGAAGGGAGAAGGGAGAAACATCAATGATGAGAGAGAATCATTGATGGGCTGCCTCCTGCACGCCTCCCACTGGGGATGGAGCCCGCAACCTGGGCGTGTGCCCTTGATTGGAGTCGTACCCGGGACCCTTCCTCCGCAGGCCAGTGCTCTATGTACTGAGCCCAAACGGCCAGGGCCTCATTTGATTTTAGAGCTCATGTCTGACCAGTTATCAAGTTTTAACATCTTTCTGGTGACAAGAAGAGTAGACTGGCAGTTACTTCTTACTGCCTTTCTTCAGCCTCAAGCCTGGAAGGGGAAAGAAAACTCTAAATGTAGTGACCACAGTTCAGTCATTTGCTTATCGATGGAAGAAGGTGCCTCTGAGTTTAAAAATAGCGCTTGCCTGGCGTCTGGGGATCCACATCTATTCTTGTCTCAGCTACCAACTCGCCCTGTGACATCTGATAAGACACTTCCCCTCTCTGCTCTGTCGGATTGGTGGGGGAGTGGGCGGCGTTCTAAAATACCTTCCGCGTCTGGTCCCCGTGATTCGCTTCTCAGAGGAGCCCCTTTCTTTCCCACGCCGAGACACTTGTCACTTGTCAGTTTGCGTTCCTGCCCAAACCACTGCAGCTCGCGGCCCTACCATCAATCCACCTTTGACCTTCCTCACAGATTTAACTTCCTAAAACACCGTTTTCCTTGTTCTTTTCTGACCTAAAGTGGCCAGCGGTGTGACTGCGATCAGGCCGTAGTCCGTATCTTTCCAAGTCGCCGCCACTGGAATTTCTCCCCAGGCCAGTCACCTACAGAATCAGCTGTTTTGCTCCGTCGGCCTGGCTCGCTATGAACACAAGCACGCCCTGAGCGCGCTCCTTGCTCCCTGGTGCCCGTGCCCTGCGCCTCGGCCTCTCTAACTGGAATGCCCTCCTGGTTCCTTGCTGCCCACTCATATTCCACATCCTCCACAGAGTCTACTCGAATGGCCCCAAACCAGAAACGCTCCCTCTCGCAGCTGAGCTGTCACATCACAGGAGGAGACCTGAGTGTTGGTAGCGGGGCTGCCAGGCCTCAGGGATAGAGAGGCCGCCAGGCTAGGCTCGGTGCCTTGGCTGGAGGGGCCTCCGCTCTGCGCTCCCGCAGTCGCCCTGCTGAAATGTTTCCAAAAAAGCAGTGAGTAGGTGCCTAGCCCAGGCTGGGGGGCCTGCCCCTAACTCATTGGCACCGTGCTTGCCCACACGGCTTGCTGCGCGCCCCTGGGGTTCCCTGGGGAGGAGCAGCCCGAACGTTCTGGAGAACTGACAGCCAGGAGGAGCCCTCAACAGGTGCAGGATGAGTTTGTGGATAAACACCCTGCTGTCCTGGTCCCTCAAGGAGCACCGTTCTGAGGAGGGTTCCCCACGGCCTCCCGGAGGCCTCCAGGGGCCGGAGTCCCAGTGGCCACCATGGGTAACCCGCCCACGATGCTCCCTGTAGACCTTCTCGTTCTGCCCAGTCTTCCTCCATCTCCCTATCAGAGCTTTGGGACGTCAGCGGCTATATAAACTACTCCCACCCAGATACTTGTATTGGGGTCTGCTTCTGAGGAAAATGGATCGGTTTTCTATATACTTTATTTGTTTAACTTTTTCCCTTTGCCTTGATTTGGTTTACATACTTTATTTTTTAAAAAATATATTTTATTGATTTTTTTACAGAGAGGAAGGGAGAGGGATAGAGAGTTAGAAACATCGATGAGAGAGAAACATCGATCAGCTGCCTCCTGCACACCCCAAACCGGGGATGTGCCGGCAACCAAGGTACATGCCCTTGACTGGAATCGAACCTGGGACCTTTCAGTCCGCAGGCTGACGCTCTATCCACTGAGCCACACCGGCCAGGGCTGATTTACATACTTTCATCTTTTGAGGAAATTATGTCATTTATCCTTGCAAATTTGCTGATAAATATTTGTGCATTATGTTCTCTTACAAATTAGGAAGTTTCTAATGTAGGTTCTTTGTTTTCACTCCCAATCCTGTACTGTCTTTACTTCATTCTCCCGGTTTTATTTACCCCACTTCTAGGAATATCTAATTCACTTTTCTTTCCAATGAGCCATCTTTTAGTTCTGTTGATCGTTATTTCTGACTTTGGGTTATAATTGTTTGCGTTCCTTTTGTGATTTTCTATTTTATTAATTTCTACTTTTACCTTTGGTAGTTCTTCCTCTACAGCAGTGGTTCTCAACGTTGGCTGCACATGAGAATCACCTGGGAATCTTTTTAAAATACTGACTTCTGGGCCTCATCCTCCAGAAATTCTGTTTCTTTGTTATGGGGTGAGGCCACCACATTAGTCACAAAGAAACAGAATTTCCGGAGGATGAGGCCCAGAAATCAGGATTTTAAAAAGGTTCCCAGGTGATTCTAATGTGCAGCCAAGGTTGAGAACCACTGCTCTACAGTCTCTCAGTTTACTACATTTGTAACTTTTTGAGATAGTTGCCAAATTTATTTATTCCCAATTTGTCTTTTCTTTTAACTAATGGATATGAAATCATACATTTCCATCCAAATATTGATTTAGGACCACCAGTTGGGACATAATGTGCCTTTTTGGTTTATTAGTTTTAAGCATTATTAAATCTTCATTGTTACTTAGCAATGTGATATTTTATTTCCAAAATTACTCTGTTTTTGTTTCTTTTTTATTGAATTGATTGGGGTGACACTGGTTAACAAAATTGTACAAATATCTGCCATCTTGACCTTGAAGTCTATCTAATTGATTCTTAAATAGAAAATGTGATTAATTGGCATTTCCATCCAATTTCTTGAATTGCAAATGCAATTCTTTCTTTTAGAATCAATTTTCCTGAGCAATTGAGTGAATAGCCTCATTGCTCGCAGGTGAAAGTTGCCCAAAAGATTTTTATAAAAGTTGCTAATGATGACCCCGTTGTTTCACTGGGACGCAGAGCTGCCCTCCACCCGCCCTGGCGCCAGCGGTACTGCTCATTGGTTCTGCAGGAGGCCTTGTCAGACGCTTAGTGCTGTTAGAAATGGCACCTGGGCGGGTGCCCACGCCTACATTAAGAAGGGAATGGTATTATTGTGCCTTTACAAAAGCATCTTTTATAGCCAAGCAGGAAGAAAAATCATTCTCATAATTTGCTCTATGTATTGCTATTATCATTGTTAATTATAGTATCCAAATAAAGTGTTTGTTTCGGAGGTCTGTTTAGTTTACGTTTTCTCAATTAGTAAAATTTATTACCCTCTCTCCGTACAATTTGTTTCTTTCTATTAAAATTTTATATAACTTGATTGGATAAAGGATATGGATGGCCGAGCAAAATAACTAGTGGGAGAGAGGCTGGTTAAGGTAATGCCTGTTTCCTTTGTCATTCTATTGAGATATTAAAATTCAAGCTCTTTTTTCTTCCTAAAATAAAAAAGGCTTAAGGCGTTCTAAATCTCGTTTAGCTAGACGTATCACCTTATATCGCTAACAATTTTGAATGTGTTTTGACAGATTTTCTTTCTTTGCCATCTAGATTATAATGTAGGGGTTCATTTTACAGCACTTAAATATTATAGTCATTTTCAGGAAGAGAAAAAGTTACCATCACCTAGCCCCCTTTATACTGTCATGCATGAATCATCTAGAAAATTTTCGGAATCCATCCAACTGCATTTCTCATTTTAAAAAAATTCTCATATCTGCATACTGTGCCAAGAATTCTATCTGTGTAGTTTAGAAAATTGAGATAACTAAGTAAAGCAAAACAAAAGAAATTAAATAAAGCAGGTTTTACAGTACCATCGAATAAAGCAAACTTTATTCAAATGCATTTTCTTACATAACATTTCCCAGCATTTTACATAATATACTATGAATAAAATATAAAGTAAATCTTCACATGTAAGCAAAAAAACTCTATATTCTATTGTTAAATGGTCTGTATTCTATTGTCTATAGAGTCTATTCTATGGAATTCTATTCTATAGAATCTATCTTCTCTTGTCTGGCTGCAGATGATAAGAAATATGTTTCCTTTTCTCATCAAGACTAGAATTGTTATCCCAAATATAACTGAAGTTGATTTTTAAAGAGGAAAAATAAATAGTTTATTTATGGTTACATTATATAGTTACTTAAACAGCATAGCTTGTGTTTATTGCATTTTCAAATCAGATTTACACGCATTTAAAAATGTGTTGTGTGATTCAGTGACTAGATCATTTGGGACAGAAAAGTCTGTTCTCTAGCATGTGTTTCTTCTGACACTTGACCTGGAAATCAGTCTAATTTCCTATAGCAAAACAATGTTATTAATTGATATCACCATTAAGTTACCTGATGAAGGAATTATTGGTCTACATGTGTTTTCTAATTGTTTTTTATTTTTAATATTTTGTCATGGCTTGATTATCTTAATTTATTCTCTTGCGAATATTGTTACCTTTTAGGTTTTCAAATTTAAATGGCAGGTACTTAGTCATTAAGTTCTTTTTAAATTTTCTAATATAGCTGCAGTTTATGTCCCTGTTTCATTTTCAGTGAAAATGGTTATCATTTGCAAAGTGCAATAAAAAGAATTACTTTGGTTATACATTAGAATATATTTAGTCTCTTCCAATTGTATCATTGACTCTTTTTGATCTTAAAATGTTCGCAGTCTTTATCATTTTCCACTATAAAGTGTATTTGTTGAAGTTTCCTTCCTGTTTATTCAATGCCTTCGGAGCTCCAGATGAAAAGATGTGGTAGTGGAGCAGTTCACTTGTGGTACATCCAAAGTGCGGACTTCCTCCCAGATGAGTATAATTTCTGACTGCATTACCTTTTTTTTTGCCAGTAATAATTTTCCATAACAATGCATTCATAATTGTTTGAAAATATCATGGTGTTACTCCAAATGGTTTTCTCTTGACCTCTGTGAGGACAAGGACACACGAGGCACCCTCGTAACAGAGCACAATTGTCCTGTGGGTCATGAGACTCACAGTGAGACTGTGGGTCAGGGCTGACGAGGAAAAAACAAGCACATGGATTTGTGGAAACAGAGTTCCACGGAACAGTCCTGGAGGTCTGACCATATCCACATTTTTTGCTCAATGGAAAAGTTACACAAGGAAAATGCCTGGGGGATAAAGGAGGGAGGAAAGAGAAGAGGAAGAAGGGGAACACAGGAAGGGAATTGGTGACTCCACATAAAATCTTGAAATTGTATCACAGAACTTCTTTCAGTTGCTCAGGCTCTTTCTTAGAACGCATGTCATCATAACTTCAACAAATGATAGCTTTGTAATTCAGAAGGGAAAGAATCATACTTCACCTATTCCAGGTTGTCTTCAATGGTAAGAACAAAGACTGTGGGCCCAGCAGCATCGACCTATGAACCAGGAGGTCAAGGTTCGATGACTCGTCGGGGCACCTGCCCGAGATATGGGCTCCATCTCCAGCGGGGGCTGTGCAGGAGGCAGCTGATCGATGGTTCTCTCTCATCATTGATGTTTCTATCTCTCTCTCCTTCTCCCTTCCTCTTTCTGAAATATATAAAAATATATTTTAAATAAATAAATAAAATAAAAAGAACCCAGCCTGTGGTAAACGTGGAGGCCATTATGCACCTCTGATTTGACTTGGCCCTGTCTTTTGTGGACAGAGAAGCGGCTGGCTGGCATTGTGAGCACATACATACCATCTATGCTTGAATGCCAATGAGGGCGCCTTTGAATTGGAGACAGAGTGACCCTGACATTGTGACAGGCTCCTCATTTCATGCTTTTGTAACTGCTCTCTAATAGTAGTGAGCATTTGAAACACTTCGCCATCTCAACGTATTAGTAAATACTCAGCATATTTTAACGCAGCGGGGCATTGCCAATGACTTAGACTTGAGGCTTTAGCACAGATGACTTGGCCACCGAAGTCACCTGTGCTGCCTTCGAAAGCAGTGTCTAGGGTGGTTGTTTACAAATATAAACCTTCTTTACTTCCCCGCTTACACCCTCCAGTGGTTTCCCAAGGCCGCATTCCCGAGCAAAACCGTACTAAAGCCCCACACACCAGCCTGCGACCAGCTTTACTCCTCTCAGAGTCCCACGCCCCCAGGCCTTGGCACCTGCCTGCGTTTCGCTGAACTGTGTCCGCCACCCCTCCAGCTCAGACCTCCAGGCTAGATGAACGCTCATCAAGGTCCTGGTGTTGGGTTTCCTGCCATTTGTCACAGCCTGACATTGAGTGAGGATGGATTAATAACCACTGTTACAGACAACACTTGTCAATTGTACTCACCATGTTATCCGCACAACCTGGCATCGTGCCTGGGATCTGGTAGGTGCTCGAGACATTTTTGACTGAGCTGGATGAATACACGACGCGGCAGTTACAGCTTTCTTTATGCCGACGAAAAATGCATTACAATCCGAAGAGGACTCTCGCCGTTCGTAACGCACACGGGTGAGTCTGAGTCCTATCTCGTTCACAAGGAGCAGAAGGTTACATCTTCTGAACATGGCGGGAGCAGGTGCTCTTTTCCACCATCCTGGAATTTTTAAGTTAAATTAGAAAAAAAAAAAAAGCCATTGGGCTGCACCTACCTTAATTTTCTCCCAATTAACCTCACACTCCCCCGTCCACTACTGCATGTCTAGGAACTTGGCCGTGCAAACAAACTCACGTCTAGGACCCTCATCTGCTCTCGGGACCCGTGTATGCAGTCACACGTAACAAACAAAAAGAAGGGCTCCACCCGCTCTGAAAGTTTGATTTTAACACTTCGGTTCTTTAGGAAAGTCTGCCGCATAAAGAAATAAATCTGTATACTTTACATACATCTTATTATTAACCACTGTTTTTTCCTTGACTTTCCAAGTAAAGGTAAGCACGGGAAACCTCTGCTTTATCCAAGCCACAGCGGATCGCCCCTGGGGAACTGGCGGCTGAGGACGGGGTTCAAGTCATCCAGGGGGTAGTCCTTCACTCGCCAAGACATTCACTGTGGGTGACGCGGTGGGGACCGCCCAGGAGCCTGAGCGTCATTAGAAGAAACAGACAAGCGGCCACCATCTGTTTCACTAAACGAAACCGCTCTAGGGACACCAACAGCCACAGTGAGAAACAACCTCAGGTTTAAGAAATCCCAGGATTTCTCTTTCCCTCCACGGCAGGGGCCACCTGCAGTCTGATTTTACCCTTTAACCACCTTTACCTTGAACAGCTGCTGCCCTGCCCGGACCAGCTGCCCCCTTCCCAGGTGTAAAGTGGGGGCGAGGGGGGGTTGTTGGCCTCACGCTGGGGCTCCCACTGGAGCTCGCACCCGGATTCTTTAGCTCTGCCCTTGAATCCCAAGTGCAACCAGACTCGCGTGCACCCCCGTCTCACCCGGCGGCTCTGCAAGCACAGCCCCGCGTCCTGCACCGACCAGGCTGCAGGTCCAGAAACGACGGAACAGAACTCAGCATCTGCCCTGTTTCTGGGGAGACGGACAACCCTCAGCAGGCGGGTTGCTGCGGAGCATTTCCCAGGCCCCAGTCCGCGCAGACATTACGTTGTCTTTCTCACCGTCTTGCTTGATGGCGAGCAGGCGTAAAATGCAGGTGGGTGTATTTAATTTATGTTTTTGTACTAAAAAGTTGGGTTTTATGACAATGTAGTACTAGGAACCTTAACCTCACATGTATTTTCTAAATTTTTCTTAAAAATGTTTTGGTTTGGGGGGCAGGATTTGAAACCTAAAAATAGTTTATAACAGACATGAATTTACCGCAAGTTGTAGAATGCTGGCTCAATCTTCCTAAAGTTTTATTGTAATATTAGATATTAAGAAAACTGGAGAAATAATAATATATTAAGACATTGCTTCACAAATATTGGCTGGTGCTACACTTGAAAATAAATAATACAGTAATAAAATACATGATCTGAAGAGTTTGCTAAACATTAAACGTATTATTTATGTAAAGAATAATGCCCAGAAATGTAAATTTTATGCTACTTGCTGTAATTAGTAATACAGTAGAGTAGGAAAATATGTAACAAATATTAATATTTATAAGTCTAGAAATGAAGAAGTTTCCTTAGTAAGCCAAGTTTCCACAAAAGCTTTTATTACTCTTATTGAGAAAAAATGATGATAAACTTTCACAAATGTAATCACTTAGGCTCGATCTACTTGATCTACTTGACCACCTTCGTTCTGCTGGCAGAATAATTATATTGTTATGGTTATTTTGTTTGCACATTATTGGCGAAATGTGGAATCAGCTAAAAATCACAGACAACTGTGATTTTTTCCAGGATTGTAGAGCTTGGGTTTATGAGTGCCATTAATCTCAATGCCAACCATCCACAACATGCCCGTTTCTTAGCGAGTTTTCTAGTTCAGTGTTCCTGTTTACACCCTAGACATCTGTCATGCTGCGACATGGTCTTCTTTTTTAAAGAGAATATTTTTTTAATTTTATTACTTTTTTAGAGAGAAAGAGGAAGGGGGAGGGGGGAGGAAGAAAACTCCATTTGTTGTTCCATTTACTGACGCGTTCATTGGTTGATTCTTGTACGTGCCCTGACCAGGGCTGGGACCTGCAGCCTTAGCATATCGGGACACGCTCTAACCAACCAGCTACCCAGCCAGGGCTCCTTGGTCTTAATAATTATAAATTATTGATATCAGAGAGGAAGGGAGAGGGAGAGAAACATCAATGATGAGAATCATTGATTGGCTGCCTCTTGCACTCCCCTTCTGACAATCAAGCCCGCAACCCAGGCATATGTCCTTGACCAGAATCGAACCCAGGGCCCTTCAGTTTGCAGGCCTACACTCTATCCACTGAGCCACACCAGCTAGGGCTGGGCAATATTTCATTGTATGAATTTGTTTCGCCGTTCTTGTTATTTGGGTCATTTCCAGTTGTGGGAGATTATGAGTAAAACTGTTACCAGCATTCTCATTGAGTCTTTTTGTGGACGTAGGTTTTCATTTTACGTAGGAGCGGAACTGCTGGGCCAGAGGGTAGATGCATGACTCACTTTATTGGGAATGGCTCAACCATTTTCCAAAGTGACTGTATCATTTCTGTTACAACCAGCAATGCATGAGCGTTCCAGTGGCTCCACATCCTTGTCAGCACTATCACACCTTCTAGGCACGGCAGGACCATGGGGCAGGGAGACCACACAGCTTCGTGCCTGGGAGAGGGCAGGTGTCTGAGCTCAGAGCACAGTGAGGAGAGACTTCTAAACCCTGAGATCGCCACGTAAGCAATCTGTCCATTTCCAGGCCTGACCCAAGGCTCGGTTACTCGGTAAAATACGTGGCTGGAGGAAAGAGGCTTCCTCAGACTCAAAGCCCTCACCTCAGCTCAAAGGTCCAACAAAGGCTGGCAGGTTCCTCTTCCTTAGAGCACAGAGTGTCCTTGTTCCGAGGTTTGCTCCTCCCCTGACCGTGTCCCCAGCTCAGCAAGTGCACCAGGTAACGGTGTTCATCTCTCTGGGAAGTCTGTCTCCGGGTAGGTTCGTTCTTTTACATGGACTTGGACCTGTGACGCAGGGTTGTCCCAAAATGATGGTTTTAAACAAAAGTGTGAATTTCTGGTTTATTGGGTAACTTATGAGTCAGGGGGAGTGGAAACGTGGCTCAGTGGCTGAGCGTCTACCTATGAATCATGAGGTCACGGTTCAATTGTCGGTCAGGGCACGTGCCCAGGTTGCAGGCTCTATCCCCAGTAGGGGGCGTGCAGGAGGCAGCCGAGCCATGAATCTCTCTCATCATTGCTGTTTCTATCTCGCCCTCTCCCTTCAATACAATATATATTTAAAAAATTGTTTTGGCTAGTTTGAGTGATTTCCTAAAGATGTGCTTCCCAGAAGAACATTATTACATCAAGAATAATGAATGCTTTATGATAATTGCCAAGCAGAATGATAACATGATAATGGCATTATTTGTCAAAAGAAATGCTATGCTCCTTTCTTCACATAGAGTATTACTCTACCGATTTGAAACGGGGCTCACTGGATTTTATTGTGTTCGTTGTGTTAAAATATTTGTGTGTTGTTTTCAAATTTGTTTGTGTTAGATACTCTCCCCTCGTCCACTGCTCATTGGGCACCAGCTTCTTTCTGGAGCGATTGAAATTCTCGAACATTCATTGTGGTGGTGGTTGCACAGTCTGACTATAATGAAAGTCATTGAATCGCACACTTGAAATAGGTGAATTGTGTGAATGTTACCACAATAAAGTCGTTGTTCCTAAAATGAAGCAGGGGAAGGACCTGTGAATGTCAGTGAAGCTTTTATGATATGTCTCCAGCAATTAACTTCTCAGCGAACTGAAAACCAAAACCAAGTCTATGGGGCAACTTCCAAGCACACGGAGACAAAGGAGGTGAACGATCTGGCCCCCGGAGCCTGAGCACAATAAATACAAGAGCGCCCTGGGTTTTTGTTGTTTGTTATCAGGCACTGAGCTAAACATTGTATTTATTTATTTTCTTAAAAATATTTTTATTGATTTCAGAGAGGAAGGGAGAGGGGGAGGGAGGGAGAGATAGAAACATCAATGATGAGAGAGAACCATTGATCAGCTGCCTCCTGTGGGCCCCACACTGGGGACCGAGCCCACCACCCGGACATGTGCTCTTGACCGGACTCAAACCCGGGACCCGTCAGTCCGCAGGCCGACGCTCTATCCACGGAGCCAAACCGGCCAGGGCGGTACTGCTTCTTTATCCATTCATCTGTTGATGGACACTGAGGTTGCTGCTATGTCTTGGTTATGGTAAGTAATGCTGCGGTGAACATGTGGATTTCTATGTCTTTTCAATTTAGTGTTTTGAGTTTCTGCGGATAAACACCCACAGTGGGGTTGCCGGGGCCTGGCTGTTTCTGCCACATGTAGCCTTTGTTTAACGTCTGTTTTGGTTTTGGTCTGTTTTGTCCGGTACAAAAGGTTCTCTTCTGCCTCCTGCCCCCCTGCCTGGGCCCGGCCCCCCCTCCAGAGCACAGTCTGTGGCGCTGGCCTCTCTGTAGCCTCCCTGAGCCGAGAGCTGAGCCCACCGGTCAGTCCTGTGTGCAGTCATCCTCCCGCCCGACGCCGGGGCCCTTTCAGAGCCGGCTTTCTCAGCGGCTGTGTTTTCTTCGCCTTGTGACTCGAGATTTTGAACGCGGGGCTTCCGCCTTGTGCTCTGACCTCCCCTCCGTCTCCAAAACCCGCCAGGCACCATCTCCCGGAGCCGCGCTCTGAGTCCGCGCTGCACTGGGACTCTCTGGGGGGCTTTGGGAAGTGTCGCTTGGGCCCAATTAAAGCGAGTCTCTGGGGTAGGACCCAGGGGTGAGCTTATTTTTAAACGTCAGGAGCGAGAACGGCTACTGGAGATCACACTTTATTTCAAAAAGGTCCCTTCTCCTGTCCCCGAAACAAGGCAAAATCAACCAAACAAACCAAACAAAAAATCATAATAACCCTTCAGCTCAGGGTTAGCCAGAGGGAGCCCTAGAAAGTTCTGGGGCCTGGAAGCTGGGGCTCCCAAGAGCCAAGTGTGGAAATCACAACATTAAAGGACACACATTCAGCCAACGGTATGTACTTAGCGACTAGACACCGCACTTGTCCCCATTTCAGCAACCCCCCCCCCCCCCGAGTCTGCGAGGTGTCCCTCTTGCTCACATCGGTGTTTCAGCCGATGGAAGCTCAGGACTGCTGCCCTGGTCTGCGCAGAGGGGTGGGGAGAGGAGCAGAGGCCCCTGTCTTCTGTGTAGCTTCTTCTTACTCCTACGAGGCCCCTCAACTTTCCAGGGCGAGGGTGCTCTTTCAGGTTTACTAATGGGGGGCGGTCTAGAAGTTCTAGCCAAACCCCTGTCACAGGGGCTCCATGGGGCGAAGGAGGAGCACCTTGGGGTAGCGGCGCCCACAACTGGAGGCTGGGCACCCGAATAGGGCGCTTCATTCTGAGCACATCACCAACCAGCCTGTGCCACAGCTTCCTCACGGGCCAGAAGATGTAGGACCAAGTGCCGCACCCTCAAAGGGTTTTGTAAGATGACACAGTCACACGTCAAACAAACAAAAGGGCTGTCATTGTGATTATTTATGAGCAATGAATTGGCCCATGTTCTATGTCCCCAACTTTGGGGACAGAATGGAGTTTGGTGCCGGGGTCCAGCCCCGGGGGTCCAGGGGTTCCCAAAGGTGTGGATGGAGTCGGCGAAGAATGTTTTACACGGAGACAGCGTTCAGAACTCTGCTCTCTCTAGTCTCTGTGGATCTTCCTGTGCCTGGCTGAGGCCACAGAGAAAGATCTGGAGGCAAGCTGAGCCTTTATTTTTATAGTCAGAGGTAAACAAGGTAGTGGTTACCAAAGTTACACTGTTCTTGTCAGTTTTACTTGTTTACACTGTTCTTGTGAGTTTCACTTGTTTTTGTTCTTGTTGCACTCCCCTCAGCCCATTAGCTTCCCAGGTAAGATCTAGGGAGCGCTATAAGGTCAAGCCTAATTATGCTTAAGAGGACTGTGCCCTCTAAGCTGGGACTTGTTTGTGACTTTGCCAACAGGTCAGTCCAAGGTTTAACCCTATAGCGCAGTGATGGCGAACCTTTTGAACTCAGCGTGTCAGCATTTTGAAAAACCCTAACTTAACTCTGGTGCTGTTTCACATATAGAAATTTTTTGATATTTGCAATCATAGTAAAACAAAGACTTATATTTTTGATATTTATTTTATATATTTAAATGCCATTTAACAACAAAAAAAAATCAACCAAAACAATGAGTTCACGTGTCACCTCTGACACGCGTGTCATAGGTTCGCCATCACTGCTATAGCGGCTCCCCACAGTTTGGAAAATAAAAATGAAAAAAAAGTCTCATAGTAGATTTAATGATATGAGCTCAATGCAAACAAAATAATTTTTTTAAAAAGACAACCTGGGTATTTGTGATGACAGTGAGAATTTGGGGGAAGAGGGAGGAAGTGTTTTCTACTGTGCTTTGTTTTTAAAAAAATGTATTTGTATTGATTTTAGAGAGGAAGGGAGAGGGGAGATAGAAACGTCAGTGATAAGAGAGAACCATTGATTGGCTGCCTCCTGCAACCTGGGCATATGCCCTTGACTGGAATCAAACCCAGGACCCTTCAGTCTGCAGGCTGATGCTCTAACCATTGAGCGAACCGGCTAGGGCTCTACTGTGCTTTATTTATGATGTCCTCTTGCTGAAACAGGCTCGCTCTCCCTTTAGCAGCCCAGCATTGTTTAGGACAGAAACAGCTGACTTTTAATTTAAGTTGAATCCTCAACACTCCAGAAGGAACTGTTGTGCCCAGATTTCAAAGTTCCCAAGACCTCCAGGGAGCCAGTCAGTCCGATGCAAAAGCAAAGAGTCATTTATTTTCAAACCTAGGTTTGGCTCCCCTGCCACACTCACCGATGCAACGGTAAGCTCCAGTGGCCGAGAGAGAGAGAGGCCTGATGGGACAGGGGGTTTTAAAGGGGGGTGGAGTGAGGGCAGGAGAGGGGACTGCGGGCCCCGCCGATTGGCCAGGCGCGAGTCGGGTCATCTCTATGGCGCGCACGTCCCTTGATTGTCATTGGTTAGTTTAAAGAAATCCTGGGCGTGGCCAGCAGGGGCCTGGGCTTCCGGGAAGAAGGCACTCTCCTGAGCACATGGCGGCCGCCCCAAAAATGGAGGACCCAGGGCAAGATGGAGGGCGCAGTCCTAGCCCCCCCCCAGGGCGAGCTGAGCCCGGGCTCCAGGGGCCAGTCCAGTTGCTGGGGGTCCAGTAGATCGACCAGTTCCAGCCCAGGCAGGAAGTCCACATCCTCCGTCTCGTTCCCGGGGGCGTCGGCGATCGCCTCCTCCTCCATCTCCTCGGGCGGGCGAGGGCACGCACCCCGCCCCGCCGCCGCTGCTGCCGCGTGGGTCGGGTCCGGGGCGGCGGGCGGGTGGCAGCCTGCGCCGGGCTCCCGCTGTGGGCTGGGGAGTCGGTGCCCGAGGCCGCCAGCAGCGTGGTCAGGCCCCGAGACGACTCGCCCTTTCAGAACGTATGTCACTTCCTAAGCCAAAATGCAGACGCCGTCTTTATCCTCATCCCGTTTCGGCTCCTCGCTCCGTGCAGCCCCGGGACACGCAGCTGAAAGGCTGTTCCCTGTGGAAAACGATCTCGAAGTTCCCCCGAGATGTCGCCGTAACTTCTCACTTCAGCTACTTATCCACAGAGCGTCTTCTCAGTGTCACTTTCCAGAGACATCTTGTCCAGCGAGATCATTAATATTCACATTTCACATCAGAAATTACTTCCTGGTGAAGAGGCTAAGCCCATAACAGACTAGGAAGATTGCAGAACACTTGCTGAATCCTGAAGGCTTTGGCCACAAACAAGAAAATGAAAGGGAGCGAGGGAAGTGTGTTCCAAAGCCGTCGGAAGCGCTGTGTTCCGCTCCGTTCCTGCCGTGGTCACGCCTCTGTTCTGCTTATTTCTCAGCATTTGTGACGCTTTACGGTGTTATGTCATTTTATTCTCATGATTAACTTTGGATGAGTTCTCACAAATGAATCGCACGTTATTCCGCATGCAGTTAGCAGTGAATCAATACTTAAAATTACCAGCTAATTTGAATCACATGAAATTCTCACTTTCCCGCGTCAAATGCAATTCACTGTCAGCAATCTCATCTACTGGTTTTATACAGACTAACTCTTGTCAGTTACTTTTTCAAATATCAAGTTGTACTTAATTTGTGAATATCTAAAAATGTTTCCCCAGGTATATCAAAAACGTTTAGCTAAAATTCTCCTCTCTGCCCTGACCAGTTTGGCTCAGTGGATAGAGCATCAGCCTGTGGACTGAGGAGTCCCAGGTTCGATTCCGATCAAGGGCATGTACCTGGGTTGTGGGCACATCCCCAGTAGGGAGTGTGCAGGAGGCAGCTGATCCATGTTTCTCTCTCATGGATGTTTCTAACTCTCTATCCCTCTCCCTTTCTCTCTGTAAAAAATCAATAAAATATATTAAAAAATAAAATAAAATTCTCCTCTCTAATACTGTAGATGTTTGTACTTTATGGCAATTAAATAATTTTGACACAAATTTTCAAATTGTGCTTTTCCAAACTTAAAGAGGCACGTTCCCTAAGCTCCCACCACACCAGTGCTCAGACGATTCTTCTGAGCATTTCAGCCAGTCCCTTCTGCCCTTTTCCTTACCTCTGCCCCGTAGAAAACCAACGTTTCAAAACGTTTGTTTCACAATAAGAAACGTGGGTTTCCTTTCAGTTACTACTAGAAATCACAGATGTTAATGGTGTCTAACAAAGATACACATAGGTGATTGCACATCTTTCATCGCCAATTTAACTCAACTTCCCTGATTTTATTCTGATCACCAAACCAATAGAACCTCCACAAATATTAAATAACAAAACATTATAAAGGCTACACAATATCCCCCCTCTTATCTATGGGGTAGACATTCCAGGACCCCCCAACCCCCCCCGTGGATGCCTGAAACCACAGATTACTGAACCTTGTATATACCATGTTTTTCCTATACATACATAACCATGATCATTTTTATTTACAGATTAGGCACAGTAAGAAATTAACAGCAACGCTAATAATAAAATAGAACAATTATAGCAATGTGCTGAAATAGAAGTGATGTGAATGTGATCTCTCAAATATCTCATTGTGCCAATCTCACCTTTCTTCTTGTGCTGATGGAGATGATCCGAGGCCTACGTGAGGAGAGACGGGAGGTGAATGACGCAGGCGCAGTGACATAGCGCTGGGCTACTTGGCCACAAGCACTGGGACACTTGCCAGTCCATCGGATAACCCATGCTCAGTGACGAGCAGGCAGGCAGCATATACAGTGGGCTGCACTGGACAGAGGGATGCTTTCAGCACACAGCTCAGAACCCCGTGCCACTTAACACCTGCCAGTTGTTTATTTCTGGAATTTTCCATTTCATGTTTTTGGCCCGCAGGTAACTGAAGCTCTGGAAAGTGAAGCCACAGATAAGGGGGATTACTGTAAACTCCAAGTTGTTACTGTTTTCCTCTGCTCCTTTTCCATTTCCTTTTCTGTTCCCGAGTTCACATTTTGGATCATTTGTCTACCAAACCTACACGTAGTTATGCTTTCAAAGCGGTGAGATCCCACAGAGCCCGCATCTCTCAGGGTAACTCCAGCTTTTCCCTTTACATGTAACGAGATTCTTTGTCAATATAATGGGCCCGCTCTTTGTCACCCCAATCTGAGTGTAGGCGCATTGGAGGCTGTTTTGCTTGGTCTCTCTACCCTTCTCTGGGCACGCGCTTTGACCCTTCCCTGGGAGTGGGGAGCTGGCTGTATGTGATAGTTACCGTATGGGAGCCCCTCCCATGCGACACTGCATTGTCCCGGTTCCACCATCAGCAGCCCTGCACGGGTGCTCCCCGACAAATCCATCCTCTTCCCCACTAGCAGAATCACCGCTGATATTTCTCTACATGTATTTATTCCTCAATCCATCCTCTCCCCGTGGGAGGGGGAGGGAGAAGATGAAGTGGGAATGTAGCTTGGTCAGGAGAGAGGGGGAGATGGAGGCTGGGAGAGGGGAGAGCAGGCCAAAGTTGGGAATTCACTGCCTCTTCTGAGCCTGCTCTCCACTGGGTGCGCCCCCTTTTCACAGGTTCTTAAGACTAAGGAAAGGGAAGACGGCAGCGGTTGCGTTTAGAAAAAGGTGCCTGGAGTATCGGTGCTGGTGTGATGAGGGGCAGCGCAGAGGTGATGAAGGGGGGCGGGGGGACATGCTATTGGGGTCCTTTACCTTCTCCAGGGCTCCCCCTCCTCCACTCCGACCCGTGGCCCAGCTCCCACTCGGAACAGCCTGGCTGCATTGCATGTCTCATTGGTGTTAGAATTTGTGTCCAGTCTTTTCATTTTCTCTCATCCTTGGATGGAAACTCAAAACCAAAACTCCAAGAGCCTTACGCTGCATTTTCCCAGCCGTTAGCCCATGTCTTCGAAGCACAATTTGGAGTCACAGCCACCTAAACTCACAACGCGTTTCTGTTAGATTGTTCAGTAAAGTCAGTTATCAACGGGTACAGCTATTTCCAGAAGCTGTAACAGAAAGGGGGTGACACTGGCTCTGCAGATGAAAGTCTGTCGGGAACCAAGTCCTGGAAATCAGCTTGGATGGAAAAGGAAGAGGCTGCCCTGCCGGGCAGCAGGCGGGGAGGACAGACACGGAGGAAGCTTCGTGCGGAGGTAACAGGAGGCTCTGTTCTTTCAAGGTCATGAGCAACTCTAAAGTGCCCTCGGGACCCCCTCTGCTTGGGTGACCGCTGCTCTGTTAACAATGGCACCTCCAGATCCAGTTGCTGTCCCCACCCGCCTACTCGTGGGGCAGCAGTTGCAAACCTGCCCTCGCTCACGGGAGTCCCCGCCCTCCTCTTCGTCCTGCTGCAGAACAGGCCCCAGCCCACAGCGGGTCCCCTCAGAGCTTCCAGCACCTTCTCCAGGAACCCCGACCCCACCAAAGACCGCACGGCCCCCCCCCCCCCCCCCCCCCCGAGAGCCCATCCTGGCGCCTGTGGAGGGAGCCCCTGGATGGCAAGTCGATCAATATGTAGCCGAACCGCAGGCTGGAGTCTGGTTGACTTTGCTGGGTTGAACATTAAAGGTAGAAGTTGGCGAGTTTGAATGGTTTTCTTAGACACTGGGAGTTTTTAAATAAGATTTCCCAAATGCTCGCAGTTTGTTTGGTTGTTTTGGGTGATCTATACATGATAAGAAAACAAGTCTTTAAAATAGCACAGTCCTTCGACACATAATGAAAGAAGTATCTGAGCCTTCATAGCTTCATCCAAAGCTGACAATTTTCAGTAATAAAAATTTCTTTCTATCCTGTTGCTTCCCATAACTTTTTAAAAGACATGATTGTCTGGCTAAGAGTAAATACATGCCCTTTTGGTGTTTCATTTTGGGGCGAGTTGAATGAACTCTGGGGTTCCTCTTCTCTACCGAGCTCGGTCTCCTTGGCTAGTCCGCGATGGGATCCTGCGTTTGTCTTCCCTGCCAGCAGGCCCCACGCTGTGTGTGTTCAGGGTTCTTTTATTCTGTTGGATGCTCCAGGCATGGTCTAGCCCCACGGTCGGCAAACTACGGCTCTCAAGCCACATGCGGCTCTTTGGCCCCTTGAGTGTGGCTCTTCCTAAGCCTTAGGAGTTCCCTAATTAAGTTAATAACCATGTACCTGCCTATATAGTTAAAGTTTAAAAAACTTGGGTCTCAAAAGAAATTTCAATCGTTGTACTGGTGATATTTGGCTCTGTTGACTGATGAGTTTGCCGACCACTGGTCTAGCCTGACATATCTGGACTGCGTCGTAGTTTGTTTCTAGACACTTTGACTTCAGCTTTATGCATTGCAGCTTCAAAATACACCTTATATCTGACAGGAAGAGCCCTCTCTCCCCCCCCCCACCATTGTCCTCTTCTTTTTTCAAAATGATCTAAATTGTTTAGACTGTTTACCTTACCAAGGACATTTTGTTAAAACTTGGTTCACTTCCAAAATAAAGTTACATTAAAAATGGTCCTCATTGCAACTTTATAAAAAAGGACATTAAACGTCTAAATTAATTCTGAAATAATTGAATTTACTCTCTCAGAACTTAGTATGCCCCCCCCCCCAATATTGTTTTGTTTCTCTGTACAGTTTCTTTTAAAAAGACATGGACCTAATATTCTCACTGTATTAAATACAACTTGAATTATTTTTCTTTAATAAAAATAATACTCATAATAGAAAAATTTGGAAAGTGCCAAAAATATGTATACCATCACACTCCTAAAAGGTCATAGTATTGATAATTTCCTATTTTTTAATTCACATATATTTTCACATTTATTTATTTATTATTTTTAAAATCTTTATTGTTGAGATTATTACAGATGTCCCTCTTTTTCCCCTCCATGGCCCGTCTCCCTCCACCCGGTTCCGCTCTGCCTCAGGCCTTCACCTGTGGGCCTTACCCTACTGTCTGTGTCCCTAGATAATGCACACATGCATGTAAGATCTCTGTTTAATCTCTTCCCGCCCCCTCTACCTCCCTTCCCTCTGAGAATTGTCAGTCCGTTCCATTTCCATGCTTCTGACTCTATTTTATTCACTAGTTTATTCTGTTCATTAGATTTCTTATTAGTTTATTTTGATTTTTAGATTCAATTGTTGATAGATATGTGTGTATTGCCATTTTGTTGTTCATATTTTTGATTTTTTTTCTTCCTCTTCATAAAGAATACCCTTCAACATTTCATGTAATACTGATTTGGTGGTGATGAACTCCTTTAGCTTTTTCTTGTCTGTGAAGCTCTTTATCTGAACTTCAATTCTAAATGATACCTTTGCTGGGTAGAGTAATCTTGGTTGTAGATCCTTGCTATTCATCACTTTGAATATTTCTTGCCACTCCCTTCTGGCCTACATAATTTCTGTTGAGAAATCAGCTGACAGTCATATGGACATGCCCTTGCAGGTAACAAATTGCTTTTCTCTTGCTGCTTTAAGATTCTCTCTTTGTCTTTAGCCCTTGGCATTTTAATTATGATGTGTCTTGGTGTGGTCCTCTTTGGGTTCCTCTTATTTGGGACTCTCTGTGCTTCCTGGACTTGTAAGTCTATTTCTTTCACCAGGTAGGGGAAGTTTTCTGTCATTATTTCTTCAAATAGGTTTTCAATATCTTGCTCTCTCTCTTCTTCTGGCACCCTCATAATGTGAATGTTGGTATGTTTAAAGTTGTCCCAGAGGCTCCTTACACTAGCTTCATATTTTTGGATTCTTATTCCTTTCTGCTCTTTTGGTTGGGTGTTTTTTGCTTTCTTGTATTTCAAATCATTGATTTGATTCTTGGAATCCTCTACTCTACTGTTGAATCTCTGTGTATTAGTCTTTTTTTTCAGTCAGTGTATGCTCAAAAATGGTCCTTTTCATTTTTTTTGGCATTCTCACTAAGAACATTGAAAGTCTCACCAAGTCCCTTGGAGGTTTCTAGAAGATTCTTGAATAACCTTATAACCGTGGTTTTGAAGTCTATATCCGGTAGTTTGCTTTCTTCCATTTCTTTCATTTGTGACATGTTTCTTTATCTCCACATTTTGGCTGCTCCCTTGTGTTTGTTTCTATGTATTGGGTGGAGCTGCTATGTCTTCTTGAGTTGATAGAGTGGCCTTGTGTAGTAGGTGTCCTATAGGACCCAGTGGCTCAACCTCCCCAGTCACATGAGCTGGGACTCTAGGTGCATCCCTTTATGGGCTGTGAGCACAGTCTTGTTGTAGTTGAGACTTGATTTCTGTTGGTATCCCTGGGAGGAATTGACCTCCAGGCCAATTGGCTGTGAGGACCAGCTTGGAATACAGTGGGAGAGCTGCTATGCAGGAGACACCCCTATGGAGCAGGACTTACTTCAGCGGGGCTTTGGTGCTCACTGAGTCTGCCCCTTGAGTGTGTCACTTATGTGTAGAGTTGTAATCTGGTATGGCCTGACACTGACCACTGGGTACACTGGCTCTTTTTTTTTTTTTTTTTATCAAATCTTTATTGTTCAGATTATTACATTTGTTCCTCTTTTTCCCCCCCCATAACTCCCCTCCTCCCAGTTCCCGCCCCACCCTCCGCCCTCACTCCCCACCCACTGTCCTCATCCATAGGTGCATGATTTTTGTCCAGTCTCTTCCCGAATCTCCCACACCCCTTTACCCCCCAAGAATAGTCAGTCCATTCCCTTTCTATGTCCCTGATTCTATTATAATCACCAGTTCATTCTGTTCATCAGATTATTTATTCACTTGATTCTTAGATTCACTTGTTGATAGATGCATATTTGTTGTTCATAATTTGTATCTTTACCTTTTTCTTCCTCTTCCTCTTCTTAAAGGGTACCTTTCAGCATTTCATATAATCCTGGTTTGGTGGTGATGAACTCCTTTAGCTTTTCCTTATCTGTGAAGCTCTTTATCTGACCTTCAATTCTGAATGATAGCTTTGCTGGATAAAGTAATCTTGGTTGTAGGTTCTTGGTATTCATCACTTTGAATATTTCTTGCCACTCCCTTCTGACCTGCAAAGTTTCTGTTGAGAAATCAGCTGACAGTCGTATGGGTATTCCCTTGTAGGTAACTGAGTTACTTTCTCTTGCTGTTTTTAAGATTCTCTCTTTATCTTTTGCTCTTGGCATTTTAATGATGATGTGTCTTGGTGTGGTCCTCTTTGGATTCCTTTTGTTTGGGGTTCTCCGCGCTTCTTGGACCTGTAAGTCCATTTCTTTCACCAGGTGGGGGAAGTTTAGGTTTTCAATATCTTGCTCTCTCTCATCTTCTGGCACCCCTATAATTCTGATGTTGGTACGCTTGAAGCTGTCCCAGAGGCTCCTTACACTATCCTCGCATTTTTGGATTCTTTTTTCATTTTGCTTTTCCGGTTGGGTGTTTTTTGCTTCCTCGCATTTCAAATCATTGACTTGATTCTTGCGCTCCTCTGGTCTGCTGTCAGGAGTCTGTATAATATTCGTTATTTCAGTCCGTGTATGCTTAATTTCTAGTTGGTTCCCCAATATAACATCGAGGGTCTCATTAGTTTTCTTGTAGATCTCATTAAGTTTATCGGCGGCTTCTAAACAGTTTTTGAGAGACCTTAAAAGTGTGGTTCTGAACTCTATATCTTCCATTGACAATTTTGTCCTGTTTCTTTGTCTCCGCATTTTGTTATGCTTCCTTGGTGCACCCCCTAGTGGTCTTTGTTCGCAGTCTTATAGTTAAACCTTGATTGTTGTAGCTAATACCAGGGAGGGTTTGACCTCCAGGCCAAGTGGCTATGAGAATCAGCTGTGTCAGCAGTGAGAGAACTTCTGTCCTCTAGGGAGGTGCTAATCTAGCCTTTGCCTGAGGCTATCCGGCAAATGCCTCTGTGCAGGGCTTGGGCAGGGCGGGTCGCACAGGATCAACAGGGTGGGCCGGAGAGAGCAGTTATGGCGGCTCTCATTCCTGTCCCCAGGGGCTCTGCCTCTCTGAGTCCCAGGACCCGCTGCAAAGCTTGGAGAGAAAGCTGCACTCGCTCTGACCGAAGCCAGACAGTCCCGCTTCTCCCGTTTGAGTCTGGGTCCCTAAAGACTCGCCTGTATCTGGAGCTCAGAGTCTGCGACTCCCTCCCGATTGAAAACAACAACCGCGCCGCCAGCCCGCTCTGCGCACTCCGCACCTCAGAATTTGACTTCAGCACTGCGCCTCCTCTGAGTGTCCGTGTGCGTTTCTCTTTCCTCCTAGTTGTAGGACTTCCACTCAGCCAGCGTTCCTGTGGTTCTGGGTGATGTCCGTTCCGTGTTTTAGTTTCACTTTTGAAGTAGTTGTTCAAAGCAGCAAACTCCGGCGTTAACCTATGCCACCATCTTGGTTCTCCCCTACACTGGCTCTTGGGTCTCCAGGGAGGAGTAAAGGCAGCCACTGCCTGGGGCCACCCAGCAGTAGTTAGAGAGAGAGCTGCAGATTCCTCCTCTTTGTATCGGGTTTGGAAGTGCCCAGATGAGGTCCAGCTGTGAAGCAAGGCAGGCTGGGTCTTGGGCCTTTTGTTGATAGGTTTGGGCTCCCTGACCCACCTGCAGCTTGTTTGAGTGGTTTTAGTCTGAGCAAGAACAGGCCATTCATATGCAAAAGCTGCTGCATGCAGCTTGGGTGGGGTTATAAATTGGATGAGGCGGAGTCTCAGGGAATCACTGGGGTGGAGCAAACAGAAATGGCTGCCAGTCAGCCCTGCAACCGGGGAGGTCCCAGCATAGAAACAATGATCCCTGTGAGAACCTTTGTCTGGGAGAAAGCTACTGCCGAGTTCCTGCCCCGATGCCAGACAATCCACTTCCTCCTCATATGTGTCTGCATTCCCCGGAGCCTTGCCCTGGTGCTGAAGTTCAGAGGAAGTGGGACCTTGTAAGTTCAGTTCATGGTGCTGGCCTTTTAAGAGGAACAGCTGGGTCTCCAGCAGCCTCTGTGTCACTGAGGCCCAATCCTCACTGGTTTTTACAGCCCGTAGTCCTTACTTCCTGGAGAGACTTCTTTTGTCAGCTCTGGGAACCTGGGCTGGGGGTCTGGTGTGGGCCTGGGACCCCTTGCTCCTCCATGTAGCCTCTGCAGGGATGATCTCCCTCTCGATTAGAAAAGCGGCCCACTTGGGTGCATGACCAGCCCGTTCCTGGCCCCTGCACCTCCTACCGGTCTCAGTGCGCTTTCTTCTTTACTCCTCTAATTGTAGGACTTCCATTCAGCCAGCTTTCCCGTGGTTCTGGATGATGGTTGTTCTGTATTTTAGTTGTAATTTTGATGTGGTTGTGGGAGGTGGTGAGTACAGGCATTTACCTATGCTGCCATCTTCTATTTTCACATTTTTATTGTTAATTTTGACAACCTGACTCAATTATTCATTTCATTACTATTTTCAAATTTCCTTATAATTTCTAAGTGATCACCTTATTATTTAAAAATATTAACAATTATATTTCTGCTTCTTAAAAAGTTTTACCTTATTTTCCATGTTGTGATGGGCAGAATAATGATCCCCAAAGATGAACAAGTCCTACCGTCTTTAAATGATCAATATGTTATGTTATGTGATGAAAGGAAACTTAGGTTACAAATGGAATTCAGGTTGCTAATCAGGTGATTTTAAAATAAGAAAACTATCCTGACTGCCCCAAGCTAATCTCGAGTCCTTAAACGCCTAGAAGCTTTCTGAGCCTCAGTCTGAGAAAGGTGTGTGATCAAGAAGGTCAGAGAGGTGAGATGTTAGAAGGACGGGACTAGGCATCGCTGGCCTTGAAAATGGAGGGGCGGGGGGAGCCAGGAGCCGAGGAGTGTGAGTGACCTCCAGGGGCAGGAGAGCCCCCAGGGAGATGCCTCCTGCCAATGCCTCGGCTTTAGGCCAGTAGGATCCCCGTCAGACTTCTGATCTGCAGAACGATAGCACACAGGTGTGTTCTGTGCCGTTAAGTTTGTGGTCATTTGTTACTGCAGTGATCGAAAGCTAACACACATGTGGCCCTCGCCGGTTTGGCTCAGTGGATAGAGCATCAGCCTGTGAACCAAAGGGTCCTGGTTTCGATTCTGGTCAAGGGCATGTACTTCAGTTGCAGGCTCCTCCCTGGTCCAGCTCTTGTAGGAGGTAACCCATCAACCTGCTCCTCTCACATCAATATCTCTCTCTGTCTTTCCCTCTCTTTTCCACTCGCTCTAAAAATTAATGGAAAAATATTCTCGGGTGAGGATTAAAAATAACAGAAAACTAACACACGTGTTCTTACCTTTACTTAGAAACGTTGAATAATATTGTCGCATTTCGAATGGACAATAGGTTGACAAACCCAGGGAGGCTCTGCCATTTCTCAGCCACAAATGACAGGGATTCTTCTTTGCTTCATTAAATTTAATTAAATGCCTAGTTTTATTGATCTGATTTCTAGTGATACATTTTAATGGCTTCCTACTGCATTTTTCTAGTTGCTTCATTTATTTTTATTTAATTTCTGGAAGTACCATTTGTAAGGTTCTTATCTGATGTATTGGTCCCTGCTGGTACATTGGCTCTCATGTCTACGCTTGCTGTGACAAGCCTCGGGTCTGATGTACACACTCCTATTTTCATCCTCTAACTCTTCTCACATTTAAGCTACATTTCAAAGGACAGAGCCTATAAGCAGTAAAGATAGCTAATGGCTTTGCTCTGGCTCCTCAATTTCTCCGCAGTCATGGGTGTGTGTGTGTGTGTGTGTGTGTGTGTGTGTGTGTACGCGCGCGCGTGCGTGTGTGTGTGAATGTCTTCCCAGGAGCTCTTCTTGTTCTCCTTGTTGTAACGGCACACGGCTCTTAGACTAAGTCACGGCAGCCCGGCCCTTCCTAACCGGCAG
Organism: Myotis daubentonii; assembly: GCF_963259705.1. Taxonomy (NCBI): domain Eukaryota; kingdom Metazoa; phylum Chordata; class Mammalia; order Chiroptera; family Vespertilionidae; genus Myotis; species Myotis daubentonii. The sequence continues at coordinate 113,320,574 of NC_081843.1, forward strand.
GCGGTAAACTAAGATGCTTTCTCTCCTGGGAACTGAATCTCGAACGGAATGCTATGGCGCTCTTGAAGTTGAGTTTTTAGCTAGCAGTACCTTCCTTTTAAAGATCGTTGTTTACCTAACTGAACCAGAGCCAGTTTCTAATGTTTCCAACCAACAGCCTTGGACCGATACACAGGAGACAGTGGTCAAGGTGATATGTAATACCATCTCCCGTTTCTGTGGGTTATCACAACAGGGTTTCCTTGTATACTAGTTCAGTTCATGACTTTTTTGTTTTTAGTGTAAGACTGGGTATAACAGGAAAGAAAAACATGTCCAATAATTATGAAGAGGCATTAGACTAAGAACAAATTCTAGCAGGATCTCCCCAGTGACTCCAGTGTTGCCCGGTGTCCCTCCCAATTAATTCCTGTTTTCTCCTGGAGTAAGAGGCTGGACAATGCAGATGAGGTGAATGAAGTGGGGAAACTTCTGGTTCTAGTTTTGCTGGAAGGATGTCAGCAAACCTCCTTCCCAAGTCAATCCTATGTGACTCCCAAACCAAGTAAAAGGTCCAGCAGCCACACGTCCCTGGGGACTCACTCTTCTGCCCAATGGTGACCTATAAATGAGAGTGACTCCCATGGGACGTGGCTTAGTTGCTGACGTGGCAAACAAGGGCAAGACGTCCAATGCAAGTCAGTGAGTGACAACGAGGACAGTCCTTGGGGGAAAGCCAGCACGACATATTGGCACCAGATAGGCGAAATGATAGACACTAGGAAATAGGTAAGAGTTGGCAGTGGGTCTGTTCATTTGAGCTCTTTTGGACAGAACCTTTCTCTGAGCCTTTAGCGCACCCGCTAGCATGACCTGCTTCCAGAAAAAACGTTTACAAATCGGAGCTGACCTATACTTTTACTGAAATGAATCTGTAGGAAAAAAGTTTTGGAGCCAAGACACCAAAGTGTATACAACTCTATAGAACCCACAGGGAGAAGGAGAGAGTTTTCTGAGAAGTTACTGAGGCATCTCTGGGTAGCTAAAGAGAAGTCGGAACGCCTGGCCACAGGAATGTCTGAACCCAGGCTGGCTCACAGACACCGAGCAACTGTACTTTCTCCTGCACTTCTACCAGGAATTTGCTTAATTCACAAAACCAGGGAGTGAATGATGTGAGAAATGGATGCGAAAGGTTATGGACAACAATCGCTAGTAATAGTAATATGTTGGGTGGCTAGAATGAATGCTACCTCAGGTGAAACACTTTCTAGTTTCCATGGGGTGCTCCTTTCCTTCCTTAATTCCTACCCCCCCCCATGTGACATTTGAGAGAGAACCAGGGAAATTATATTAAGGAATAATTATTAATTTTTATGTGTGCTGGTGGCATCGTGGTTGTATTTTTGAAAGTCTATCTGTGAGAGATGCACACGGAAGTATTCCCCGGTAAAATGTAATGAAGAGTGGAGTTGGATTGAAAATATTCCAACACCACTTGTCAAAACCTGTGTGTGTGGGGAGGGGTGGGGCAACAGCGGACAAGATTGACAGAATGTTGACGATCGCTGGACACGGGGTGATGGGCCCAAGGGGATTGATTAGGCTCTCCCTCTGCCTGTGTGAATGTTTGAAAATTCCCATAGTAAATGTGGTGAGTTTATAGGTGATTTATCTTATCTTTTCTATTTATTTATTTACTTATTTTGTTGTTAATCCTCACCCAAGGATATTTTTCCACTGATCTTTTAGAGAGAGTGGAAGACAGAGAGAAATATTGATGTGAGAGAAACACATGGATTGGTTGCCTCCTGCACGCAGCCCAACCCGGGCCCCCGGCCAGGGAGGAGCCTGCAACCGAGGTACGTGCCCTTGACCAGAATCAAACCCAGGACCCTTTGGTCCGCAGGCCAACACTCTATTCACTGAGCCAAACCGGGTAGGGCTATCTTTGCTTTTCAATATTTTATAAACTTTTACTATGATGAATAAGCACTAGTTTTTCAACATTTTGAAGGTATGTCCTGTATTTCAAACACTTTCCCATTTCTAATGGCATTCGTTCAACCTTACGTGCCTCTGCCCGCTTCCCAGGTTTTGACGAATGAATGTTGACGTTGTCAGGAAAGGTGCCGCCTTCCATCACAAGGCAGTTTTGAAGTTCGGTTGAGATCACATTTCTGAAAATAGCCATCACAGTATCATCCAAAGACACTGCTGTGCGTTACTGACTGGCTTCTGGATTTCCTTTCTGTCTTTTTGTTGTTCTAATCCAGATGTTAGTACATATATACAAATAAATGAACTTTGACCTTATACCCTGCCATATTGATCACTGGGATTGGGCTTTTCCCTGAGATGCAACTAAAAATCTCCTTTGAATAATTGCTGCAGGCAGAGAAATGATCCCCAAATAACTCTCTTTCTCTTAAGAGTATGCCCAATAGAAAACCTCCTATGCTCCTCATTCTAATAGATAAATGTAAAATACCTCCGTGCATGGAAAATACTGAGGTGGTGATAGTAATAATAATAATTATAATAATAATAAATTTCCTTTCCCCTGAACTCCCTCCAATTTCTCTCTTCCTGCTCCTTCCGTTTGTCTCGGGTCCTACCCTTCCTGCCCTGCTTCTAATCCGCCAGCTTTCCAGGCCTTGTGGCCCATCCGTGGGCTGCTGACCTATCCCTGTGACCTGTTCCTCCGTCGCTGCTTCCGTGCGCTCTTCTCCTCTTCCCGCCTTTCCGCTGGGGGTTAGCTGAGCGTCTCTCCTAAGGAGGAGCTCGCTTCGGGCTGCTCCTTTGTCCGTGTTGTCTCACGTGCAGCCGCACTCCCCGGCTTCCTTCTCACACCTCGCTCCCAGGAAGCCGTGATGCGCTTTTGTTTTCCGTCTCCTTTCTGAAGCCTTTGCTCACGGCACTGCACAGTCTCTTGTGGCGCTTTGTTAACAGTCACCCGGGCAGAGTCACCCACTTATTTCAGTAATTCCCCCTTTATGTATTGGTTTGGAAGTGGCCCGATCGTGTCCCTCTCTATTTGGTTCAGCCACTGAAACCCCTGGGTCCTGCCTGACCCCTGGAGATTGAAAACCCAGTTCCTCCTGTTCGTGGTGAGAAAGCAGAGCCGTGTCGCCTATGCCTGGCCCAGGACGGGCCCCCCTCATGGCGCCTCATCCACTGTCGTCGCCGTATTTTACTTCTGGACAAGGCTGCGCCTCCTGTGGGCTCTCCCTTCTACCTTCTCATCCGCACGGAGTGTGGAAGCCGCTCCGGCCACTGACTGCTGGTCGGAGCCACTGCAGCCTCGGGCAGCCCGGCCCTGGGCCGCTCCCCCTGTTCGGGGCCTCGGGTGACCGCGCGGGACCCTGCCCCGTGTCCCCCAGTCCCTCCCGCGCTCGGGAACAGGCTTCTGGCGCCAGGGTCATGGCAGCGTGCCCCGCAGTCCTGTTGGAAGCAGTGACGTGTGCGTAACACACATCCTCCTAAATGCCATCTGAACGAACACCTCTGGGTCGGAGGGCCCAGGTGATAAAGGAAATGTACGTTCTTCCGGAACAAAGCCGCAGGGCTCGTCCTGAGAGGAACTGTGACAGCAGCTGATGCGGGAGGCTCACCTCGAAAACCGAAGCAAACGAACCCAGATCCTCGCCTGCGGACGCCCAGGTCACCCTGCGCGGCACGGCGTGTCTCCAGGCCTTTCCCACGCTCACCTCTTCCTCCCTCTCGGGGCCCGTTCTGCCTGAACATCATTCCCCGCAGATTGGTTATGTCTTTTCTTCCAAACACGGAGCAGTGTGTGTGTGTGTGTGTGTGTGTGTGTGTGTGTGTGTGTGTGTGTGTTTATTTGTTGTTGTTTGAGGGTTTTTCTTTTTCTTTTTCCTTTTTCTGACAACATAAGTCAAACCAGCCTCTTCCCCAGTCAGCACCGGCCCTGCTCCTTCTCCCCCAAACTCCCCCCCCACCCTGTGGTCTCCACCCCCTGGCACATCCCCTGCCTCGCTGCTGTGCAGGGCGTTGGTCAGAAAGAAATGAAAGCCTGGGGGTCCCGCGACAGGCCCACGTGCCACCCTCCTGCTGCAGCCCCGTCCTCTAGGATGCTGCTCCCCCCGAAGTAACTGACCAGCTGCTGTGGACACGGTGGCCTTCATCTCGCCCAGCAGGGAGAGCCCCGAGGACAGCGGGGGACGTCACAGAGAAGTGGTTGGGCATTAAGCCAGTTGTTCAAAACACACCAGGGGTTGGTGACAAGTGCTGAACAGACCGCCTGGGCCTGTGGCTGAGGGGCAGGGTTCCTGGCTCTCACACCAGGCGCCCCTGACAGCAGGCCAGCAGGGGGACAGCACTTTCCCTGGCACGCTGTGGCCGTGGGGTGCACTGTGGCCTTTGTCGGGGCGCACTGTGGCCATCGGGGTGCACTGTGGCTGACGGGGTGCACTGTGGGTGACGGGGCTCACTGTGATTGACAGGGCGCACTGTGGCCGCTGGGGCGCACTGTGGCCGCTGGGGCGCACTGTGGCTGACGGGGTGCACTGTGGGTGATGGGGCTCACTGTGATTGACGGGGTGCACTGTGGCCACTGGGGCGCACTGTGGCCTCTGGGGCGCACTGTGGCCGTTGGGGTGCACTGTGGGTGACGGGGCGCACTGTGGCCATTGTCGGGGCGCACTGTGGCCGTGGGGCACACTTAGTTTGATGGGGCACACTGTGGCCGCTGGGGCGCACTGTGGCCGTGGGGTGCACTGTGGGTGACGGGGTGCACTGTGGCCGCTGGGGCACACTGTGGCTGACGGGGCGCACTGTGGCTGTGGGGCGCACTGTGGGTGATGGGGTGCACTGCGGCCGTGGGGTGCACTGTGGCTGACGGGGCGCACTGTGGCCGCTGGGGCACACTGTGGCTGACGGGGCGCACTGTGGCTGTGGGGCGCACTGTGGCCGCTGGGGCGCACTGTGGGTGACGGGGCGCTCTGTGGCCGTCGTCGGGGCGCACTGTGGCCGTCGTCGGGGCGCACTGTGGCCATCGTCGGGGCGCTCTGTGGCCGTCGTCGGGGCGCACTGTGGCCGTCGTCGGGGCGCACTGTGGCCGTGGGGCGCACTGTGATTGACGGGGCGCACTGTGGCTGACGGGGCACACTGTGGGCGACGGGGTGCACTGTGGCCGCTGGGGCGCACTGTGGCTGACGGGGCGCACTGTGGCTGTGGGGCGCACTGTGGCTGACGGGGCACACTGTGGCCGTGGGGCGCACTGTGGCTGATGGGACGCACTGTGGCCGTGGGGCGCACTGTGGCCGTGGGGCGCACTGTGGCTGACGGGACGCACTGTGGCCGTGGGGCGCACTGTGGCTGACGGGACGCACTGTGGCCGTGGGGCGCACTGTGGCCGCTGGGGCGCACTGTGGCTGACGGGGCGCACTGTGGCCGTGGGGCGCACTGTGGCCGTGGGGCGCACTGTGGCCGCTGGGGCGCACTGTGGCTGACAGGGTGCACTGTGGCCGTGGGGCGCACTGTGGCTGATGGGGTGCACTGTGGCCGCTTGGGCGCACTGTGGCTGACGGGGCGCACTGTGGCCGTGGGGCGCACTGTGGGCGGCGGGTGCAGTTCCCGTGTCCTGGCCCGCCTGGGTTTGTTTGTGGCTCACTGTGCTTGGGCAGCAGGCGGGGGCACAGCTTCAAGTGGCTGCACGAATGAAGTCGTTCCCCTTGCCGCCCGCTTCTCCCTCCCTCTGTCGGCGGAGGCCTGATCATGGCTTACTCGCGCCTTTATCTTGACAGTGGGTGTTTTAGCCATTATCCAAATGAAGTATTGATTCTCACTTATGAGCCTCTAACCCTTCCCCAGCGGAATTCCGCTTACTTGATACAATAGCTAAACCCGTAGGATTAAAAATGCTTTTCCGAGGCGTTTAAAAGTTGCTTACAAAACGACGGTTCATTTGCGGAAAACAAGCTGAGTCTGGAAGCGATGGCCATCGGCTTTCTCTACTGTGGGCCCAGCTCCTTCCCCCTGGGACACACATCGGAAACCTTCTCTTAAGTCCCTTACCATCCGGTGGGAAATACACCCAAATCACTGACGTCGTGCTGGACTCATGAGTCATAGTCTCCGACTATGTGTATATTCTTTTGCAATATAGTCGTTGGCCTTCAGGCTTCCATGATATTGTATTTAACTAACCCCCAGCTAAGGACATGACGTGATTTCTGTTATTTATTATTCCCGGATTTTTTTTCTTTCATTTGATGAAAACTCAGCTTCTCTTACACAGAATGCTACTCGCCATCTACAAATGCCATTTCCAGTGGCAGGAGCATCAGGGAATCGCCCAGGCATGGGCAGTGGGAGGGCCGCTGGCTGGAGGGCCGGCGCAGGCTGCAGCGGGCACTGTCCCGGGAGCGGGCTGGGAGGCGAGATCCAGGCTAGTTTGCCTTTGCCTGGGAGATACGGGCTCGTTGTCTCTGCTTGCGGCCCTTGTCGTTCCCGGGGGCCGGGTTTACTGTTCCACTCGGTTGTACTCAGAGCGTCGACTGCAGAACAAGCAGATCGCTGCCTCTGGCCGAAGCCGCCGGTAGATGACAGGACTCATGCCCCGATTGCTCTGTCGCCCTCTCTCGCTTCTCCTGCCATCAGTCCATCTTGTTGGTGCTCTCTGGAGGTCATCAGAGGTCAATATAATACCAGTAAAGTGTTGTTTTCCTTTAATTTTTATTGATTGATTTTAGAGAGAAGACGGGAAAGAGAAAGAGAGAGAGAAGCATCGATTTGTTGTTCCACTTATTAATGCATTCATTGGCTGATTCTCATACGTGCCCTGACCAGGGATCGAACCCCCAACCTTGGGAACTAATGGCATATTAGGGGGACACTCTAACCGACTTGTGTATATCAGTCAGGTGTTAACTGAAGGATGGCCTCAGGTTCAGTGGCCTTCGGGCATGTTTATAACGGAGAAGCCACCCCCGCCACCTTGAATGTACAAGAGTCACCTGGTCTGTTCCCGCCCCCCCTCCCAACAGTGCTCCTGTTTTGATACATCAGCCTTTGATTCCCGTAAGCCCACCTCCCGCACCCGGCGAGTCAAACACTGGATTATTTACAGGCTTTGTGAACGCCATCTCCTTGCCCGTCTTCCTGTTTCTGCTCACTGTCTCCCCGGGATGCCCACGTGTGTCCGCTTCATTTCCCACCGCATCCCTCCATCCTCCGTGCGCTCTGCAGACGCTCATCAGAGCTGATCTCGGCGGCCTGTCCATCAGTGAGCTTTCCTGACACCCGCACTGAAGTGACGCTTTTCCCGGCTGCATTGCCAGTTGTCAGACAGTAGTGCCGGCTCCTCCAGTTGCTATGGAGGGGCCGACGGGGAGATGGAACTTCAAAAAGTCTGCTCTTTGGAGGCAGGTCCTGGGGGAACGGGCCTAGCTGGCGGTGATGTGCAGTCTAGACAGTGTCTTCGGAATTTGAAAACGGCAAGAAGCAAACACCAGTGTGAGCCCAGGCAGGCTGTCAGCGCAGGGCCTAGAATTAGGCACTTCAGCACGGGGATGAATCCACGTGCGGAATTGTGCTGGGAGACAGGAGGGGAGACAGACAGGCTGCCTGCAGTGCCGAGCCGCGGGTTGAGGGAAAGTGGCCGAGGTAGCCAGGCTAACACGTGGCCTGGTACCCAGTCCCCAGATCACTGCTCGGGGCGCAACATGAACAAGAACATGGATTGGGTCAGGCGTGGAAGCCAGCGTGAAAGGACAGTAAATCCTGAAACAATGAGCTGGGTAAAGAAACCCTTCTATGAGGGGCATTTGTTGGTTCAGGGTGAATTCCAGGTCTTTTGTTAGCAAGGCTGGAGCGAAAATATTCTTTTCCACTGAACGTGACCAGTGAAGCATAAAACCCCCAAAACAGCTGCAGGTTCTACTACCTGCTGGCGCATGTGGGCACGGAAGGGGCCGAGACACAAAAGCAGGGAGGAAAGTGGAAGTGGGGAAAGGGAGGAAGTCAGACTTCAGAGAAGTGGCTTCAATGAAAAACCAGGATGAGCTGTTTTGTTTTGTTTTTGTAACAAACAGTGTTACGAAGACTGTCGACTACATTCGCCCATTTCTGAGGGGAAAGGCGTGTTCTCACGGTCACCAGATCCACAAAGCCCAGGACATATCTCCGGACAGACACTTGGCAAACGTCCGCAATGAAGTCCTTTTCGCTCAGGAGTTAGCGACGCGCAGGGAAGACTCGAGGCTTTCTGTGGAGGGCGAGCTGCCCGGAGCGGCCCTTCTCTGTTCACTCGCGCGGAGTGGAAGGCGCAGTGGCTTCCCTGTTGCCCTCAGCGCTGGGACGTGACGTCGGGGCGGATGGAGGCAATGCCAGGTGTCACTTCTGCTCTTGCACTTCGTCTTGTGGTCACGCTTCCGCTCCCGCCATACGCATGCGTCTGCCCGTGTTTGCTTAACAATGTGCTCGGAGAGCCGTCTGGCTTTTGTGTTTTACTTTGACTCATCTTGTTTGCATAGATGGAACAAGCAATGTTTAATATAGAATTAGCTCCTTGTATGTTTTTTTAATGAAACAACGTGATACTAAGACTCAATAGTGTACATCTATCTGTCTATAGGTTAGTAAAACCTTAATAGTTTTAATTTATTCTTTTTTTATATTTTTTTATTGATTAAGTTATTACATATGTGTCCTTATCCCCACATTACCCCCCATCCCCCCACTCATGCCCTCACCCCCCTGTTGTCTGTGTCCATTGGTTAGGCCTATATGCTTGTATATAAGTCCTTTGGTTGATCTCTCCCCCTTACCCCCACCCTCCCCTACCTTCCCTCTGAGGTTTGATGGTCTGATTGATGCTTCTCTGTCTCTAGATATGTTTTTGTTCATCAGTTTATGCTGTTCATTATATTCCACAAATAAGTGAGATCATGTGGTATTTATCTTTCTCTGACTGGCTTATTTCACTTAGCATAATGCTCTCCAGTTCCATCCATGCTGTTGCAAATGGTAAGAACTCCTTCTTTTTTACTGCAGCGTAGTATTCCATTGTGTAGATGTACCATAGTTTTCTAATCCACTCATCTGCTGATGGGCACTTAGGCTGTTTCCAAATCTTAGCTATGATGAATTGTGCTGCTATGAGCAATAGGGGTGCATATATCCTCTCTGGTGTTTCTAGTTTCTTGGGAGTTTTAATTTATTCTTATGTGTTTCCTAGTAGAGCAGAGGCAGTCATCCAATTCACCCCTACCTGATCTAACCCCGGCACTTATACCTCTAAGGGCGTCCTTTTTCCAAAAGACACCCACATTTCACAGGGTCCCTACCCTGCCAAGAAGTGACATTTTCCCCCAACCCCAGGGCCAAGATTATAAGGACCCGATGAGGTGCCTGAAGGATGCTGCAGGCATCATTTCTGCAGTCAAAGCATAGGACTTGTTTCTATGACTGGATGTGTGTTGTCTAATTAAATGAAATTTGTAGCATGGGCATGTTAAGATTTGGATTTTTTCAATCCTATTCAGGTAGGAAAGAGGACAGATTCTTGTTGAGCCAAAACAAATAACTACATTGTCATGAAAAGTAAAGGTCTTTATTAAAAGTAATTTTGTATAACGTTTAACCACTATAACATAATTTAACCATTATAATTTTGTGAGTCTTTTAATAGACAAAGCCAAATATTACATGTCATATTTTTTTACAAGCTCATTCTTTGTATGATTTTCTTGCCAACTTAATAGTTTTGATTCTACACTAAGAATTTTTATAAGGAATTTTTTTTCCTCAATGCTGAGGACTCAGGCTCAGAGTGCTCCATTTAGTTTTTATACATTTAATCTCTTAAATTGAGGGTTTAAGACAGATTCAGGAGAAAGAAAAGGGGTTTCTCTCGTTCACTAAAGAGAAAATTAAATTAATCCCAATGAAGTGACTTTATGAAGTCTCTTTCGCCCTATGCAAGGACTTCTTGTTTTGCTGGTGTTGTGCGGCCTACCTTCATGAAATCACCTGCTTCTATATCACAAGAGTCTTGGAAATCCTGACTCATGGGCTTGGTAGAGTTAGAATATTGTCTGTGGGGACAAGGCCAGCTCATTCGTGGGGGCCGACATCCGTGCGTCAGTTTCCTGTGGTATCAAGTGTCTGATGCATCTCTTTCTGAAGTTCTTTTGATATTTCTTTCAGATGACTCAACCTCTGATCGGCACTTTGTAGAAAGGACCTCAGGTATATCTAAAGGGAAAGGAGGGTTGCAGATAACGAGACTGGAAAGTCTGGTTTATTTTTTGTCATAGCAAACAACATCACAATGGAGGTATAATGCACATTCATTCCATAAAGCTTTATGAGCGAATAAAAGAAAGCTCCGCCTGGCTGGTGTGGCTCAGTGGTTGAGCATCGACCTAGGATTCAGGAGGTCAGGTCAGGGCCCATGCCTGGGTTGCAGGCTTGATCCCCAGTAGGGGGCATGCAGGAGGCAGCTGATCAATGATTCTCTCTCATCATTGATGTTTCTCTCTCTCTCTCCCTCTCCCTTCCTCTCTGAAGTCAATAAAAACTATTTTTTAAAAAAGAGCATATGAAAGACAGAAAGCATTCTGAGGGACCTCTGGGGCCTTTAATTTGTCTAAAAAGTGTGTATTATTATTGCCGTCAATGGATGAGGTTATTTTCTTTAAAAAAATCAATGGCTGACGGTTATCATTCCCATCTTCATGCATGAATGGAAACATGTCTCAGCCCCGCCTGAACAGCACACAGGTTGCGGCGTAGCCATGCACAATCATTGCGTTTAACTCATCTGGGACACTTTTCACTTGTTAGTTTTTCTTCTCTTTACAGATATAAAATGTAGTGAGTAAAGCTTAATTCCCTCAGCTATTCTACGGTTCTTACACACCCAGAAATTTGTATTCTGAAGTTTAACTTTACAGTCTGGCACAGCCATAACCATTTTATTTTTAGAAAAAGTTACTTCCTTTTTGCCCCGATACTCAAACACACGTTAGTTATCTCACGTGCACTTTCCCCACATTCACACCGACTTCGATAGACGCGCGCCCTGAAGGTGGTGAGGGGACGCGTGCGTTCTGCTCATTCCCTGACAGCCACTGTCATGTACGAGAAGAAGGCACACGATGTGCCAAAGGTTTTGCTTGAATATCCAGAGATTATTTATTAATTATTTCAACGCCATACGAGCCCATGATCTTAAAGGTAACTCGTAGATTAAATTCAGCGTAGGCTGCTGTGTTATAGAGAAACAAAGATTTATGTTAAAATTCTGTCGGATATGGAATTTAAAAAGTTTTCCCCAAGCAGAGTGAGGGGGATTTTACCTAGGCAGTGTCATGATTGGCAGCCCCATCACAAGCTCCAGGAACCAAACTTTTTTTTTTTTATCTTTAAATTCTTTATTAGTTAAGGAATTACAAATGTGTCCTCATTCCCCCCCATTAACCCCCGTCCTCCCCCCGCCCCCCACTCATGCCCTCACCCCCCTGGTGTCCGTGTCCATTGGTTAGGCCTATATGCCTGCATACAAGTCCTTTGGTTGGTCTCTTCCCCTTACCCCCACCCTCCCCTACTTTCCCTCTGAGGCTTAATAGTCTGATTGCTGTTTCTCTGTCTTTGGATCTGTCCCTGTTCATCAGTCTATGTTGTTCTCTATAATCCACAAGTGAGTGAGATCATGTGGTATTTATCTTTCTCTGACTGGCTTATTTCACTTAGCATAATGCTCTTCAGTTCCATCCAAGCTGTTGCAAAAGGCAAGAGTTCCTTCTTTTTTACCGTAGCATAGTATAATCATTGTGTAGATGTACCACAGTTTCTTAATCCACTCATCTGCTGATGGGCACCTAGGCTGTTTCCAAATCTTAGCTATGGTGAATTGTGCTGCTATGAACATAGGGGTGCATATATCCTTTCTGATTGGTGTTTCTAGTTTCTTGGGATATATTCCTAGAAGTGGGATCACTGGGTCAAATGGGAGTTCCATTTTTAGTTTTTTGAGGAAATGCCAGACTTTTCTCCACAGTGACTGCACCAGTCTGCATTCCCACCAGCAGTGCAGAAGAGGAACCAAACTTTTAAAGAGATATTATTATAATTCAATTTAGTTGAACCATAAAAGCAGCGTTGAACATTTAGAGAGTGCTGATTAATTGGGGTGTTTTATAAATTGGAAAAATATGCTAACACTAATTCTAACTTTGTGATAAAATCAGGAGGAAAACACATATTTAAACCAATCTATCAAACCATATGCATTTGGCCAAGAATTTCCCACGCGTAGAAATATTAGTGCGCTCCATTTTAATTAAGGTTAATTAAATTTGAAGGAAAACCCTTCAAATTGTGCTTTAAAGTACCAAGGCCTTTAGCATTACGTGATTCCTCATACTCACCTGTCTTCCTCTCCATCTTGTCCTACATAGAACTAAGTCCATTAATTCAACTTAAACGTAAACCTCTCTATTTTTTTCTCTGAGCTACAGTTTAGCAAGTCACCTGTATTTAGACAGATACGCCCAGGAAGCCAGGAGCTTCCTGAAATTTAAGAGGTTGTTTAACCTAATCCATGAATTTTCTCCTGAGATAGTAAGATATATAAGAAGTTGATCAGAAGATACTGACATCGCACAGCAGGGGGTCATTATCAGCTCCTGGGCCAGCCCTGCCTCTCTCCCTGGGTTCTGACCGGCTTTTCTGTGCTGGTTATTTACAGTCCTCAGCCAGTCGGCTTGCAGGCCAAGCTAAGGGCATAACTGTTGAAGTTCAGTAATAGCTCGTTGTTGGCATACAGAACATTCCTCACATCTTATTTTTAATCCTTTTTATATTTCTGTGAGATTTTTTTGGTCTTCTTTTGAGAGAATGGAGAAACTTACGCATTTGAAACCCTTTGCAGTGGTTCTCAACCTTCCTAACGCCGCGGCCCTTTAATACAGTTCCTCATGTTGTGGTGACCCCCAACCATAACATTATTTTCGTTGCTACTTCATAACTGGAATTTTGCTACTGTTGTGAATCATAATGTAAATATCTGATATGCAGGATGTAATTTCATTGTGACAAATTGAACATAATGAAAGCATAGTGATGAATCACAAAAACAATATGTAATTATATATGTGTTTTCTGATGGTCTTAGGCGACCCCTGTGAAAGGGCCGTTCGACCCCCAAAGGGGTCTTAATCCACAGGTTGAGAACCGCTGCTTTAGAGTTTTCAGAAGGGCCTGCAACTCCCGACAAGTCCAAAGAACAGTCCCTACTGCGAGGTGTATTGAGGCTCCCAGGAGCTCGGTGCGGGCAAACCAAGTGAAACCCTCCCAGGTCAGCACTCTCCCCTGCATAAGCCATGCAAACCGTCTGTCATTGCGACCGCAGTGACTCAACTTCCTGTGCACAGAGTCACCCAGAAGGCTTATCAAAACCCAGGTGCCCAGGCCCTCACTCGGCAGCCGGTGGATTCGGTAGTTAAGGTCTGAGAGTTTGCATTTCTGTCCAGTTCCCAGGTCATGCTGAGAGACAGTGGTTCTCAACCTTCTGGCCCTTTAAATACAGTTCCTCATGTTGTGACCCAACCACAAAATTATTTTCGTTGCTACTTCATAACTGTAATGTTGCTACTGTTATGAATCGTCATATAAATATCTGATATGCAGGATGGTCTTAGGCGACCCCTGTGAAAGGGTCGTTCGACCATCAAAGGGGTCGCGACCCACAGGTTGAGAACCGCTGGTCTAGAATGTTCACAAAAGGACCAATTATTGTCCTCAATTCATCTGCCAATTTCCTGAGAGAGAGGAAAAATGAAGAGTAGTAGCACTTAAGAGCAGACCACTGTAAAGGTGAATTAACCTGAGTGGATCAGACTAGGGAGAATGTTTTATTGCATTTCACACCCTCCGGACACTTTAGAATTTCATTTGCATGTGAGAAGGGAGCATAGAACACGAAATGTCACTGACCCAGATCTCACGGGGAGGCTCTCCATTCCATCAAGCACAAACACTTTGAGCTTATCTGGTTGTGCAAAAAAATAAAAAAATAAAAAAAAAAATCAGCACAGAAGATGCCAGAAGGCATCAAAATCTTCAATACAAATAGACACACAAAAAAGTATAAAAGGCTATCTGCTAGATTCCCCAGCACGTCCACCCAAGAGAGAAGGGCTCCCTGACATTACAAAATCAGAGCTGTGGCCGCCAGCAAACCTCCAACAAGTGGACACAGAGGCTCAGCAGCAGCACACCTGGGTCTGCAGGCTTCCCCGGGGGTGACCTGCCGCCCAGGCCACGTGCTCCGGACCACCCAGCGTCTTCCATGTTTTATTTTGTTTTCTCTGTATTATTCAAAAATTCTTAAAACCTGGACTTTCCTTTATTTCTCCTAAGAAGATATAAATACATCAGTACAGTAAAATTTTAATTCCCGCTTCCTTGACATTTTATGAAGAATTCCAGAGTAAAAGAATTCATGCTCTTTCCAACCTTTTTTGTCCCCAGTGGAGACAGAAAAAAAGATGTTCATGAGTTCTTCATTGCCTCAGCTCAGGCTGCGCGACGCGGTCACCATGCTTTGTTAATAATTTTTGAGAAATGTACATTTAAATTTTTACCCTTTATAAAAATCTACAATAAACTTTATAAACATAACTTGACTTTGCCACTTCAACTCAAATTGATTTTCCTACTTATACAATATAAGCATCTCCACAGGTTCATAAACAAAAGTGAAAACTGTCCCCTTACACAACCGCATAATTTTTGCATATAGGTATAAATAACACGTAGGATGTCCCAAAAATATATACACACATTTTAAATAATTATACAGGCATTGTTTAAGAAAATATATTTCATTTTCAAAATTGAGCTATCAGCTGTTAATGTGTGTCTGCATTGTTGGGGGACACCCTGTATATATGTGTGTAAATATATACACACATATATGTACATGTAACTAAATTCTACAAGTTATCTAACCGTTCTCCTATTGATGGAGGTCCATCACGGCCCCATATATTTTGCTACTAAAAACAGAGCAGTAATAAACATTCGAACGTTCTGGAATATGTATTCCTTCACACTAGTGCTTTCATTTCCATCGGCCCTTGTCCCAAAGGTGGAACTGCAGGCCAAAAGGTTAAAAACAACAACCCAAAGAACTATTGACATTACAAAAAGGTTCCAGTTCACATTTCCACCAACAATGTGTCACGTTGATGTCCCTGAATCCTCACTGTACCGGCGATGACTTCCCATATTATTCCTGGTCGTTGGTGGGTTTTTTTTCTATCTTTTCATCTCCCTTGTGTATTACTATATTGGCTTTTTGGGGGCCTTTTTTGCTTTAAAGATTAGCAAAGATTAGGATGATTGGCTATAGAGAAGATGGAGATAAAGAAACTCATATACTATGCCGTACAATATGTTGAAGGACAATTAGACACACTATTTTGAAATTTAAATTGATGTGTATCTTTGATCCAGAAATTCTCTCTAATAATTTTCCCACATAAATAAATATCTTTATAAAATTTATAATGTTTTTAATACATTGTTTGTAATCGGAAATTACGAGCAACCTAAATGCCCATGCAGTAAAAATTTTATGCAAAATTGTGTTATGTATATTGTACGTTGCTGTTTAAAAGAATGGATTCATTTATACTGTCAAGTGAAGACATTTATTGCATATACTAGTTCATACAATTAGAAAAGCACAGGTTATTAAACACTAACATGCTCGGTATGTTCTTTTATGTGAAAACGAGTATTATCCGTAGGAAACATGTTTGGATAGTTAATGTCAACATGTTAACAGTCATCGTCTCTGGGATGTAGAACTGCAGGTAATTTCCCCTCCCCCTTTTTCATTTAGACATTTTTGTACCTTTTTCAATGAAAAGCATATATTGCTTTTATAATTAGAAATAATGAAGTCAATTCCGTTTTGCAAAATTAATTCCAATCATGTGTCATTGCATCTGATCCCACAGTGCCTTCTTATTCGCGGTGCTGGTGAAACCGGTGTGCGGGTGCTGCCCTGTGGTGAGGGGGGCGGAGAGGGCCCTGCTGCCTGCGTCAGGGCTGGGAATCTGTATTTGGTGCATAAGAAGCATCCGTCCGCTTTAAGGGGAATTTTCCGGCCTCCTCGGCCCGTGTTCTCTACTTTTTATCACATTGTTTATTAGCACCAGGATGCTGGCTATGTGTGCCTGGAAGGAGGAGAAGGAGAAAGATCAAGGAAAGTGCGAAGTAATGAAACGAGGCTCCGTTAATACTCTGCTTGTCCACAGCCTTCATGAAAGATTTGTCTAGTAAAGAAGTTGAACCCATTAGCTTAAACAGGGATTAACTCGCTGGCTGGAACAGAGCGTGGGCAATTAAGAGTTTATTGGGAATTAATTGAAAATAATGCAGTGTTGTGAGAGGGGAGGAAGATGGTTTAAAGGAGAGTATGCTAGATGCTTTGGAATGGTTGAGGATAAACAAATGCAAACTACCATTTGATAACGGAAGGTGATTGTAAACTAGAGGCCCGGTGCATGAACTCACGCAAGGGTAGGGTCTCTAAGCCTGGCCAGCGATCAGGGCTGGCTGTGGCCTTCCTTCATTTTGTGGTGCCCCCTGGTGGTCAGCACACGTCATAGCGAGCAGTTGAACTCCCGGTTGGTCAAACTCCTGGTCGGTTGGACTCCCGAAGGGACAATGTGCATATTGGCCTTTTATTATATAGGATGATAAAATGCCGCAAAGTATAAGAATAGAAGGTTGGGGGAAATGAATTTACAGAGACAAGTAGCAAAGATATAAAAAGACTAGAAAGAGGAATAGTGAGTGAGTGGGTGGGTGAGCGGATGATCTGGATTCACGGCGGACACCTACTCATCAGCCCAGACATTTCAGTCCTCACAGCGTGACCGTCTCACCTGCAGGAAAGTCAGGAACCTGCTGTTAAGTTCATGTTCTCGTTTTGTTTTTAGTGTTTTTGCTTCATTTGGTTTGGTTTGGGTTTGGGTGCTGATGCTCTCATGTTATAATATTGTTTGCCTATCTAGCGTAAAGAGGGGGCCACTGCCCAGTGAAGGCGGTGGGCAGTTAGGTGTCTTTTGTTTTGCCAGCAAAATATGTTAAGAGATTTCAAATGTGAATCACTGAGGTCTTCAGGTTGACTCATCCTGCTCCTGTTCTGCATCCCATCTCACTCAAGAGCCTAGAGAGAAAGGAAGTGCAAGCACAACAGGAGGCGACACGCACCCTAGCAACACTAGTGATGCTGCGGCTCTCTGTGCCAGGAACCGTGTTCACCGCTTCAGCAGACGCTGCTCCCTAATACTATCACAGCACCCCAAGAAGTAGCACAATGGTTCCATCTGGCTTAGATGTTGCAGAAACTGAAACGTAGACAGGCAAAGCCTCTTGCCCACATTGGCGAAGGTCGTGGCTGGAGGCGCTGGGGTTTCTGTGGGGCTTTCCAGCGGCACCGCCAGGCCTGTGTCCTCGGAGGAGTCTGCTGTTCCATCTACCGGGATTCGTGGCTGCTAGACACCTGACATTTATTATAGTCGGCGTCAGTAGGTGCATGCTGAAGGGATAATGTTGGTGCCTGATCTGATTAATGATCAGAGAATGTCAGATTCAAGTGGCAGAAACTGTGGTGTGTGTTTTTTTTAATTCATCAGATTATATTTTAAAATTCAGTGCCGAGTGAAGCTTTAAATAATGCAATCATGTTTACTATTCAGGAGGGTGTCAGTCTTGAACATGTCCATATGGTGTTGGTAGGAGTACACACTGGGGCCATGTTTGGGGAGCATATTTGGTCACAGCAACAAACACTGTGAAATTCGCATACGCTGCAGCAATTTCATGATAGGAATTTATCACACCAATAATCTTGCAAAAGCATATAAACCAAGATATGTTATTAATGCTATTGGTAGCAGATTGTTTCGATAAAGTATGACATAGTCATACAATGCAGTGTTAAAAGTAAGAATACTTGAAGATAAAACATTAAACAAAAACACAAAGTCTAAGCAATCATTTCACTATATATGTCTATCAGGTCATGACATCACACACCCTAAAGTTACATGATGTTATTTGCTAATTATGTCTCAATAAAGATGGGAGGGGGGACACACAACTCATAGGTTCTGAATATCCTTTCATTAATTCTAAAAGATAAAGTTATGTTTCCTGTAACTTGTTTAAGAGCTATATTTTCTACAGGGGGTTCTATATTAAATCACTAGAGGCCTGGTGAACGACATTTGTGCATTGGGGGGGTGTGTGTCCCTCAGCCCAGCCTGTGCCCTCTCGCAGTCCAGGACCCCTTGGGGGATGCCCACCTGCCGGCTTAGGCCCCTGCAGGGAGCAGGCCTAAGCCCGCAGGTGGATATCCCCTGAGGGGTCCTGAGCGCTGCCGTGGAGGCAGGGGAGGCTCCCGCCACCACTGCTGCGCTCACCAGGCGTGAGTCCAACTTCTGGCTGAGCGGTGCTCCCCCTGTGGGAGCGCACTGACCACCAGGGGGCAGCTCCTGCGTTGTCTTCCCCCTGGTGGTCAGTGCGCATCATAGCGACCAGTTTCTTCCACTGTTCAGTCGATTTGCATATTAGGGTTTTATTATATAGGATTGTTAGAAAGATAACCAAGAAACTGTCAACAGTGATGGCCTTCAGGGGAAATTCTAGATGTCTGGTGGTGGAAGACTGGAGGAGGAGAATTTTATATTTTATTTTCACTTCTATTTAATTCCTGGATTTTCATAACATGTGCATGGAATCTATTTTTGTCAGCATGAATAATCAGGTAAATGGAATTATAAGACACTTCTGTTTTCTCCCATGTAATTTTGTGTATCAATAAAGAAAAATAAGGCTTGTCTTGTTAAAATTTGATAATTCTGAGCCCGTGGTTTTTAGGAAAATCCTCTGCTGTCTACCTATTTCCTTTCACAAAGACTGTTGATGTGTAAAATAATGATTCTCTCAGGGCAAACGTCTTATCAGGTGGACACCAAACTGGCATCCATCTCTCAGGTCAGACTAATTCCATGTGATGAACAAAACTGTGCAAGGTGATTTTTGAGACCTTTCTCTGATCTGTCAATCTACCCAGTTAAGTCGCCAAAATCACTTCCAAAACAAATCCTTCTGCAGACAGCAAAACGAAGCAATTACATGAATAAGTTTTTCCACTCGGCCTGTTTTTCTGCCCCTGGTTATTAATCAGCCTCACCGGCTACGTTTGCCATTTTCCATCCACTTTCAGGCACTATTCCAGGTGGCCAAACATGTCCCATTACGTAAATAAAATGAAACAAACCCCGGGCTGTTGAGCAAATGGCCGTGCTGCATATCTAACTCCTCCAGCTCCTCTCCAACCACTCAGAAAACACAGTGGTTTCCATGCACGGACGCTCACCGTGTTCCTTCTGTCTGGCCAACTGAAATTTACTGAAGTGAAATTGTACTCCCGCTGAGCCTCACATAATAACTGAATTACTTGGAGTCAACACCCTGTTACCTACCAGCTCTTTGAGACTTTGGCTTGATTGCTGTTGTCTTTGCCTTGTCTGTTCTGAATTCAGAGTCTGGAGAGCGTTCCCTCTGAGCCATCTGTTTCCACATAACGATCCTTTCGCGCGCCGGTTCTTAGCCCGGACTGCACTCAGCAGCCACTGTTTCTTTAAACTTGTATCTGGATACAGTCAAATAGAGGTTGGGGGTAATTGGGATAAAGTGGGGCCAGGGCATTTTTTTTTTTTTAAGTTTCAAGCGTGATTCCATTGTGGCCATAGATCCTCGCCTTTGGGCAGGACCACACATTACGCTATGTTAATGATGCTTCTTTTAAATTTAATCCAAGTCCTGATAATCAATGCATTTCTTTAGACTGGTCTGTTGTGAGTGAGAATGTGGCTGTAACAGATCTATGCACAACATCTGTGTTCTTTTTAGAACTTGCAGTATTGTAAGGTGCACGTTCTTAGGTCTGAGCGCTTTAGAAATAAATCCCGACGCTTGCCCTCCTCCCAAAGGCAGCAGTGCCACATGGCATTGGGATGTCCTATTTCATTTTATTTTAACATGTTTTTAATTACAATTGGCATACAATATGATAGTAGTGATTGATATTTATAGAACTTACGAAGTGGTCACCCCAATAAGTCTAGTACCCATCTGACAGCATGCACAGTTATTACAATATTATTGACTATATTCCCTGTGCTGTTCTTTACATCGGCATTGAAACAGTTTAAAATGTTTCCAAGTGACAGGAGTGAGTGGCCAAGGTTGAGAACCACCCTCTAGAGCCAAGATTCTTAAGAAAATCCAGGTCCTACCCTATCAAATACAATGTCCTCTTTCCCCAACAGGTCACAGGGCACCTGAGCACGGGAGAATGACAGGCAGAGGAGGTAGGCACAGCCACTGTAAGTGCGCATGTTCTTCTGCGTGTGTGTTTTTAACGTTGGTTTGAAAAGATCCATGTTAGAGTTCATTTCTAGAACTCTGTCTCTAGAAGAGAGGTTTTCACTCTGCAACACAGGGCGAGTCCTGGGGAAAACGAGGTTAGGAAATGTTTTCCGTGGCCTCCTCTCACCTTCTTTTATCAACTTCCCTGTCTGCTCTACCCTGGAAACGGTCTATGCCACGGTCTCGGAAGGCTCACTCTCCGCCACGTAGCTAGACGCCAGCTTTCGGAAGTGCAAGGCATTTTCTCACAGGATGTGGGCGGTCTCTGTATTCATTCGGGCAGGTATGGGAATTCAGTCCTCTTTCCAGGGATACGTCACCTCCTCACCACTCTGTTCATCAGAGTAGTCAGGTCTCTAGACCGAGACAGAAATTCACAGTTAAAGACAAAGTCACTACGTGACTTTTCTCCAGTCTTGGTGTGTCCAGTGCTGTCTTAATTTTAGCAACAAAAGTTCCACACCCAGACAACTCCTCACCCTGGGCAAACTGGGAGACTGGGCACCCTCTTTCTACCTGAGTCTCACTCTACCATGATTGGCTGCTATGGACTGAATGTTTGTATCCGATGCACCCCCCCACCCCGCCCAAATTCATATGTTTAAATCCAGACCCCCAAGGCGATGGTATAGAAAGGTGGGCGCTGGGCCCTAGCCGGTTTGGCTCAGTGGATAGAGTGTTGGCCTGTGGACCGAAGGTCTGATTCTGGTCAGGGGCTCATGGCTGGGTTGCGGGTTCGGTCCAACGTGCAGGAGGCAGCCAATCAATGATCCCCCCTCATCATTGATGTTTCTATCTCTCTCTTCCTCTCCCTTCCTCTCTGAAATAAATAATATATATATACAGGTGGGGCATTGGGAGGTGATTAGGTCATAAGGGTGGATCCCTCAGAAATGGGATCAGGGCCCTTAGGAAAGAAACCCCAGAGAGTATCCAGCAAAAAGACAGCAGTGATGAAACCAGGAAGTGAGCTCTCACCAGACACCCCACCTACAGGCACCTTGATCTCAGGCTTCCCAGCCTCCAGACTGTGGGAAATGAACTTCTGTTTCTTATGAGCCACCCAGTCTGTGGCAATTTGTCAATAGCAGGCTGAACAGTGTGAGACAATGGAGAAGGTCGCAGTTTTTAATTTTCAGTGTAAAAGCAGAATCCTTTAGAAATTATCCAACAATTGTTGTCTGGTCATTTAAAATCCAACTGCTACCAACTAAAGAATCAGAGATTCACTCCAGGGCACCAGCTGTCCTTCTAGACAGAATTGGACCAACAGAGAGCTCAATTCCATCTCAGCTTTCGTCTTACCGACTCCGTGCAGATTAACCCGCTTCTGTTAAGACATCATTTCTTCAGAGAGAATAAATGTGGTTATTAACATATACTAGTAAGCTTTTTGCATTAAACTACAATCGGTTATGCTTCCCGAAGTTGGTAGCAGCTGGATTGTAAGTGATCAGAAAACAGTTGTTGGCTAATTTCTAAAGGACTTTTCTTTTACAATTGGCTTCATCCTTTGTATATTCAATCCTTGTAATGTAACTATAAATTGATGGATAATAGTGAAGAATATTCACATTCTGTCTCGCCCAAAGTTCATGTGTATTTCCATATTTATGCATTTGAACACTGTATGTAAAAGTATATAAAACAATTATGGGGTTGTACCGTACATACAAATTTGTACACTGCTATTTTGAAAAGTACTTAAGTACTGAATATATATGAAATAATATTTATAAAAATATCTGAGATATGCACATTAGTAATAGTACAATAATATTTTCAACCCCAAGTTTAAAACTAGGGTGTTTAAATACCTGTGGAGCCCACCTGCTCCGACCAACCAGGCCCTCTCTTCCCTGCTGTACTCATTTATTGGCTCCTAAACTACTTTGTTCTCAGATCCCTTCCTGTCTCCGCTCTTATCCTATTGGCTGTTTCAGGAAGGTACATTCCCAAGCATCTCTGGCCTTCAATTTCCCTCAAGGCTAGCCGTGGGAGGCACTGGGAGAAGCTAGGATACTTCGCCCTTTCTCCTCTGGTGTCTCCAGCAATCCTGTTTCTTTTCTGAGGGCCCAGCTCCTGGGAGATGGCCCTCCTCCCTTGAAGCCAGCTCCACTAGACAATGTTGACCTTGGTTCTAGCACCTGCCTGCTCTCTGGCCTCTGGACTCGAATAAGAACACCCCCTACCACTGACCTTCTAGCCCTGGGGCATCACTGGTCTCCGCTCTGATGCAGCGGACTCACCATTCCTGGTTGGGTTTCCATCCCCTGCGTCATCCGTCACCTCTATTAAATCTCCTCCGCTTGAAGACCAAGAGTGTCTGACTTATCAATGGACACTAAAAGCTCTTCTATCTCTAGTTTGCTAAAAAGATTTACCGAGCTTAATTATTTAATTTTACTGAATGCTTTTCCTCCTTGAACTTGTTAGTGTGATGAATCACATTTATAGATTTTTTCCTATTGTTAAAAATTCTTGCGCTCAAGGATGAAACCTAGTTTGCATACTATGTCTTTTTATTTCAATAATTGCTAGACTTCATTTGCTAATTTCTAATTTAGAATTTTTGCTTTAGGTTCATGAGGGAGATTGGTTATAATTTTCCTTTATTATACATTTCTTTTTTATGGTAGATA
The DNA here is from genome assembly GCF_963259705.1 of Myotis daubentonii. Taxonomy (NCBI): domain Eukaryota; kingdom Metazoa; phylum Chordata; class Mammalia; order Chiroptera; family Vespertilionidae; genus Myotis; species Myotis daubentonii. The sequence goes on from NC_081843.1 coordinate 113,343,682, forward strand.
GAAGTTTAACTTCTGAAATGTTATTTTTCAATTCCAGTTTGAATCCAATATTATATTATTTTATTTTTTTATTATTATTTTTAAAAAATATGTTTTATTGATTTTTTACAGAGAAGAAGGGAGAGGGATAGAGAGTTAGAAACATCAATGAGAGAGAAACATCAATCAGCTGCCTCCTGCACATCCCCTACTGGGGATGTGCCCACAACCAAGGTGCAAGCCCTTGACTGGAATAGAACCTGGGACCCTTCAGTCTGCAGGCCAACACTCTATCCACTGAGTCAAACCGGTCAGGGCAATATTATTTTGTATTGGTTTCAGGTGTAAGCAGAGTGGTTAGACACACATGCACTTTACAAAGTGATCCTCCTGATGTTTCCAGTACCCACCGGACACCACACATAGTCATTACAATATTACTGGCTGTGTTCCCTGTGCTGTGCTTTACATCCCCATGACTATTCTGTAACTGCCAATCTGCGCTTCTCGATCCCTTCACCTTTTACACCCAGCCCCACAAACCCCTCCCCTCTGGCAGACATCAGTTTCTTCTTTGCATTTATGAGTCAGTTTCCGTTTTGCTTGTTCATGTAGTCTGTTCTTTAGATTTCACATGTAAGTGAAAGCCTATGGTATTTGTCTTCCTCTGTCTGACACATTTCACTAAGCATAACACCCTCCAGGTCCATTTATGCTGTTGCAAATGTTAAGATTTCGTTCTTGTCTGTGGCCGAGTAATATTCCTTTGTCTGTATGTGCTGTTGGCACCAGAAAAGATGTTACTGGACGGCCCCCAGAGTTGGAGGAAGAGGGCTGTCCCCTCCTCCGTTTTTGTCAGTCTCATAAGAAAGATTTCAAACAAGTGACAGATAGCAAGCAGCATTGTGGCAAAGCAGGCAAATTTATTAAGGAAGCAAGACAAGCAAATTTATTAAAAATACATTTGGCAGATAGCACAAGTGGGCCACCCAGGTATTCTGAGCACCCCTTCCTGTGGAGTTCAAGGGGTTTTATACCCTTCTCACTACAGCTTTCAAAGCTTTCCTGCCGGATGTCTTGGGCACAAACTAGATTTCAAGGTCCCTCTGTCACTTTGTTGTGGCTTTTCCCAGAATCTATGGGGATGTCTGGTGATTTTATGTTGGCAAGTCCTAATAAGACTGCCGATTTATTTGTTCAGAGGTGAGATAAAAAAACAAACACCCAAACCCTTTTCCCTTCCCCCGTCTCCTCTTCCTGCCTTAGCATCCCCCAAGTGACATTTATCCTTGGGTGTAGCTCGGGTCTTTGTTTTTTATACTTTCCCAGGCCGGATGATGTAAGTTTGTATTCTCTGGTTAGAGAGGCAAGGTATTAAGTATTTGCTCTCAAGTGTCCTTGATTGGGGAAGATAAGGTCTAGATACAAACTGGCTGCAAGCTGTCCAAACTGTTTGGCCTTATTTAATTTCCTTGTTGCAGTTTCTCTATTTGCCCAGGAATTTCCCTCGCTTCTTGCTATCCTGCCACGTATGCACCACAGCTATGGTTATCCACTTGTTAATTGATGGGCACTTGGGTTGCTTCATATCTTGGCTATTGTAAATAATGCTGTCGTGAAGATAGAGTTACATTTATCTTTTCAAAGTAGTGTATTGAGTGTCTTCAGACATGTCGCCAGAAGTGGAATCGCTGGGCCATAAGGCAGTTCCATCTTTACTTATGGGGACCTCCATACTATTTTCCATGGCGCTGCACCGTCTGCATTCCCACCGACAGCCCGTGAGAGCAGGCTTTCTCCACGTCCTCGCCAGCACTTGTTTGTCTGTTGATGGTAGCCATTCTGACAGGTGTGAGGTGGCAGCTCGCTGTGGTTTTAATTTGCATTTCTCTGGTGATTAGTGATATTGAACATCTTTTCATATGTCTATAGGCCTTCCGTATGTCCTCTTTAAAGAAGGGTTCATTCAGCTCCTCAGCCCATTTTTTAATTGGATTGTTTGTTTCATAGAGATATTAATTCATTATATGTGAGTTATGAACAGTTGTTCATACATAATGTTATCATGAGGAGATATTTCTTATACATCTAAATTTCATAAAAATTTCTTTAAATAGCTTTATTTGTTTATTTATTATTGGTTTTAAGAATTGCATATAAACCTCTTTCTTTCATTTCCTACTGTTTCTGGTCTGTTGCTCTCCCTCTCTCTCTCTCTTTTTTTTTTTTCAGGAGATAAATGACAATTTTAGTCCTGGATTCTTGGATATATTACTTCTTACTCCCAGCTTCCCACAACGTTTTAAAGATCGGAATTGACCTTTTCTGCCATTCTTATCTCACGTTACCCGGGAAATCTCATCGAGGGTTTAACAGTCCATTCCCTGCTACATACTCTTTATTTCCATTTGATCTTCCTTATTCTCATTCAATTCCATTTTTTTAGTAATGTAGCTTCTGCAATCTTTTTATTCTCTAATGCATTTCTCTACATAGCAGCTGTAATCCGTACCTGCCTTCATTCAGCAAAATAAATAAATAAATAGATAAATAAATAAATAAATAAATAAATAAATAAATAAAACAAAAACGCTCTAAGCTTCTTGGAAGCAAATTTTTATACCATTTGAGAACGAGGAAATTGATGTACTGATAAATACATGAGGACCTTAAGGTCACATCTGTCTCAAGGGGAGCTTAGCTGTGGATTCCTGGAACCATCCTGAGTTTGATCTGAACAGGCTAAACACCTCCCTTTTTAAAAATGCAGCTTTCCTCATTTCTCTAACATCGGTTTACATTGTCCATGTCCACACGTGTTTAATCTGTAATTCTCTGGCCTCGCTGCTCACAGGGGGTCTCGGGACCAGGAACGCCTGCTTCACTCGGGCTTGTTAGGAAGGCAGGACTCAGGCCCTTCCCAGAGCCAGGAGCCCGGCTCTGCAGCTCATCAGAACCCCCGGGGCCCGCAGGCAGCTCCGTTCGCAAGCACGGCCCTGGGAGAATGGGACTCCTCTACCAACGCTATAAGTTGCAGGTGACATCATTAGTTAATCAAGTCGAACGATCACATTTCTTAATTAGAAGGAGCAGACGCCGGCTATATTTTCAGTGGCAGGCAGGTTATGGCATCCCAATGAAAAGCAGAGACGGCAGCAGCCGAGAGCAAGAATTTTCATGTAAGAGGTGCCTGTGGTGCGAGCGCATCTGCTGGGTGAGGCTGCTGAGACAACTGGAGGCAGGGCTGTTTTTTTTTTGTTTTGTTTTGTTTTTTCTTGGCTTTGAGGCAAAGGGAAGAAACAATGGGCTCACGCAGAGCTCCAGGCGCTAGAAACCAGGGAGAGAACCATGCTGTCCCCTCCCTCCGTGTCTCCGTGTGGCTTTCTTGAAAACACTGTGCGCAGCCAGTTAGCGTTCAAAGCCGACTGTCCTCCTGCGGAAGCTGCAGACGCTGCAATCCCGGTTCAGCCTTGTGCTATTGGCAGTGTTTTCCTGCTTCTTCCTGAGACTCTGATTAGCGGTACCCCAAACCCCACTTCATTATCAGCCAGCAGCCTCTCTTCTGACCGGCGTTATCTTGTTTTCCTATTGGCTTTAGAAAATGACCTTCTGGAAGATATGTTTGAACTTTGTGATCCTGAGATTTTATATTTTCAAACGGGCGATACTAACCTCCCGCACCACAAAAAGTGCCTAAGATGGTTTAGATGACATTTAAATGTTCGTGGCTGGAGCGCTCTTAGTGAATGGAGCCAGTTACTATACAAACCGGGTGCTGTTTCGTCCCAAATTAAATAAAGTGGAAGAAGATGACGATTCCATCCAGTGCGCCTGCCTCAGTATGGCACAAATTCGGAACACACACGTTCTATTATATTCACAAGTTCCAGAGCTTCCCTTTCTGATTAGAAGTAAAATAATTGATAAGTAAATAAATGGTGTGTGTGTGTGTGTGTGTGTGTGTGTGCGCGCGCGCAATGACACAAGGATAGAGCCAGAAACCCAAATTGCCTGAGTAGCTAGCTGAGTGCTTTAAGAAATAAGCATTTTTATCTCAACAGTTTTGTGTTGAACGTCAGCGATACAGAAGCAGAGGAGGCAGAGCATGGTGAGTGCCTGAGGAGCCAGCCTGTCCTGCACAGAAGCAGTGCGCTGTGTCCTAGAGGTAGAAGTGACGCTTCTGGGACCGCGGGGTACATGGGAGGTGCTGGAGCAGCTGGAGAGAACACAGCGGGAGAGTTAGCCTGTCCCCTGCCCGGATCCCTCTACACTGAGAGGGCTCCCTTCGCTTTGAGCCACTTCCACTTGCGTTTGGATGGCCCGTCCTCCTGGCCTTGGCGGGCTCTCCCTTTCTGTCCGGCCCACGGCGCTGAATACAAATCCATACGTGGGTTTGATGTTTGCTAATCCCACCCTTTCCTATTTCTTCAACTCTTAATTTTACTTATTATTTCTTGTTTGTTTTTTCTATTTTGCAGTAAACACACGTAACACATATGCCAGTAAGCAGAGTAAAAGGTGGAAAAAATGCCGAAGCACTGTGTTTAACTTTGTTCTTCTCACAAACCAAACAACATAACACAGAAATTTTTTTTTTTTTTTTTTTTAAGGAATGTGTGCATGTTGAGTGGCCTTCAGTGCAATTACAAAGGTTATTCCAAAGTTTGCAGGAATTAATATCTTTTGAAGATTCACCAGGTCTAAGATGGTTGATGTCACTCATCAACTGGACTGAACCGAGTGCCCAAAGACGTGGTCACACACTGCTCCGCTCTTTCCGTGAGGGGGCTTGGGGCGAGGGGGACACGTACATCAGTAGACTAAGTGAAGCCGATTGCTCTCCCTCACGCGAGTGGGCCACACCTCATCCGTGGAAGGCCCGAGTGGAACTTAAGCTGAAGCTCCCCCGAGTCAGGGAGGGTGCTGTGTGCCTGCCTGCTTTGGAACGGGGCCGTCAGTTTTTCTCTGACCTCAGACTTGATCTGAAACATTAGTTCTTCCTGGTTCTCGAGCCTGCAGGCCTTCAAACTACAGCTAAATCTTGAGGCTCACCCTGCGGCTCTTGGGACTTGCCGGCTTCCATACTCCATCATCACGTAAGCCGATTCCCTCCTGGTTTCATTTCTCTGAAGAACCTTGGCCAAAGTCCTCCCATCACTTCAGGATTGTGACTGGGAGGTATATTTCTTCTGTGTTCCCTAACCTCCTCTTTCCTCTACCTGTGTGTGGCTATTGTCATAGGATCGGAGGTGAGTGGAGATGTTTATCATGACCTTTTAACTTTTTCTTACATACTTGATTTCTGGACTGTGTATGGTATCCTTTGGCCAGTCTCTGTGATATTTGGGGACAAGTAACATATTAGCTCATGGTGGCTATCGTATGGATGAGTTTATCTTCAACCAGTCCAATTTTTAGAAAAGACACTAGTGAAATTATTTCAGGTGATAGCATAGAATCATGAAATGGTTACAGAGCCAGAGAACAGAGGAGACCCTCTCCCGTTCTCAGATGGTCATAAACAATATTTCATCCACAAAAGATATAATGGAGGCAGAATCTCTTGCTGTTTATCCAACAGCTATTTCCCGTTCTTCCTTCATAACAGATCTCTTATCGTTTAAGACTTTGGCCTCCACTGATGAATCATGACGAAGTCCGAGTCAATAATGTAGCATCATGCCCCTCTGCGTGTGACTGGTTCTGAGGCAGGTGCGATCTCTTCTGACCTCTGAGATAAGAAGGAATGTGTGAGGGACTTCCGGGAAAGATCTCACCCTGAGTGAGAAAGGAAAAGGCCCTTTGCCCCGTTCATCAGCTGCCTACTTTGGAAACTTCCAAAAAGTCTGAGTTGTCTGGAGAGGAAGCAGCTATTTATAACTGGGGAGTGATGAGCCAGATGATGAAATTCAAACCCTAAAGAAGACAGAGTGAAAGGGTGGAAAGAAACTAGATTTTTAAGGTGACACTGAGCCACCAAACCAACCCTGGGACCAACTACCTTATGACTTCTTGTTAAGTAAAAGTCAAATATTGCTATGTGAATAAGGTTTTGTATTGCTTATAAGTGAGCACAACCAACTGTGATAATCGGAGATAAATAATTACCAATTGTAATGTATAAATTTGCCTTTATTTTTCCATAGTTCATTCTTGTTACGTTAGCTTCATCCTGAGTAGCCTGTCTTTTCTTCCTTTATCATTGCACTATGTTAATTTTCATTATGAGTTTTTCTGTTGACACTCTCATGATTTAATGTCCTATAGTGGCCTTTGCTTACATCGTGTACTCTTCTAACATACTTTATTATAAATATAAATAAAGTATTTTCTTTACACTAATGGTCTAGGGCAGTGGTTGGCAAACTCATTAGTCAACAGAGCCAAATATCAACAGTACAACGATTGAAATTTTTTTTGAGAGCCAAATTTTTTAAACTTAAACTATATAGGTAGGTACATTGTTATTAACTTAATTAGGGCACTCCTAAGGCTTAGGAAGAGCCACACTCAAAGGGCCAAAGAGCCGCATGTGGCCCGTGAGCCGCAGTTTGCCGACCATGGGTCTAGGGTACCCCTCCAAAGTTCACATAATTTAGAGCAAATGCTTCTTTTTTGGTAAGGTGGCTTTTTTTTTTTTTTTTTTTTTTAGAAACAACTGTTGATTTGATTCTGGGCCATTGTAGAGAATGAAGTCCTATCAATGGCACAACCATGACAACATGAACTGCTTATGACGAAGTAAGTGCCACTCAGGTAACTGGTCTGCTCCATCCGCAGGCAGAAATGATAGATCTATGGACTTGAGTCAAAACGGATCCTGAAGACCCAGGAAGCGGCAGGGGCTCACTCTGCACTGCTGCTCCTCCCCAGTCCTCACCTATGTCCTCATGGTAAGCTCCCTACCGCCAGATGATCAAAGACAGGCACTGAGCCTGATTTATAGAAGTCGCTGCACAGCCTATCAGCACCATCCAAAAGGAGGTTGCCTGGGCATTGCAGCCACTCGAGTGCAGCCTTAAAGAATTTTAGGCTACATTCTTGGCTGTGCACTCTTCCTGCAAGGAGAACTATCATTGATTTATGTGAGGTGACTCATGATTTGGCTAAATGATTAGGGGCTTGGAAGGCACAAGATTGGAGGATTGAGAACAGTGAATTTGGGGGAAGAAATATGTGGATGAAGCCCTGAGAATGGGCCAGAGGATGAGAAGGTTTGTGTTAAATATGAGTGCTCAGCAAACTCCTGTCGAGAAGATCATCCATCACGTGGGCAGGTGGGAGACAACCTAGAGAGCAAGCAGCCTGGGTGGAGGCAGTAGAGCGCACCCAGAGGCTCAGCTGCACGCCACCTCCCTCTCCGAAGCCGGCTCACCTGCAGGACTATTCGCTGCCCAGCACGCAGGCAGCGGGGCCCAAGGCTGAGCACCCTGTCGCATATTTCGGGTGAAGAAGTGCTCACCTGTGGGCAGGCTTGTTGGTCACGCTGGAGCCTCTCTCCGTGGCATCAGGGGGTTAATAATGGGAATAGATGTTATTCAGGGGTTGCACTGTCTCTCTCAGCACCATGCTTCTCTGAGCACTGCCCTCCGGGGGCATAGTGAACGCCTTCTATGTGGCCATAGTATCAGATTCTACATTGTTTGTATGCAAGGAATTCACTTTATAACAAAAGAGTCAATATCACTGGACTTGCCTGTCTTATCATTTACTCGATCACCCCAAAATAACTTACTACAGAATGGCAACTATTCTATTAGAGCAGTGGTTCTCAACCTTCTGGCCCTTTAAATACAGCTCCTCATGTTGTGACCCAACCATAAAATTATTTTCATTGCTACTTCATCACTGTCATGTTGCTACTGTTATGAATCGTCATGTAAATATCTGACATGCAGGATGGTCTTAGGCGACCCCTGTGAAAGGGTCGTTCGACCGCCAAAAGGGTCGTGACCCACAGGTTGAGAACCGCTGTATTAGCGTCTCGGCTCAGTGCCAGCTTAGAGCCAATGGCCTGCAAGGTTGGGCTGATGCTGGAGTGGGTGGTTTGCGTTCTGAACGAGTGCCCAAGGCTGCGCCTGTATGTGTCCCCCACGGAGCACACACGGGGATCTCTGGCTGGGGTTATGGATGCCAGAGGGACACCTTTCACCGTGACCACCACTGGTCCTTTCCAAAGGTTCGTCTCCTGCCTCTGAGCCCCAGGCCCTGCTGACTGCGCACCCAAGGGGAGAGCCACAGCGATATTCCACGGAATGCGGCCTTTTTGGGCTTCTCGTGGCCTGAGAAACAATAAAAAAATTAAGAGTGGGCCCTTGGGTGGCTCAGTTACTAAACCTTGACTCTAGTGGGGACTTGCAATTTCTGAGAAAAGTGGGAAGAACCCAGGGGATTTCCTTGCGTGGCTACTAATTCTGCCAAGTCCTATGGTAAAAATTAATGACGGCTAATTAACAAAACTTGGAAGCAACCAGGATACCTTCCGGTAGGTGGATGGGTAAACAAACAGTGATACGTCCACACAATGGGGTGTTATTCAGTGATTTAAAAAAAGAGAGCTATGAAGCCACGAAGGACTTGGAGGCGTTTTACTACCTGACAGAAGCCAGCCTGGAAACGCTGTGTCCTGTAATATTTCACCGACATGACGTTCTGGGAACTACGGAGACAGCGACACATCAGTGGCTGCCAGGACCTCAGGGGGAGAGAAAGGAGTAGCCAGTGAAGCTGTTCTTCCTCATGACCCTGCAGCGGTAGAGTCAGGGCAGCGCCTGTGGCCCAGTCCCAAGATCTGTCCGTCACCAGGAGCCAACCCCGATGCAAACGACAGACTTCAGTTAATAATAACGAGGCAGTTTTAGGTCCTCAGTTTTAACAGGTGTCCCGCACCGATGCAAGATGCTTAAAACAGGGGAGCCTGAGCGGGGGGGCGGCGGGGGGACAAAAAGGGGATGTGTGGGAACTCTACGTTCTACACAGCTTCTCTGTGAGCCTAAAGCTGCTCTACAGAATGAAGTCTACTGACTTTCTAAGTAAAATAAGTTCAGGGCGACCACAGGAAGCGTGTGCGCGTAGATCAGGAAGGACATTTCCGTCAGGAGTGAGGGTCTGACCTCTTTCACTGTGGAGCTGGGACTGGCAGCGTGTTCGCTGAGGGCAGCGGGGCCCAAACAAGGGCCTTCACTTCCCGCATCTTCTTTCTTGCATCGTCTCGTGTGTCCTTATATATCTTCACTGCCTTTCCCTCTTCTCTCCTCTCATTCCTCCTCTTTTCCATGTAGGATGTATTGGGGGAGTTAACTTCATGTTGAAGCCCCCCTACCTGGCAAAATATCAAGATAACAGGGCGAGGGGCTCAGGGAGGAGTGGCCATCCCTGGAGCGCTGGCCGCAGCGAGGATGCAGGATGCGGGCGGAGGAGGTGGCTGGGAGGCCCCTGGGGAAGAGAGTGCGGCTGAGCGTCCACCTGGAGAAGCAGCCGCATTCTGCTGGCGGGGAGTGCGGGCCTTCTGTGTTTCCTGGAAAAGTGATCCTGAGGCAGCCCGGGCGAGGACATGTGTCGTCACGTCAAGTTTGTTCCCGTGTTTGAGGAAGGCCCCCGCCCGTCAGTGTCAGGGGAGCAAGACACCCCTGTTGCTGGAGAAGCTGAAGGCCGATGGCCGGCTTTCTCAGCCTCCTTTGCAGCTGGGGCCCGAGCCTATGCTTTCCGTCCTGCCGATCTGGTGGCCTGGCGGGATTTGGACTGAGACGTTCACAGAGCAGGAAACAGCTTCTCTGCTCCTGGTGGAGGCAGGGCAGCAGCTGCTGGTGTCTGCGGTGCAGGCGGGGGCTGCGCAGCTGGCTGGGGCGGAGCAGCAGGTAGAGCTGCGGCTGCAGGGCGGGGAGCTGGGGGCAGGTGGTTTCCTCTGCAGACTCCGCTGCTTTGTTTGGGGCGTGTTCCTGGCACTTAACTTTGAGTCTGAGGGGCCCGCCCATCTTGTCAGCAATTCCTCCAGCTCCCCGGTATTTCTGTGATACGTTTCTTCACCGTGAGAGTCAGACATGTGAGGTTTCTGTGGCTTTTATTTAAAAAAATCCAGACAGATGAAGGGAACTGGCTCAGCAAACATTGTCTTTTTAAGTGAAGATATAATCAATGTCACACCAGGTAGAATGAACAAAATCCAACGAGTGGAATTGAGACAAAAACCACATGCATCTTAAGCCTGGTTGTTCTTAAAAATATAACTAGATAGACCCTATGCTTTTGATTCAACAGAAAACACTTTTAGATTTTTTTTAAAAAAGTAATAAACTAACATTCTAGAGCCTGGGGTGTTGGGTCCCAGTGTCCTGACTGAAAATGCTGATTCTGATCTCGTGGGAAAAGTGGAACATAAAACTATACCGAAAATCTGGAACCGTATTTTTGAATTCCAGGAAGTGGCTTTTTTACAGGTTTTCAATAGATATTACAGGAAAAAAGGAACATAGAGTTTATGAATATGAAAACTGTGGGTATAAAAGTTTTTACTTCTTGAAGTGTTTAATATTTTCTGTGCTTTGCAAATCTCTAAAAGTATAAAACATTAACCTCAGTATTTTCCAAACGCGTTTAAACAGGGGCTGTTTCACTTACCAAGAAATTAGGACACAGGAATTCCCCTAAACACTTTGGCAAATACCAGCCCAGATTACTTATGATACAACAGTTTACACTAATAGATTCCCGTAATGTGGGCTGCAAAGCAACACAAAAGCATAACTCAGCCTGGCTCCTGTCTGAGGGGAATTTAGATGGCAGTAAAGACCCCAGGGTGGTGTCATGCAGGGGCCTCGCGAGAACACAATTCAAATGCTCTGTCCTCTCAGAATGTCTGCTCTGCCCCAGCAGGAATCCATTTTGTCCCGTGGCAGTTTTGCTCTCAGTCATGGAATGAAACAGCTGTGCTTTCTTCTTCTTTGATTAGCACAGTGGTTCTCAACCTGGGGGTCGCGACCCTTTGGGGGTCGAACGACCCTTTCACAGGGGTCGCCTAAGACCATCGGAAAACATCTATAATTACATATTGTTTTTGTGATTAATCACTATGCTTTAATTATGTTCAATTTGTAACAATGAAAACACATCCTGCATATCAGATATTTACATGACGATTCATAACGGTAGCAAAGTTACAGTTATGAAGTAGCCACGAAAATAATTTTATGGTTGGGGGTCACCACAACATGAGGAGCTGCGTTAGGAAGGTAGAACCACTGGGTTAGCGGGTTTGATGAGCTCCCTCCTGCACCAATGACCATAACCAAGACCTGGCTTGAGGGCCTCCCACTCCAACCTGTCGTGGCCGAGCCCATTGCCCTGTGAGGAGCGTGTGTGAGTGGGAGCCGCTCCATGCGCTTCCAATGTCCCCACATGCATTTCTGCCCTGGTTTCCTCTGCCACTGAGTTTCCTCTAGAACAAAAATCAGGGGGCAGAGCCTGGAGGCCCCAAGTTCCACTGGCCTGACACAATGAGGTTGCCTTTGCATCGCACATGTGCCTGTATGTCCCAGTCCGAATTTATTCTGAACCATTTTCAGACCCATATGTTTAGGAAGTTTCATTTGTTTGTGCATACATGCATGTATTGCATATTTTATATGATATATATTATATATAAATAACATATGAGATACACATACAAACATACACATATGCACTCACAGATACACACACATATGTGGGCACACACATATACACACATGCATATACATACATACAGATATATACATATACACAAATACACACATATAAACACCCACATACACACATGTATACAAACATACATACACACACATGCATGCCTACATGAGTACATGCACATGTATACATACATATGCATACACACATATACACAAATGCACACATACATACACACCACCACATATTGTTTGGAGACCTTCACGCTAAACTATTTCCCTTAGAGACTAAAGGAAAAATGGATGCAGGAGTGAAAAGAAAACCTCTTACTTTATTTATATCTGTAGTATGCGCATCTAACTATTTTACATTATGGAGCTATTATATTTTCATAATTTTAAACTCTACTTTAAAACGAGAGGATGGTTTCCCTTTAATCCCTTTGGCTCTCAGCTAGGAGATATCAGAGTATATTCCAGATGATTCTCAGCTCCCATGTAGACATGTCAGAGGCCTCCATTCCAGGATGGCCTGGCACGCAGGCCCTGGTCTCCAGCACCAGCCAGGTAGGATGGGAGACATGGGTGCTGCAGAGCCGTCCCTCCCGTGGGCACCAGCTCCCACGGATTTGCTCTGCGCAGGACCGTCTCATGTGACCGTCAGTTAGCTGCCGAGCTAATGTTCTTACACCTACAGGGTCTTGTGTGAACCTGTCAATAATGAAAGATGCATTAGCTCCCCGGAGGGCCAGTGTGATGCTCCCCATCCCCCCGCCCCGCCTGAGCAAGCCGAGATCCCCGGGACCTCATCCTGCAGGTCCCCTGAGAAGCCTCACCCGGGGGCAAAGTCACATCACTCGGCGATGAGTGGGGTTCCTCACAGCAGTGTGTCCGGGGCTGTGTAGCATCCCAGTTACAGAATGAAAGGCAGAGCGATGCGCAAGAACAATTGCTGGGCTTGAGGAATGAATGGCCACACCAACTGTGGGAGTGTCTTAGCGTGACAGCCTCTATGATGGGGTTTTTGCAGGGTTTATATTTTTAAGGCATCTCCTATTCACCTTCATGGAGTTTCTCTCTAGGACAAAACAAACTGGAGATTCATGTTTGATTATGAGCCAGAAAGCAAACAGCCAAAGAGCTGGGACGGACTTGGAAGAAAGCAGCCTATCAGGACCAGCCATTCTAAGAGGAAAAGGTCTAATCAGGTGGGAAGAACCAGACGGGGTGCAAAAACCCTCAGAAATGCACCAGGAAAAAAAGAGCAATTATTTTTAAGAGGAAGCGTTTAACCTGCCAGAAAGAAGATAAGCAATCTGAGGCCTGAAACTGCTAATCCCGGCAGGAAAAGAACCAAATAAAATACCAAAGGATTACTGAGAGTCTAGACTAGGCAGCTGCAAATGTTCTCAAAAAGAACGGGTGCTGATGGTACAGGTTGGCTAACAGCTGTGGCCGATGAGGGTCCTGTAGTCCAATCTCAACACAGTAACTGCTAACCCTTTAAGGTGTACTGTATTGATGTTTAATGTATATCCCAAGTACTTAAAATGTGTGCCAGTGTTTATTTAATTATTAATTTTATTATAAAAACAATGCACTCCATGGCGTTCAATTTGAATAACTCATTGGGCTTAAAATGAAAAAATAAGTATCTTCTTTTCCCCTACCTATAGTCTTATTACCCAGAGAACGGCGCTGTTAACAATTTCATGTTCACCTTTTGATGTGTCACACTAGAGGCCTGATGCACGAAATTCATGCAAGAGTAGGCCTTCCTTCTCCCGGCTGCTGGCACCGGCTTTCCTCTGGCACCCTTGACGTGGGCATCCCTGGCCGCTGGCAGGCACCTTGGACCTGGGCAGCCCTGGCTTTGTCAGGAAGGTCTTCCGGAAGGATGTCCGCTCTAATTAGCATATTACACTTTTATTATTATAGACTCCCTTTTTTAAAAAGCAGGGTAGGTGTAGGGCGAAAAGGGCATAGAGGGGATAAATGATGATGGGAAAATCTTAAATTGAAAAGAAACATAGCAGTGTGCCATGCTAGTATATGGACTATTGTTATTTTCACGACCCTCGATTTTATCACTTACTAATGTGTCTTAAAACTCTTTTCATAACAGCAATGTCTCTGTCCCATGCTTTCCGTTCCTGCCCAGCGCATCGCACAAATGTACCATCGTTTCCCCGCCCAGTCCCCTGTTCTTGGGATCTACCTTGTTTCCAGTTCGGCCTGGCAGACAGTAAGCAACACTGTGGTGAACATCCCTACACGTTATTTTTTACAAACATCTCATGGGGTTTTCCCTGCCAAAGAGAATAGACACTGCTGATTTTCATAGAGGTCCACTAAACTGTGCACCAAGAGATTTAATTCCCGTACACGTTCCTTAAGAGTGCTCGAGCAAAACCCTGTTCTCAAGCTGCCAACAACGCTAGGTTTTACAAATGTCAGTTTTGCCGTTATATCAGTTGGAAAATGGTAGTCCGACGCTATTTGGCTTCGAACGCCTTGAGCTATCAGTGAGATGGAGCGCCTTTTCACATATTCACTGTTAATGCGTTTCTCCTTCTCTGTGTTCTCTTTTTCTATGGAGTGCTGTCCGTATCATCTACCCTTTTTCTATTGGGCTCGTCACTGTTTTCTTGATAATTTGTAAGTTTAAGAATCACCTCTCACACTAGGGGGTAGGGGCTGGGGGAATGTCGGGGGGCGGGGGGCGGGGAAGGAGACCTATGTAATACTCTTTGTAATACTTCAAGAAATAAAAATTATTAAAAAAAGAGAATCACCTCTCTATCTGCTGCATATGAATCTAATAATTTTTTCTCAATTTGTGTATCTGTTGACAATGATTGTAGAACTTCTTGCTATTTAGAAAGAGTTTTAAAAAATTGTACGTCAAAAAAGAGAAAAGTTTGCTCTTCGCCTTTCATACCTCTAGGCTCGGCATTTCCCAGGCCTCCTTGTAGACCACCGATGGGAAATTTTCTTCAGAGATAAACTGCTGTCTCCCCATTTGATTTTTGAGCAAAGACTAACATTGGCAATGCAAAGCACTGGGGAAATTTAATCAATGCCTAATCCCTTTTAATCGCATACCAGTCCTATGAGATAAGGACTATTTATCATTTCTGTTTTAAGGATGAGGAAACTGGGGTTTGAAGAGCTGAAGTAATTTTCCCAGAGTCCCGAAAGAAGCCAGTGGCGAGGCCAGAACTGAATCTCGGTGACTTGAGCCCGAGCCTGAGAACATTGCCTCTACAAATAGCTCTTTCCTGGGAGATTTATATCACAGTGTCTGCAACCTTTACAGCACATAGATTTTCGCGTCTCCCTCCAAGCAGCCTGCTGTAGGGCAGGGAACGTATTACTCTCTGCGTTCCCTAGAGCATAGCGTAGGCCGGAAATGAGAAAGTGATGGAAAATATTTTCTGAAAGATTTATGTTTCTGGGATAGTTATAAACATCCACCTAATTGTGCACGGATACCAAAATTATAAAGGGTCAAAAGAAGTAGGACTTGCAGACCTTTCCTCTGGGAACCTGGAGGAGTTAGACTAGAGGCATACTTAGGAAAGACGGAGGGATATTGAGAAAAGAATTGTCCACTTAACCCCCAAGAGGCTGTCTTCGTATGGAAGCAAATCATGTTTGTTCATACACAACTGATGGGCAGAATGAATGAATGGGTTTCACTTTGCCTTGCCAGTTAATTTTTTCAACATTTATACCCGTGTCTTGCCCATTTTTTAAATGTTACAAATTGCCTTTCTAACCAGACATGATTAAAGATATTACCTGCTGAATACGGAGAGATTTAACTCACAGATGTCCCTGTAAATGTGATTGTTGGGATGTGGTAGATGGGCACCGAACAAGCTTTCTGGGAATTAGTTCCAAGCTCTTCAAAGCTCAGGCCACGCGGCCTCACTGAGCACACGGATCTTTGCACTTGATGTTGGAAGGGCCTTTGCTGCAAAGAAATTGTTGCGGCATCACCACCCCAAGGGCGGGAACCTCTCCTTTGGTGCTAATCTTGCTCCTCCTGTGTCAGCATCTACATATGTGCACGATACAGGTGCTTCTCTTTTAGTCGTTTCATTCCAGAAACCGTCTCTTTCAAAGTCCATGATATCCACACCAGCCATATAGAGCTGGGCTAAGGCACCCTGGTTAACTGTTATTTGGTTAACATTTCTTTTTTTAATATATATATTTTTTATTGATTTCAGAGAGGAAGGGAGGGGGAGGGGGAGAGGGAGAGGGAGAGGAAGAGGGAGGGGGAGAGGAAGAGGGAGAGGGAGGAGGAGAGGGAGGGGGAGAGGGAGAGGGAGAGAGAATCATTGATCGGCTGCCTCCTGCACGCCCCACACTGGGGATGGAGCCCACAATCTGGGCATGTGTCCTGACCAGGAATTGAACCATGACCTCCTGGTTCTTAGGAATGGCTGGGCTAGCACATTTCTTTATAAAATATTTTATGCTTCAATGGAGAACTCGATAAGTTCAGCTCAGAAAACATTTTCCTTGGCAGTTTCTTGACACTTAGAGACTTTCCTGTTAACTTCTTCTTCATCAAACAAACAAGCCCAAATAAAAGTATGCATAAATAGGATTATTTTGGTCATTCTTTCAGATGGTACCTTAGGTAGCCCATGACAGGCAAATAATATTCAGGGAAAACCCCCACACTATTATGTCTTAAAAAGTGGTGCTGAGAAAGAGATGTGTGGAGTGGAAAGAGGTATGCTAGGTAAGCGTGAGCCTACACTAATATCCTACGTTAAAATCCACACGAAGACTCCCAATTGGGTGACGGGAGGACACCGGAAGATACTCTTCCTCAAAGTGCCTGACTCCATTGCAATACGTCACTAAGTCGCAGCAGAAGTTGCCTGATGTAAAAAGACAGAACACGCCTGGCCGGGTTGCTCAGTGGTTGAGCGTCGGCCTGTGAACCAGGAGGTCACGGCTTGATTCCGGTCAGGGACGTGCCTGGGTAGGGGCCTCAGATCCCCAGTGGGGGGCGTGCAGGAGGCAGTGGATGGATGATTCTCTCTTATCAGTGATGTTTCCATATCTTTTTTCCCTCTTTCTTTCCTCTCTGAAATCAATAATAACAAAAAGACAGAACAAGTCAAAGCAACTGGGCGTGGAGATGGAGGCTGAGCCGTGTGACTCTGAGAGCAATAGGGAAGGGGGAGGCTTGGGGCTGGGAGTCCCTTGTGGGGTCTCCTTAGGACATTGCATGTCGGGTAGACAGGGCAGAAGGGCTCTCAGAGAGACACAGGAAGCAGAGGGGCTCCTTCATCAGAGGAGGGCCCAAGAGGCCACGGGAGAGCGGGTGGCGGGGCGGGCAGGTGCTCTGTGGGGTGTACGGAGTGTGTTGCCTCCCTGTTCCCACCATAGCCCATTCCAGCTGCATCCTGGCCCTCAGCTGAGGAAGCAGCAGCCTGGGGCGGGGAAGGTAGGCCTTTCGGCAAGAAGGAAGCGAAATGCTGTCTGTTCAAACCTAGTACAGAACGTACCCCTCCCCCTCTCCCTACCACTCATTTATTTCCTTTTCCGACTCTTCCCACCCAACCCTTTCAGGAGCTGTTTAGACCACTGGGGGCCTGTTGCCGCTGCTCGGGGATGTGAACATGCAAAGTAGGGAGCAATGTGTTTCTGGCTTTGGTGGCCAAGGTTCTGAGCCTCAGGGAGACAGCCAGGGTGCCCTCTAGACCTAACAAGGCAGCTTGACGGGGCAGAACCCCTGGCCCCACTTTCTTATTAAAATCAAAATCAAAACCCAATCCCAAATACTTGCGTTCAGATGAAAAGAGAGAAGAGAAGATAAGGAAAATGGAAGGAAGTATAAGACAGAGAGAGAGGGAGAGAGGGAGAGGAAGAGGGAGAGAAAGGGAGAGCCTGCTAAAGAGTCACCCCAGCAGGAATGAGGGGTGCTGTTGGGGTCTAGAATGCTGACCCCAAAGGAGCTGATGCAGCCGTCACTTGTGTAAGCAGACTCTTGCCTAACCACTAACCATTAACCACGGGGCGATGCTCGCTGAACTTCCCCCCTGTGACCCATGCACACTCCGCCTCCCTGCATTGTGCTGGAGATCACGTGACCCCTGTCCGTGCCCAGAGGGGAGGTAATGCCATCCCTGAAGCACCAGCAGGTGAAAGGGCCTGGGATGGGGGTGGGGGGTTGACAGGGAAGAGGAAGTCCTGGGAAGACAGAGCCTGTTACAGAGCCTCCTGCAGACACCCTGGGAACAATACGAAATGCCCCCCTAGAAACAGGGTCTTACAGAAGCTCATTAAAAAGTCTGCTAGAGTTGAGGAAGACAGCAAAAGTAAAATAAACGCCATACTTATCGAAGGGCAGCAGTGTTAGCTTTTCCCTCTTTATTGCTCTTCTGAAATTCCCACGGGAAACAGATGACCACTTCAGAATCTGTCATTTGAAAAATGATGCTAAATTTGTTCTTCTAAAAATAAACTGAACTGTTTTTTAAATTATTCCAATAATCCATGTTATTATTGAAAATTTAAAATAAGGAGAAAGAAATGAAAATGTCCGTAAGACCACCCCGGCTCAGAGATAAACACTCTCAACACTTTGGTGTGGATTCCAGGCACACCACCTCACATAACCGTTCAGGGGTAAATAATTCAACTTTAGAACACGTTTAATTTCAGGATGTGCGTCCAGCTTAGAAGCGGGGGGCTGAGCCTGACAAACTGGGAGCCACCATGAAGGCGTGAAGGCGTCTTTGTAGGAATAAAGCTGGTGGTGGTTGTACAGGTTTTCTTCTCAAGAAGCTCATAGTTCTCTAGTTTGTACCAGCAACGGCCTGGTGAGCTATGTGCATCGTTTTTATTGATTTCTATTGTCTTTACTGTTTGTATCAGTCACCAATGACCACGGTAGTGCTGAGTAACAAATTCCCTCCAGTCTCCATGGCTTACACCAACACTCTTTTATTCTGACTCAGGTGTCCGTGCCTGATCTAGGCTGGGCTACACTGGGCTTGGCTCCTAGCTGCAAGTTGAATCGGGGTCTGCCCTACGTGTCTCTCATCCTCCTGAGCCAGCAGATTACCCAGGTTGTTTCTTCTCACGGTGATGGTACAAGTGCGTGAGACCAAGTCCAACCACACTAGCGCATTTCACGCTTCTGCTCGATCGTACCTGCGAGCAACCGATTGGCCAAAACAAGTCATGGGCAAGTCCAAAGGCAGGGGCCGCAGTGTGCACTCCACTTGGCAAGAGGCCAAAGTCACACATCCAAGGGGAATAAGCAGCGGACTCCGCCCACGCAGGCTGGCAGGCAGGAGGATTTTTCAAGGCAAACCCTGAGCATTATGAGTTTGCTCTGTTAATTCTTGAAGTCATTGCCTACTGCTCATGTCAATGGTGCTTACATTTTGATTTATCAGACTTTGCCCTCTGACAACCTTCTCATGGATAATTCACTTTCAGAAGATGGGAGATGAAGAAGACAATTGTATTGAGTTTACCCGCACTAAGTTGTTCTGTAACCCCTTGTCCATGGCAGTAACACGTGACAGCAATATTAACTCCATTTCCTGGCTCTGTTGTACGTTTTATTCTCAAACTATACTAAGCTGAAACAGGTAGAGTGATCGTTTCCAACACAAAGTGTCCCCTGCACCAGGCGGTGGGAAGGCCAGGCCCCCCCAAGAGAAGAGAGACTCAGGCTCCGGGAACTCAGTCTGGGGCTGCTTCTAGGGGTCAGAACTAAGGAAAGGAAGATGGTCTTTGCCTGCTGTGCTGTCCAGAAGCTGGCGAGAGCCTGGCCACTGAGCACCTTCATGCTTCACAGAAGCAAAACCCTGAGTGGAAAACGACAAAGTGGCTTTGGAAGCAACACTCGATGCAGCTCATCCTTTCTGCCGAAGCTGTCATCCCAACAATGCTGGAAGGAACACTCCTTTCTTCCTTTCTTCCTCCCCTTTTTCCTCCCTTCCTCCTTCTTCCTCCTCCCCCATCTCTCCCTCTCTCTCTCTCTTAAATCAACTTCTCTCTCTCTCTCTCTCTCTCTCTCTATATATATATATATATATACATATATATATATATATATCCTACCTAATAAAAGAGCAATATGCAAATTGACCATCACTCCAACACACAAGATGGCCACCCCTATGTGGACACAAGATGGCTGTAGGGGAGGGCAGTTAGAGGTGACTAGGCTGGCAAGGGAGGGAAATTGGAGGTGACCAAGCCAGCAGGAGAGGCAGTTGGGGGAGACCAGGCCTGCAAGGGAGGACAGTTAGGGGCAACCAGGCTGGCAGGGGAAGGCAGTTAGGGGTGACCTGGTTGGCAGGGGAGGGCAGTTAGGGGCAATCGGGCTGGCAGGGGAGTGATTAGGGGGTGATCAGGTTGGCAGGCAGAAGCGGTTAGAGGCAATCAGGGAGGCAGGCAGATGAGCAGTTGGGAGCCAGCAGTCCTGGATTGTGAGAGGGATGTCGGACTGCCCTGGTGGGATCGGGCCTAAACGGGCAGTTGGACATCCCTCGAGGGGTCCCAGATTGGAGAGGGTGCAGGCTGGGCTGAGGGACACCCCCCCCCCCATGCACAAATTTCGTGCACCGGGCCTCTAGTGTGTATATATATATATACACATGTATATATATATTCAGAAGAAAAGTGAAAACCCACTTAGTTCCTTCCTCTGCTATTAGACAGGACCACACCTCAAATACCCCAGATGGAAGGGAGAAGATATGGCTGGAGTGGGCAAGCTTATTGGAAGCCTGCTAACGTCACCGTGTCCGTGGGCTGGCAGGCCAGGTGGCGGGAGGAGGTGGGCTTGTATTACGGGGTAGGTGAACAGTGGCATGGATTCAGGGTGGTGCCGCCACGTGGCCACTCCTGGTTCTGACGGAACGGAGCTCAGGTTGGGCCTGGCCGAGTTCTGGGCCAAGCTGTGGCTGAGACCGATTTGCTAGGACAGGCAGTAACTTCTAGAACGGCAAGCACTTAGTGGAGGGTGACTGTTGTCACCTTCTGCCAAGCTCGTCATGCAGAGCGACTGTCGAGCAGCAGCAGGTAATGAGCCAGCCGTGTCCTGAGCTTTCTCTTTCCGAATCTCCCGGTGACTAAGCCGATCACTCAGGCTCTCAGCCCTGCAGCTCAGTCTCTGAGGAAAGACAGACAGACAGACAGACAGTGTGTGTGTGTGTGTGTGTGTGTGTGTGTGTGACGTGCTGTTGCTGGGCTGAGCCCAGAGGAGGGGCTTGGACAGGCAAGCCAGCCTGTCACCGTAGCTATTCCACCATGAAATGGAAACGAGAAGGAATGCACTGTGAGGAGTAAAACAATCCCTTTCTTGATATCATTCACCCCCTCAAAAGATGCAGAGTATCCCAGGTGCATTGTAGAGAAACGCAGTGAGCTGGGGTTGTACATGGCTTTTCAACCGGACCCGTAGGAGACCAGCTAGAGACTTTCCTTCCTCCTCCCCACCAGCTGCCCTGAACATGGAGTGGGAACTCGACCTGGGCCGAGCAGGTCACAGCACTTCACCTACTCAGCAGCCCATCAGGTAGAGCCTGGCCCCAGGGAGGGCTGCTGGTCATGGTGTCTTTAGCCCGGGATTAGCGCCGAGTTGCTGGGAAAAGTAGCTACCCTCCAGTCAGATCCGCACGGCTTCCTGCGGGCACCCAACCAGGGAGCTTGCAAATACAACAGGAAGTCCCTGTGCAGAGCCTTACAACTTACTTGTAACATTCGAATCCAGATGGCCAGATAGAAGACTACTGATTAATTAGGGAAATAAAGGTAGAATCCGTCAATTGTATCTATATATACAATGGGTGAGGAAAATTGTCTTTCAGTGGCTTCTCAATAATTAATTCTTACTAAGCAAGTCCTATATTTCTCTTTGCATGTTCATCTCAGTTAACCCTTTTCTTCAGCCACTAAAGGGATGGGGGCCATTGTTCTCCCCACTCTTCAGCTGAGAAAACAGATCTCATGTATTAACAATGTACCTTGCTCAAGTTTAGGTTTCTACTATGTTGGAGAGTCAGAATTTGATCCTATCTTACTTGAAAGCCCAGTCATCACAGGCCCTTCTTGGGATGAGTATTAAAATTGTTTCATAATTAATATTAAAAAGAAAAAAATAATATCTCTTGGAAGTTTTTACCCAAATTAAAAAATACATATAATTGAAATTACACAGAACACAATTCACTGGCAAAAAAATAAAAAATCAGTCAATAAACAAAACCCTCAAATGTTCAGTCATATGGAACTTTCTGGAAATGCCACATGTCCTTCTTAGGCATAGTACAGGTTCAAATTAATGAGAGAGAAACCTATTTAACTTGATTTAATCTACTTCTCCCCAAATTGACTTAAATCTGGAAACTTTTGGGGGAAATCTTATCATTTAATTTTATCCCATGGAACACTTTCGGGGACATACTTCTCTTTTTGTGAATAAAATGTATGAGGTCATCGCAAAATGAAATCCATTGATCAATGTGTCTTTACTGAGGATACTCATCACTGTGTCAACAGCTGTTTCAGGCCAGTGGAAACAAAGAGTAAGTAGCAGGCAACCTAAATGTCAGGGAATTTAAAACAATAGCAGTAGAGACCCTAAGACTTTACGTCAATCCCATAACTATCCACTGAGCTTCTGTGCGTTCTAGTAAAATAGCGTCTACTGTAAGCTCCGTGATGGTTACCAAGATGAGTAATACCAGTTCCTGCCTTCAAGGAACTTACAGTCTAGAAATGAGAAGTTCATGGTAGAGGGGATATTAGTAAGAAAGACAACCAGGAAGGGTTGTTTGAAGAGGGCAGTATTTGGTCTCAAGGAGTTAACATTTTTTGTTTTCATTATTTTTAATAACTAAAAATCTGAAACGTCTATGTAACTAAAAAGTATCTATAATGGAAAATGGACTGCTCTCCAGAATATATAAAGATCTTTTCTGAATATGTCATAGAAAGCCAGAAAAACCCACTAGGAAAATAGAGAGAGGATATGTTAGGCAATTATATTCATATTTGAATACTCAAAAGACTATACAAGTTGCCAATAAACACTTGAAAAAAATGCTCAACTTCAGTAATAATCAGGGAAAGAAATAAGATGAATTTTTTTTTTGTATCCAACTTATTACCCAAATATTTAAAGGCTGGTGGTCGCTGTTGTTAGGAATGTTGCAGAGAATTGGGTTCTCTAAAAACACACTTGGAAGAGTAGAAAATGATCAGGTCACTTTGAGAGCAGTTTGCTTATACCCATCACATTTTTGAATTGCGAGCTCCTGGAGACCCGGTTACTCCACCCCTTAACCATCTACCCCAAAGAAACTGCCGAAACTGTGCAGAAAGATGTGTGTTTGTTGCAAATTGCTTGAATCACAAAGCATTTGAAAAACCCATTATGACTATAGAGATATGCTTAAAATATGTGATGGTTTATCTATTCAATCAAATTCTCTGCAGTGCCTAAAAGGTCTGAGCTAGATGTCTTTGCATTGCCATAGAAAGTTCTCCAAGACAATGAAAAAAATCAAGTTGCAAAACAACACGTATTATGTGGTTCCTTTTGAACTGTGTGTGTGTATAAATCTATGAACATATAGGGTGTCTCAAAAAATATATACACACGTTGGCAGCTGACAGCTCAATTTAAAAAATGAAATATATTTTAAAAAACACTGCCTTTATAACTATTCGAACTGTGTGCATACATTTTTGGGACACCCAATAAGTACATTTGTGTGAATATATGAATGCAAGAATGAGAGAATTCTCTCCTAACTATAAGTGCTAGTTACCTTTGGGGTGAGGAGCGGATTAGGGGTTAGGATAGCTGGACATGTTACTGTCTGTACTCATGTATGTTTTAAACAGTTTTCCCAGAGAATATATTCTTGCAGTATTTATGCACTTTTAAAAATGAGGGAAACCAAGTAGAATTACCAGGAGAACAAACTGAGAGGGGTGTGTGTTTGCATGGGAAGGTAGGCGTCTGCTCTAACTGGGGCTGATGAGGAATGGGATTAACATGTAAGGAGAGACCCTGGGACTGAATGAAAGAGGGCCTGGCCGGGAGACAGAGCCGTTCAGGTTTCACGCTATGGCTTTCGTATTGGTGAAGCTCAGTGAGGCTAGGAGAGGCCATAAAATCTCACAACGGCCACTGGGCCGCCCCGTTTGATCTCAGGTTAGGACCTGTGCTGTGTCAGCACAGCCAAGGGTTCGGTGAGCCTGAGGAGGGGCGGTGAAGGATTAAAGAAAAGACAGACAAAGAGAATAAGGAAAAGACAGACAAAGAGAATATAGCTGGGGCTCGGTGAGTCTCCTGTGCCTGGATGAGGCCACAGAGAAGGATCCAGCCAGCAAGCTGAGGCTTTATTTTATAGTCAGAGGAAAACAAGGTAGTGGTCACCATAGTTACAATGTTCTTGTGAGTTTCACTTGTTTTGGCAGCACTTGCTGCACCTCCCACAGCCCATTTGCTACCCAGGAAGGATCTAGGGGGCGGCCATATGGTCAAGATTAATTATGCTAAGAGGGCTCTGCCCTCTAAGCTGGGTCTTTGTGGCTCTGCCACAGGTCAATCTGAGGCTTACCTCGAGAGCCGCTCCCTACAAGGACCAAATTGGAACACATTTCACATCAAACCACCTAAAATTCTCCTCCATTTTGCTGAGGTTCTTCAGGTTGACTCTGGGTTGCTCACACATTGGTCGCTGGACCCAGCCGAGGAGCTCAGGACACCCTGCAGGATTCGTTTCTCCGGAAGCAGAAGTACCAGCAGCTCAACAACGAGAGGGTTGCTCAAGTTCACGTTGTTTACAGAAGCCGCTGGGCTTAGCAGGCGTGGTGAGTTGTGCGGGTGCCTTTCTGTTAGAGAGCCACGGCAAGAAGAAGTTCTATTCACCTGATGACTGAAAAGAACTCCGCGGCCCCCTCCTCCACAATGGCTTCCCGTCTCTCTCTCTAAAATCCCACTTCCTCCCCCTGGGCGGTCTCTTCCCATGCCAGCCGCCCTCTCCCTTTTCCCTCTGAAGCTGTCAGAAAGGCCAGCTGTCATGTGATGTCCCCACAGCCCACGGAGGCTGCTGGGCCCTCCCATGGGCCTTTGCTACTGATCGCCCCCCCCCCCCCCCGCCCCCATCCCAGCGTCTGGGAAAGGGGGCTGTCCCCTTTGCTAGCCCTGCTTCCTGCTTCCCATCCCTTTTCTTCATCCCCGGGGACTCGTTTGGGAAAGCAGTTCAGCCCAGGAAAGGGGAGTCGTGCCTGCCGCTAGGAGGGGCCAGGAGAGGGCATGGGTGGGTCCCGGGGGACCCTTTCTCCTTCTTCCTGCCTTCGCTCGGGGCTGCCCTGTTGGCCGGCCACTCTCCTCCCCGCTGAGACTTTGGGGCATTTACTGTCCTTCCTGTTTCGTTCAACTGCTGAAAGGTTTGGAGAGAGGAAAAGCCTGAGATGAGTTCATGAATCCCTCTGTGCCTCAGTTCCCTCTTTTGTACAACGTGAAGACTCAGAGCAGCTCACATATAGGGCGACTGAACATGTGAAATGAGTGGCTATCGGTAGAGCATGGGGGCAGGAGCAGCCAGCTGTCCTGGGTGCTGGAGAAGGGTGGGTCAATCCCCACCCCACCTTCAGGCCACATTTCCAATACCTTTCCTTCTGCAGAGGGTCTGCCAGCGCAGGTGAGGAATTCACAGTTTTCCTCTAACACAGTGGTTCGCAACCGTGGCCGCACATTAGAACCACCTGGGAATCTTTTTAAAATCCTGACTTCTGGGCCTCCTCCTCCGGAAATTCTGTTTCTTTGTGATGGGGTGGGGCCACAACATTAGTCACAAAGAAACAGAATTTCCAGAGGAGGAGGCCCAGAAGTCAGGATTTTAAAAAGATTCCCAGGTGGTTCTAATGTGCGGCCACGGTTGCGAACCACTGGGCTAACAGGTTCTACCAGCTGGCTCGGGACCACGTTCTCTACACTGGTGGGTCTTTTGACTGGGCTCAGCTGTCCTGCATACAGATGGTCTCCAGGGTACTCGGCATCCGACAGAGCTCTCTCGTGAGTGATGGGCTTTATTCCTTCAACAAACTTATCCAGGGCCTAACACCTGCTGCCTGTGTCCGTGTGTGTCTGCGTGTGTGTCCGTGTGTGTGTGTGTGTGTGTGTGTGTGTGTGGTGTGCACATGCACAAACGCGCATGCACACCCATGACTACTGAGGCAAGGATGTAGCCCCCTCATCTCAAAGGTGCCTATAGTTTTTAACAAGAGCACAAATAACCTAAATGTCTAACCAAGAGCCTGAGAAGAGACGAGTCAGTGGAACCCTGGGTCTGGGCCGAATTTGAGAGAATCAAGCCGTAAGGACCCAGCGTGGAACACTAGTACCTGTGTAGTTTTTATTGGAGAAACTTAGCTTGCAGAAATGTGCACTAGAGAGAAAGCCTGGTTTTCATTTTTTTTTTTTAAATCTTATCCCTTAACATTTAAAAGTACTTAAATATATCACACCTTAAGGGCGCAAACAGAGGGAGGCTGGCTTTGTTGAACAAAAACAGGACGGTCTGTGAAGCTGGGGGAAAAATCAAAGGCGGCACCAATCACAAGGAGGCGACCCGGACAACAGCAGACAACCTGGTCGCTTTAAAACGAGCGCAGATGTATCGGCCGGAAGGTTCTGCTTTGAGGACGCAGGCTTTGTGGAGAGGCAGCGGGAAGATAAACCCTCGTGACGGGAGAGGTTTAGAGCTGTTTGGAGAAGTTAGAGCGCAGGATGGAAGGAGGAAGTCAGTCCACGTGTGGAAGGGGAGAAGGTAGCCCAGCAGCACCCCAGGGGGGCCTTGACCCTGCCCTGCCCCGGCCGGAAGCTCTGCAGGAGAGGCTGAGAGAGCTACTGCTGTCCCTGTGGCTGTGGCAGGTCAGAGCCCGCAGGCCCAGGTGCTGCCGCGGGGCCTCCTGCAGTGCAATCCCCACTCAGGGCGCTGCATTCAGGGCTGTGCAGCCGATAATGCCGTGTTTTCCCTTCTGTGAGATGGAGGAACTGGAGCACGTCATCTCGCATGGCTTGTGTCTCTCTGGAATCTTACCAATCTGTCAGGGATGACAGTTGTTCCTACTTCCCCTACACATCGTGTGGCCACAGTCAGCACCTGAGCCGGACCCAGGAAGGGCCTGAACCTGCTTGACAACTCAGGTGCTCATGCCCATAAGGAAGCTGATGGACACGGGGGCGCCTATAAAGATGAGAGGCTGCAAGGCACAGACATTCATGCAACCAGCCAGCATTCAGGTTCCCCCCCCCCCCGTGTTCCAGACACTGCCCCAGGCCCTGGGAATGCAGAACAGGAAGAGACAGGGGCTGCCCAGAGGAGCCAGCCCGTCCAAGGGGAGGTGCCCTTGGGCCTGTGCTGGGCCTCTGGCCACACGTGCGGAGGCAGGGCCCGCACCAACCCCGGAGGCGTCTCCTTTCTGAGCCGGACAAGGCGTGGAGGAGCCGGCCGTGACGGACTGGCACAGGGCGGCCTTTAAAACAAGCCAAGCAGAGGCACCCCTTTTAGGGAGCCCCTGGCCCATGCGGTTGAGTCAGCCACGTCCTTCTGAACAGAAATGCTCAGGAGGGAGGAAACGGTGAGGCTCCGGACGTGGAGGGAGTCCCCCAGAGGGGCCTTCGTCTCCGAGGGGCACCCCAATATTTCCATTTGGGAGAAAAAGACTCAGGCAGTAAGGGCCTAGGACGATGGGCGTCTGGAGTGACCTCAGGCTTTTTCCATCACGCCGACGGGGCACAAGGAGCGATTTGTCCCTTTTATTTATTTATTTCCCATTTTAAAGGATTTTCCTTTCTCCCTCCCACCCCCTCTCCCGGCCACTCCGATTTGGGTTTTCCATCTGACTCATAATTCCTTCTGGAAGTGGAGCGGAATTCATAAAAGTGGGGGTGGGGGAGCGGGGAGCCCCACGGCGCCTTCACTACCCACCTCCCCGCTGAGCCGGGCCCGCGCCCGGGACGGCGGCGGCAATCGCAGCCCGGCGACCGGGTGACCCGGTGACCGGGCGGCAGGGTCTGCGGCGGGCGGCGCTGCAGCGGCCTCGGCACCCCGGCCGCCCGCGGGCGCGAGAGTGCGCGGCGGTGCGGGCCGCGGGGGGCGTGCGCGCGGGAGGCGGAGCGGGGTGCGCCCCTCGCCGGCGCCCCGCCGCCGCTCGCCCTCCGCCCGCCGCCAGCGCCCGGCCCCCGCGGCCCCGGCTCCGGGCGCGGGAGGGAGAAAGCCAGGCCGGTGTCCGCGGCGTCCGGCGGCGGCAGCTGGGCGGCACATCTGGCGGCAGCGCCGGCCCCCGCCCCGCCCCGCCCCCCGCCCGCGCCGGGAGCGCCGCCGCGGCCAGAGGTTCCATTTCGCGCGGAGCGTTTCCGAGGCCGGAGCGAGCGGGGCGGGGCGGGCGCTCGCGGCTTCTCTCCCGGGGGCGGCTCCATGGGGATGTGTTCACGGCAGGAGCGGATCCAGAAGGACATCGACGTGGTGCTCCAGCGGTCCCGGGCCGACACGGACTGCCTGTTCGCAGGTGAGCGCCGCCCGACCCCGGCCCCGGCCCAGTCCCCGGCCCCGGCCCCCGGCCCCCGGCTCCCCGCCCGAGTGCGGACCGCGGCGCGCGTCCCCGATTCGGGGTTCGTTTGGCAACAGCTGCTGCGGCGGGAGCGGGCGCGGGAGCCCGCGGGGGAGGGGGCGAGGCCGGTCTCCCCCGCCCCCAGGTCAGGGGCAGCCCGCAGCTTTGGGGCAGGACCCGGGGGCTCGGCGTGTTGGGGGGGGGGCTTCGCTGTATTGTTGCCCCCGCCCCGTGCGCGCCCCGCTTGTCCGAGCTCCTCGGGGTTTCGGCGGCAGCCGCGACCGACCGAGCGGGCGGCGGGACCGGCGGGCTTGCGCCGCGGGCTGAGCAGCCGGGAACCGAGGCCGCAGGGGCAGCGCCGGGGACCTCGGGCTCCGCAGCTCCGCCCGGCGGTGCGCGGTCCAGGGAGAGGGGGGCCTGCGGAGAGGGGCCCGGAGGCCCGGCGTCCTCCCCGGCGGCTGCCCCGCGCCCACCTCGCTCCCGGGGGAGGGATCGCTTTTGGCTTTCGCAGCCGGGAGATTGGCGAGGGCGCTTCCGGCTGCCCGACCCGGCGATTCCCAATTCTCGCTGTTGCCATGGCACCGGCACTTGTTGAGGGGGGTGGGGTGGGGGCTCCCACGGCGCGGGTCCCGGGCATCCCTCCCGCGTCCAGGGGGTCCCCGTGGCTGCCCAGCCTCGCCTCCCGGGGGGAAGGGGTCGGGGTCGGGCCTCTGGCTCCACCGCCTGGAACCCCACCCCCGACCCGGGTACATCCCCACCCCGCGGGGCAGCTCCTAACAGGACTTTCTCGGTCAGATTTCAGGTACTCGGACTCCACCTTTACCTTCACGTACGTCGGCGGCCCCAAAAGGTATGTGTCTCCAGTTGCTTCATTTCCTGTTCACATGCCTGCGTTTCCTTTGTTCTCACTGTTCCGTGTCTGGGATTTTCTTTCTTTCTTTTTTTGCTCTTGTTGTCCTCTAACCACATCCCAAGTCTGAGGTCCTGGCTCTAAATGGCAAAGGGGAAGTGGACGTGTGATGCCCGCGCTGGAAGCGCAGGCCGCAGCGGAGCAGAACCCGCCGCCCGTCACGTTCCAGCGGCTCTGGCAGCAGCTGGCTCCCGGGGTGTCTGGGGGTTGATGCAGCCAACCGGGTGCAGCACTGCGATCCTGGGTGGGAAGTGAAGTGGGTCCGAGACCCGGGGTGGCACGCAGTAGTGAGGTCCCAGGCCGTGGTTTTCCTGGCGAGCTGCTTGCTGCTCCAGGTTCCCGTGTTGACTACCGTGGACATCAGCACGCAGCCTGCCAGTTCTCCATACTCTCCTGTGTGTGTGGTGTGTGTGTGTGTGTGTGTGTGTGTGTGTGTGTGTCTGGGCTTTGAGGAGTGGTGCTCTGGTGTGTGTGTGTGTGTGTGTGTGTGTGTGTGTGTGTGTGTCTGGGCTTTGAGGAGTGGTGCTCTGGTTTCCACACTTGGCTGGAGGAAAGCGTTTGGCAGGCGCGTGTAGCTGGAGCGTATCATCACTTCTTCCTTGAGGGGGAGGATGGCACATGCATGTATGAACCCTGAATTGTTCACAGTGCGAAACTGTGTATTTCGGAGGTGGAGTTAGCATGAGAGGTCGCGGTGGGGACGGGCCTGGCGGTCCTCACTTGTGAAGTTGGGGTTTTCTCCCCGTAGCCCCGGGGGGACACGGTGGCTTCACAGGGCAGTGGCCGCCTAGGGAAGCTGTCTGAGATGCCGCCTGGCACTGAGGACCTGACATTCAGTAGCACCTGATCACGTTCCAAAATGTCTCTTAGCTGATGGCAACGTATGAACGCATTCACTGCAGAAGAGCCTTTCTTCTGTACACGGAGCTTTTAAAAGCTGGGAATTAATGTGAATCTTAAAGATGCTTGGGTTCTGGGCTGCAGTCTACATCTCCAGAAAGCTGTAGTGAAAACAGTGGTCAGGTCTTCCACAGCCTCAGGATTGTGTTTTGTCTTTTCATTTTATTTTTTTGGTCTCCCCCCCATTTTTAAATTGAATTTATTGAGGTGACATTGGTTAATGAAATCATACAGATTCCAGGTGTACAGTTCTATAATACAACATCTGCATATTGTATTGTGTTCAGCATCCCAAGTGTTGATTTGATTTACTAGTTGAAAATATAACATATAATATTGGGAGAGAATAAAATCATAGTGCTTCTTAATTTACCGTCATCTTTGTAATTGTGAATAAAAAGAATAAATTAGAGAAGATTCAACTAAATTAACACTACTCCTACACTTACTAGCCAGAGATACGTTGGTGTATGACTAATATCTTCCTGGATATTTTTAAAGATATACTTCTATTGATTTCAGAGAGGAAGGGAGAGGGAGAGAGAAACATCAATGATGAGAGAATCATTGATCAGCTGCCTCCTGCACGCCCCCCACTGGGGATCTAGCCCAAAACCCGGACTTGTGCCCTTGACTGGAATCGAACCCGGGACCCCTTAGTCCGGAGGCCGACGCTCTCTCCACTGAGCCAAACCGGGTAGGGCTTCCTGGATTGCTTTAACAGTTAAAATACAGGCATACCTCTGAGATATTGTGGGTTTGGCTCCAAATCACCACAAATAAAGCGAATATCGCAATAAAGCGAATAACAGGAATATTTTGGTTTTCCAGTGCCTGTAAAAGTTACGTTTACACTCTACTGTAGTCTGTTAAGTGAGCAATAGCATTATGTTAAAAACACCATGTATTTACCTTAATTAAAAAGCTACTCTATTGATAAAAAATGTTAACCGACTGACATCTGAGCTGTCAGCAAGCCCTGAGGGTCTTCCCTTCAGTCTATACCTCGTAAGACACAGTGTCTGTGAAGTGCAGTGGCCTGAGGATGGCCCTGCATTGAACCCCCCCCCCCCCCAGCAGTCAGCACCTGCTCCAGGGGTCTGTTGGGTAAAGCCCGGGTAAGCTTTTCAACACACTAGCTTTATTATTATTATTAATATTTTTTATTATGGACAGTATTAGCTGTATTATTTTCAATTAGATGCCTCAGTTTACTCATCTGTACAATGAGAGGAGATGTACTGTCCACCTAGTCTCTCTAAGACCTGGGAGTAGGTGCCGCAGAAAGAGTCTTTATCAGCAAATTACAGAACCCGTGTTCAGGAAACGGGGAGGCGGCTGGCTGGGTGAATAATTAACTACTGGAGATACCATCCGTTCTCACTTGTAGGAGCCGGGCCATCCTTGCTGTGGAAGGAAGAGGTGGTTCCTTTCGGTGTAATCCCACTGAGGGACAGTGTTTGCTTGTGCCGCTGAGCGTGTTTCTTAAACTCTCCGAGCCTCCGTTTGCACATCCCAAGATGAGAACAGGAATACCATGAGCCTTCCGATTAGAGAAAAGGCCATGACCGCGGTCTTCCAGCTGACCTGCAGTCAGAGAAACATGCTTGTGGGCCAAGGCGCAAGGCCTGGTGACCTGATTGCTTGGTCTGCGCATAGCTCGTTCTGCACAGCAGTCCTGTGTCCCAGGTGGTTCTGGTGGAGTCGCGGGAGCCCCTTTCATGCCAGTCCCTCTAGGGGTTTGTGGCTAGGAGCAGAGAAGACCTTTTTTTTCCTCCGCCCCGAAAATAAAAGTATAAAAAAATATGTTGTTTTAACTACATTAGAACCTGATACTTATCATGTATTTCTCATTGCGACGTGTCAGTGGAGCACTTAAAATGACCTTGCTCTCTTTTGGTTTAATGTGCTTATCAACCCAAAGTATTCAATTAATAGAGTCATTTTGGGTAAATTAGACTTACTTCACCATTAAAGGAATTTTATGGAGAGATAGGACATGATTATCTTTAATTATATGTAACCATCATTTCATCTAAAACATTGTGGACGTATTTCAAGAATAATTTCCAATTCAAGTTACGTGTAGATAAAACTTAAAATACCATTTCCTTTCTGTCACCTTCCCAGCATGAGTTCCACTTTGTTCTAAAGGAGAGGGTTGATCTTCCATGTTCCCACTCAAAAAAAGTAACATTGAGCATTTTTTTTACCATGTGCTTTTTTTGCGTGTTTCTGTGGGTTAAGAGAAAATGCCAGGAGGCGACAGTGTCAGGCCTGGCTGGTGGCCGGGTGCATTGGCCTTGCGTTTGGAGGGCAGCAGAGGGACACAGGGCCTGCGAATGTTTGTTACTCTGACTGTCGGTGAGGATGTGGGCGGGGGCAGACGGTCAGCTGGAAGACGGAGTTCATGGCCTTTTCTCTAATCGGAAGGCTCATGGTATTCCTGTTCTCACCTTGGGATGTGCAAACGGAGGCTCGGGGAGTTTAAGAAACACGCTCAGATGGACTCCGTTACCTGACAGAGTGCCTCGTACCCCTGCTCTGTCCCGCCTGAGACCCGGGCTCCTTTCTGTACACGCGTGTTCTCAGGCTCTGAGCATGGAGCCCTGGAACATCCAAAAATTAGGCCGAGGCTTGCTTGAGAAAGAAGTGGTTTTGGTGTCTTTGATGGAGAAGCAATGAGAAAGGAAGTGTTAAATGTGATGAACTTGGTTGTTAATGCCGACTACAGATGCCCGAGAACTTGTATGTGCTCGGCAAGACGAATCCATTTTAGCGATGGCCCGTGTAGCCCCTCTGATTCCTGGTCTCTCCTTGGGGTAACTCCACGGCCGCCCGGGGTCAGGGCCTGCCACAGGCTCCCACCGGGGCGGCCTCCTGATTTCAGGGTTGTGCCAAGACCGCAAACCAGGGGCCTCAGCGGCACATGATTTGTGAGCTGATTGCAAAAGTTGCTCCTTCCCTCGACTCAGTCCTGCTGGGATCTCTGACTCGTTCTTGGTCCCTTGTCATTGGCATGAAGACCACAGCGTTAGGCTTCTGGCCCTTCTTGTCACTGGCGGTCAGACGTGCAGTAAGCGACAGAAGAAATCAAAGGGATCCAGTGGGCGGTGACAGCTGCTGAGGGGATGGGACATCTGGACATCTGGCTGGGTCTCGGGGCCAGTGCCTCACACAGACAGGAGAGCAAGGGGGCCCCGGGGCCTGGCCCCGCCCCTGTGGGGGGCCTGATCAGCGCGGAGGTTTTGTAAACACACAAACAGTAGTTGTTATTGTAAAAAGATTTAGAAAAACGGAACCAAGAACATGATTTCTCCATCTCCTGTTCATATATTAGGGTTTATTCCTTCAGAATTTTTATCTGTCTGTGTGCATAGGACAGTGATCGGCAAACTGCAGCTCGTGAGCCACATGCAGCTCTTTGGCCCCTTGAATGTGGCTCTTCCACAAAATGCCACTGGCGGGCGTGCACGTACAGTGCGAAGTTGACTTAAAACTTTAAGTGAAGTTTATTAAGTTAATTTTAGGGAACGTTGTGGAGTGAAAGAAGATGTAGTGTCGAGGATTGAGAAAGGTATGTTGAGATGGTTTGGACATATAGAGAGGATGAGCGAAAGGAGATGGACGAAACAAGTACACAAGACGCGTGTGGATGGGAGAGTTGGAAGGGGTCGGCCTCAGCGAACGTACCTCCATCAGATTGAGGACGTTTTTAGCAAAGGCCAGCTTAGGAGTCCCCTGATTAAGTTAATAACAATGTACCTACCTATATAGTTTAAGTTTAAAAAACTTGGCTCTCAAAAGAAATTCCAATCGTTGTACTGTTAATATTTGGCCCTGTTGACTAATGAGTTTGCCGACCACTGGCCTAGGAGGTGGATGTGTCCAAAGCCTGTGTCATATTCCTTTGAGACCTCGCTGCATTTCACCCAAGACTATACCTGGGTCTCTTTTTTAGAAAGTATTTACTTCAGGTTTAAATTGGGAGTTTTTCCAGTCCAGGGGTGGGACTCTGCCCAGGAACCCTCATGCTTATATTAGAAATGATCGATACTTTAGACATGGGCATGGCTGCAGAGGTGCCCTCTTGGCAGTGTGAAAAGACAGTCCCGCCGGTGGTCGGGGGGAGCATGGCATCTTGGAGGTGTGCCCCTAGTTTCAGGAGCTTCTGTCCACCAGATGTTTTGGAGCAGCGCCCGGGACACAGCAAGTGTACTGCTCTCCACCAGTCCTCACATTGTGGATGTGCAAACTGAGGCTGGCCACCCCCTCCTCTCCCGGGCCTTTGCCTGTGCTGCCTGGGACAGCCATCCACACCCTGCGCCCCCTCCCCTCCCCGTCTCAGGCCTCGGCAGCCTGCGCTGCCCAGATCTTCCCGCAGCTGAATTCCCCTGGAGTAGCCTCTCCTGCCTCCCAGCAGGGCTTTCTGAGATGCTGTCACCAGGCCCTGTCAGCGCCTGCTCACTGATAGCGGTGGGGGAGCCCCTTGGCCAGGGCCTGTCCCGTGCAGTGCAGCGCCCCAGCCCCTCCCTGCCGAGTACAGTGTCCCCTCTCAGTGACCAGATGCTGACCGCGTCCCCGGTGGCTGCCAGGAGGGCTTCTGGCAGGTGAGAGGCAGCTGCCTAAACACCGTGACCAGGTGTGGGAGGGGGAGGGCTGGTGACGGGACTCAGAGTGACAGATTGCCCAGCGCATCACCAGCCCTGTTGTCTGGGCCACAGGCCCTTGTGTAGGGTGACAGGGAGTGACGGGGACTGGGGCACAGTGGAGAGTGTGGACTCTGTAAAGTATTTACTTCAGGGTTAAAAAATCAGCGTTCTGGTGATCAAGCAGAGTTTTGGGGCGAGGGCTCATCCACCGGGCTCCCCAGCGTGTCATTCTTGCCCCTGGGATGCCGTGGAGGGAACTTAGTTGGTTGCCAAGTGCATTTGTTCCCTTTTGACTTTCTTAGGAGAAATCCCGGTGCCTGGAGGAGGGATTTCCACTGTGAAAGGGGCGCATGCTCATTCTGGAAATCTGGAAAGAGGCAATTACCTGGAGCCTCCAGTACCCTTGCGGTTTCGGAATGAAAAGAACGATCATTTAGGAATTAAAAAGTAGCCTGTTCCTCTTGACAACGGGGACCTGCTCATTGTAATTTTGTCTTATCAATTATTATCCAAAATAACGACTTCACAACAAAGTGCGTTCGTTGGAGGCCTGGGGACCTGCCTGGGCAGCTGGGTGGCCGTGGGCAGCTGGCGGCAGCTGGACGAGTGAGTCGGGCTCGCACCCCTTTCTCAAGCACAGCTGCTCTGCCTCTTTCCTGTTCTGTATGAAACTTTTATTTTTTTTTTGGAAAAAGGTTTCACTGTTAAAGGAGTTTTAAAACCACTGGCCAAAAATAACCACCACATTTAGCACAAGCATAGCTTTATGGAGGCTTCTGTGTTCTTTAAAATATGTTTTTATTAATTCCAGAGAGGAAGGGAGAGGGGGAGAGAGAAACAGCAGTGATGAGAGGGGATCATTGACGGGCTGCCTCCTGCACGGCCCTGGAGCAGTGGTTCTCAACCTTCTGGCCCTTTAATACAGTTCCTCATGTTGTGGTGACCCCCAACCATAACATTATTTTCCTTGCTACTTCATAACTGTAATGTTGCTACTGTTATGAATTGTCATGTAAATATCTGATATGCAGGATGGTCTTAGGCGACCCCTGTGAAAGGGTCGTTCGGCCGCCAAAGGGGTCGCGACCCACAGGTTGAGAACCGCTGTCCTGGAGGCTTCTATATTAACAGCACATTTAAACTCCATTTATTTCACGGATTAAGAGACGACTGCCAGCCGTGTTTATTGGGCATACTCTGCTGTCCTTTTTGCCTACTTGACATCCTGTGTTTGCAAAAAGATCGAGTAGGTATTTTGTCAGCCGTTGTGCATTTCATAGCGACAGGTACGAGGCCGGGGTGATTGAGATAACTCGCCGTTACTAGGAGGAGTGGTTGCAGTGTGAGTTTAAGGGGCATAGGCTGAACTGGAGGAGCTGGGAATGTTGGGGATGGGAGGGACTGACGGATGCCAGGGCAGGACTGGAAACCTGCCGGTTGTCAGGCAAGTGCCTGAGCCCAGGGCTGGCATCAGTAGTCAGAAAACGATGAACATCGGCTGTGCAACCTTGTGCAAATATTGGGCCCATCTGTTTAAGTTCCCCGTCATTTCTCTCTGCAGCATTAGAAAGAATCACACAGAGACATGTCCTCAGTCCTACACTATTTTGTAATTCTGGGCACAGCTTTGCTTTGGGGTATAGGCTGTGGCGGAGAGAAATCTTGCTTTATGGGCGCTGCCACGGACTTCCGATGACATTTCAGTCAAGTTGTTGCCATCTCATCTCTCTCTTATTTATTCTCTCTGTTTCTGAAATCCCATCTTCCACGCACCCCAGGAAAGACTTAAGAAGCAAGGCTTTTGTTGATAATGCTTGTCATTCTGTTTTATTGTGACATAATTTAGGATTTCTGTTCGGTCGTCTCACTGCAATGCCAGACAGCTGGGGCTGCCGCATTACAGCAACCCATCGTCTTCTCGTTAAAAGCAGCTTCTCCCTCTGCCTTTCCCTGGTTAGCGTCACGTCACCTGGGCCAGGTACGGGGCTCCCAGTCTGGGGTTTCGCAGCCCAGCTCTCCCACCTCTTTCAGAGCCCCGCCGGCTGTTGTTGAAATCGTCCTTGGCGTCTTCGTCCCTCCCCATGTCGCCACTTGACGGAGGTCAATCACTCTATAACTCGGCGTCTTTCAGTTCTTGGTGAACAGCTTCTCTCCCATCAGTGTACTTGTGCCCGAACTCTGTAAGCACGGATTTAATCATAGCATTTACCGGCTCAGAAACCTTAAGAGCAGCCATGGTTTCCTCCATCTCACACTCCAACCCTATCCTTGGCTTTCGGGAGCCGCCTTCCCACCCCGCGTTGACGTATATTTTTCAAGCTTCCAAACACCAGCTTACGACTCTTTGCTCATTGACCTCCTCCTCTCTGCGCTCAACAATGGTTTGTGTAATTTAGTGCCTTAAGCACACACAGCTGTTCAAGGCTCATTGATTGGTAACATCTATGTCGGCTAATACACTTGGTTTTGAATATCAAGATCACGGGTTTATTATCACAAAGACCAGTCCACTTAAACTTGCCTTTGATCGAGAGTGGCATCTCTGGAAAATATATGACGGGTTTATGCTCCAGGAGTGGGTAGAGTGAGAGGATGAATAGAGCAAGGTGAGGATGCGAAGGCAGTGACATCTGAGGCGGGGGGCGGGGGGAGGGTAGGATGAGCGTATAGATAGGTTCTACCCAGTCCGTTATAGAGCAACAGTAAATCTGGAGGATGGTTTATTTGCATACCAGTGACATCCTAGTTTGTGGCTGACGCCCCGGTGTATTTAATGGAGGGTGACGAATCAGTCAGTGTTAAATTTAAGAGGGGACTCGCTTCAGCCTTTGTGCGGTCAGATCCATTTTCCCTGGACAGAAATTAGTGGCAGAAAGGAGTTAGCTGGCTGCTGACCGACTGCCCCCAGGGCGGGTTCTGTCTGCCATTGGGAAATGCCAGGCGCCTCTCCGCGTGGCCTGCCAGAGGCGGAGGGTCTCAGCCGCCTCGGAAGCGCTGTAGTTGTCTGGATTCAAAAACAAGTGTAGATTGTTATCCAAGAATCACTTGGAGCAGGTTTTAGTATCTGAAGTATAGAACCGCAAGCCAGAGACCAATACAGCTACCACCCATTTGTCAGGCGCCCACAGCCAAGAAGAAGAGAATTTCAGACACAATTGGAAAACAAGAGACAAAAATACGATTCCCGACAGAGCTGTGTGGAAGAGAGAATAAGGCCGGCCGCGTGGCTCCGGGGTTGAGCGTGGACATACGAGCCAGGAGGTCACAGTTTGATTCCCGGGCAGGGCACAGGCCCGGGTTGCAGGCCTGATCCCAGTGCGGGGTGTGCAGGGGCCAGCAGATCGATGATTCTCTTTCATCACTGATGTTTCTCTCTCTCCCTCTTTCTTCCTCTCTGAAGTCAATAAAAATATTAAAAAAAATAAAGGAGAGGATGCCTAAAATACAGCGAATGTTTCTGAGTATTTCTTAAAGGGCAGGAATATTTTTCCTGCGTTATGTGATAGCATTTCCCAAACGGTTGAATTAGATGGTAGGTACGTGACCCACTGTGTCCAGGGAAGCCTTTTTTAAACAGTGACCAGGGCTGGCTTTCCGAGCCTTTTCTGTGTCAGCGTGGATTACGAATATCCGAGAGGTGAGAGGAGGACTCGGGGTTCTCACTTACGTGATTACAGGCCTGGAACATCTCGAGAGAGTTGTTTTGTGGAAAACGCTTTGGCAAACTCCAAGTCTTACTCATTGAAAATAGTTTCTGAGTCAACAGTCCACTATAATGGAAATGGAAATTGCCGACTCACATTGAGGCCTGAAGAATTTATTTTCAGTAATTTGTATAGAACTTGCTTGGTAGCAAGAAAAGCTTCAGTCAAAGGCATTTGGCGTCTCATGCCACTGACTTCTCCCCATGAGCGTGCATTTCCCTGGGCCTCTCTCTCTCTCTCTCTCTCTCTCTCTCTCTCTCTCTCTCTCTCTCTCTCCTCTCTCCCCTGTCGTGTTGCGTCCAGTTATGATAAGGGCTCTCAGCCATGCTTACTCATCAAAGGCCCGAAGTTACCAGGTTCCCCGGCACACAGTTCACAGTCAGCCTCACAGGAGTGTGAGCGACAGATCATGATTCTGTGAGATCATTGTGTCCTCGAAAAGTCTGTCCCTTGGACCCAGGGGAGCTGTGATGGGAGATGCTCTCGGAGAAGTTCATGGTGAGGGAAATCTGGGCTTTCTCCAAATGTTTTTTGTTTCTTTGATAAAGTACATTTAGAAAATCAATGAGGGTATCCATTTTGTAAAATCATTCTCCTCCCAGTGACCAAATGAGAAATTTACTGAAGGAGTTTTTTAAATTTATTTTTAAAATCCTTACCTGGGGATATTTTTCCTATGGATCTTTAGAGAAAGTGGACGTGAGGGAGGGAGTGAAGGAGAGCGAGAGAAACATCAATGTGAGAGAGACACATGGATTGATTGCCTCCCACATGTGCCTCGGCCGGGCCAAGGATCAAACCTGCAACTGAGGTACCTTGGTAACCTATATTATGGTTTTAAAATGTAGCTAATTACATAGAAGAAAATTGCAATCTTAAGTAAGAAGTCTATTAGTTTTATTCAAATATAGATTATAAAACTATACTAAAAAGTAACTATTTTATATTTCAAGAAATACTAAGAACTATTGTGAAAAGTCTATGCCTATTACAGAAACATAAAGTTTAATGTCATTGCACTTTTCAAATAAAACCAATAGGAGTTGGTACCCTCAGATATTTCTATGGCTGAATACTGAGCTTAAACATAAACATATTGGAGAAATTTCTCTCTTGCTCACATCTTTACATGCATAAACCTGCAAAATTGAAATGACGATAAATTTTAAGTCCCCCCCCTGAAACATACAAAGATTACATTTTAAACGATACACGCAGACATTAAGAAACTAACGTTTTATTTCTTTCTCTCTAACATACACATACACACATGCCCATACCTACCGTCCTCAAAGATGGGAAGCATTGAGAATTGAGTTACCCTGGAAAACAATTTTTAAGGTGGAGAGGAGTCCATAGGCAAGGGACAGTCTATAATTTTAAAAACTTCTGATACCACAGTACAGCTTTTAGAACCACCCCAGAGATACATGAAATTCTTAATGCGCAGAGGTTGGGCTGTCTTTGCAGGTGAATTATAGTCTAAATATTTTCCAGGGCTTATGAAATTGCATTTTATATTTTCCAAAGAACATATTGCAGATGTTGATTAAGTAGTAAGATCATTTTTAAAAATTACTCACCACCTATAACATTGCTGCATGGTACAGCAGAGGGAGGGAGCCAGTCACATGGGCCAAATAGTTTAACTTCCCCGGGTCTTGATTTTACCATCTGTGAAATGGCAGCAAGGATACCGCAGGGTTTGCGGGACTGAATTAGATCGACTGCTTGGAAGGGGTCCTGGAGACCACTCGAGGCTCAGTGGTTCTCTAGAAGGAACTTAGTCTCCGTGATGTTTTATGACGACAGAAGAACATGGGGAAAATCAGCAAAAGGCCAGGACTCGTCGGGCGAAGTCCAGGAGGAGCGGGCTCGGTGTCAGTGGTCACGGCCCAGCCTGAGCCTGACTCCTGGGGTCTGGGCCCCGCGAGCGAGCAGAAGGAGGAGAGAAAAACAGCCTCTTTCATTTGCATAGGACAGCTGCTCTGATGGACTTGGAAACGCAGATTTTTCTCAGTTTGGAAAGACGCACTATCATTGAGTACCAGCTTCTCCAAAAACTGTATTAAATGCGCACAAAAGTGGACATAAGGAGAGCAATGGCATTCACACGGCGCGCGCTGTCCTGTGTTTCCAGTGTCACGGAGTCCAGGGGAAAGCCTTGTCTGTGTATAGCCCAGAGCTTCTCCGGACTCACGCCGGGCCGCGCCCAGGGGCCCAGCCTGCGCCCGAGACGCTGCCGCGCCTCCCCAGGTCCTGGGTCCCCTCTTCCCCTGTGACTGTGGATGCAGTTAGGGCTCTTTTTTCTTTTTAAATTTGAAAAATGATAGGTTTCGGGCTATATTTCTTATTTGCTTACCCTTGTATTTTTTCTCTTATTAAAAATTTTTTTCCCCCTGATTGATTTGAGAGAGGAAAGGAGAAGGAGAGAGAAAAATCGATGTGAGAGAGAGAAACATCACCCGAAACACCCCCGGGAATCGAACCGGTGACCTTTTGGTGCCCGGGATGATGCTCAACCCACTAAGCCACACTGGCCAGGGCTCTTTCTTTTTCCCTGAAATTGAATTGTGTGATGGTGAAGACGCAGTATCTCTGGATTCAGCTCCAACGTGTTTCGGGGCCACTACGAGGGCCCATCGCCCGGCAGGCCCCTCCCATCATCAGCCCCCCAGCCGGAGAGGCCTTCACGCCTGCGGGTGCCTCTGGCAGCTCCCCAGCTGTTCTCACATCGTCTGACACAGCACCCCTCTCTGGGAGGAAAAATCTTTTATTTCCGGGCTGCGTCCTAGCTTTACCCAGCAGGCAGGGGGCGGCTCCACTGCCCGTGGCGGGGGGGACACTCAGATGCGTGACCTGTTCTTTGGAGGCTCCATCCTCACTTCTGCCGACACCGGCCGATGACTGTCACCGCGCCCTCCTGCGAGTGGTCCGGAGGCTTACCCTGATAGACAGTAGTCAGGGGACACCTCCCGAGACCCCAGTGGCTGGCCGCGCCTGGACACGCTGCCGTGTTCCTGTGCCTGCATTCTCAAGGGGCAACAGCACGCCGGCACTGACTTCCTTCTCCTCCACAATTTCACGGGTAGAAGACTTGTTCTCACTGTAGACCTTAGCAGCCTCGGCATCCAATTTCCTTTCTTTCCTGATTAAGTCGAGAACTTAATCACCTTTTCACGTAAGGCAGCGCTTTATGGGTCCTCGGTGGCGGATCTGAATTGCCAAGAGCACTCCCGGGGAGCTCTGCGGCCGTTGTTAAGTAAAATGAGAGTCATGAGCGCAGATGCCCGAGGTGCCAGGACAGCTGATCTGATAACGGACTTAGCTCCTGGTGACCGATGGGTGGGGAGTGAGTGCAGGGGGAGGCGGCGGGCGAAGGTGGCTCGGGTCCCTGGCTGCTCTGAGCAGCGCACAGTGGAGAGCTGATGGACTCTTTATTTCTAGGATTTTCCGTTTAATATTTCGATTGACCACTGGTAACTAACACTATGGATAAAAGGGGACTACTGTAT
The DNA here is from genome assembly GCF_963259705.1 of Myotis daubentonii. Lineage (NCBI taxonomy): Eukaryota > Metazoa > Chordata > Mammalia > Chiroptera > Vespertilionidae > Myotis > Myotis daubentonii. Next base: position 113,385,625 of record NC_081843.1, read on the forward strand.
ATTTTAGGGACATGAGTAAAAACACATGAGTTTTATTATTAAGAAAATTCAAGAACTGAACCAAGTTTCCTGAAACTCCGTGGGCGAGGAGCTGACAGGGGCAACACCCCTGGGACAGACAGATCACCTCGAAGTCCTGCTGTCGGGGTGCCCGCACAGTGAGCCCGGGCCTTGTGTGTGCTGGCCGGCCTCTCGGTTACGCTCATCGTGTCCTGGCCATGGCGAAGCCTTTGGGAGGAGAGGTGTCTGGGACAACGTACGCACACGGAGAGCCTGGGTCGCCGCAGCACTCACATTTTTAATTAAAGGGTCTGCTTGATCATTTAAATAAATTTTAAGCGTCATAATAAAGGGAATGCTTTTCAGATTCTGTGGGAAAGGACACTTGTCACTAGGCTTGCCTCTTGGGTGGCCTTGCTTTCCTTAGCCTGGGTCGGCGCCCCGTGTCAGCGTTTTCCCAGCTTCCTCCACCTTCCACCCCTCACCCTCCTCCTCCTCCTGAATCCCCTGTGGAGTGGGACCCGGCAGAGCTGGGCTGGGGGGGGCGGTCATCCGTAAACTGTGTTCCCCCTGCTCCTCCACTCACTGTGTGTTCCCGCCTCTGAATGTGTCTGTCTGTCCACAGTGTATATTTCCTGTGCACACGTCTACGTGTGATAGGGCAGCTGTGACCACAGTTGACTTGGGGGAAATGGATGATGTAGAGGAGATACCAGTCACACTCAGCAAAGGAAAACATCGCTGGCTCAGGAAGGGCTCTTCCTGCTCCCTGCCTTTCATACGCCGGTCACCCCGGCTTCCCCTTCTAAGGATTAGTCTCCAAGCCATGCTGGGCGCCTGTGGTTAGAGGACAGAATTACCCAAACAGATTTAACCAAAAAGTAAAATCGGGATGTATCCGGCACAGGCCTCGGGCATGCCTGGCTTTCATAGCAGCCAGGAGTTGCCATCCGAACAAGCCAGTGAGCATTATTTTTGGTGCATTCGAAATTTTGCAAATGGTTAAAATTTTATAAAATGCTGAATTTCATCATTTTTCATGAGTTCAAGAGATAGGCCTTATTTTACTTACTTAATTTACATAGATAACTTCCCTAATAATAAGGCAGAAGGGAATTTGAGTTGCAACAAAAAAGAATGTGTTACTATCGATATTAGAATCATCAATACATTTGATCCCATTAGAAAATATTACTTTAAAAAATTTTAAATAAGAATTTGAGTATCTTGCTTTATTTTTAAAAAATTGTACCAGTAAAATATTGTTGAGCAACTGGGATTTGTTTCTCCAATATCTGTAGGGGGTTCTGGTCTGAAAATGGAGTTTGGCTTTGAATCCAGGCCCTTCAGTCTTGGGGTGTGTGGGGTCCCTGGGTCTTCCTGGGTGTGGGAAGTCACTGGTGAGCGCCTTCTAGGTCCAGTTTCCATACGGTGAGAGCGCTCTGGGGAGCTGGGAGGGGAGGTGCGGGCACTCCCCGAGGCCCAGGGCAGCAGGTCGCCGGCTCTTTATTCGTCCATCCCCACGTTGTGTGTGAGAGCGCCCCGTGCAATTCAATTGCAGTTTCCAGGAACTGAGCAGTTGATCCAAAATCGAGTCCTCGCTTGGAGGTGGCAGAAGAGAGTCAGGAACTGGAGCAGAGCTTCTTTCAATCTGGTGTCCTCTGAGCGGCTGCGTGGAGGACAGAGGGGAGAGCCGACGGCTCAGTGTGATCCCTCGGGGGGACTAGTCCAGTGCTGCTGGGACCGTGGCCCACCCTTCTAACCCCGAGCCCCGCTTTCCCTCTGTCGCCCCACACCCGTTCTCCTTTTCCAGGTGGATGTCATCAGAGGCCAAATAACCACGCGTGTTGGGATCCCGTTTAACGCGGCGCAGACTTTGTACTGGGTCCCTGGTGGCATTTTTGATTTTTGTTTTTAATCCTCACCTGAGGATATTTTTTCCGTTGATTTTTAGAGAGAGTGGAAGGGAGGGGGAGAGAAACATCAACGTGTGAGAGAGACACAGTCATTGGCTGTCTACTGCACGCACCCCAACTGCGGCCAGGGATCGAGCCTGCAGCCGAGGTGCGTGCCCTTGACCGGAATCGAACCCGAGACCTTTCAGTCCAAGGGCTGACGCTCTAACCACTTGGGAAAACTGGCCAGGGCGATGTTTTCTATGGTTTAAACCTATTTTGTGTGCTTTGTTTCCTTCTGTGCTTGATTTTATGGTTGTTATTCTATATCCCCTGACTCGGAGCTTTGGCGGCAGCAATACGAGTGTGGCATGTGGCGCCCATTAGTCACGCTGGCAGATGGCAGTGTGTGGATGGTTGGCCTTTGCTGTTTGATCAAGGCGGTGCCATCAGAAACTTGTTTTCCCCACGATCAGTACATTTTCTTGTCCGAGATCTGAGCTGAGCATAACTCAGGGCGTCAATGGAGGGAGGACGGTGGCTGCCATCTGAAGCCACCACTTTGTGTGCGCATCGTTCGCTGGATTTGAATATGAACAGAAAGGCGTTCTACCGAGAACGTGAAAGGAACATTTTGCTTTGCTAAATTTTAATGAAGTCATCTGGTTTATTTATAGACACTTAACACGTTCAGTTCTTGTGTTAATATTCATTCTTCCTCCTGGAGAGGAAGTACGGAATGCTATTGAGTGTGGTCCCTACCTTGTTACTGTTGGGCATTTTAAATATCAGAGCACAGAGATCACCTGTGCTCGCTTGTGTCTCTCTAATCTTTCCCGTATAAAGTGGAGCCTGGAGGCCTTCTACTATTTTAAATTTTCCGAATCAGGTCACACAAATGTTGTGTCAGACTCCCAATTCATAAAGAGTGTCCTCCTGAGGCGTGGGGCCGCATAATTGCTTAGCTGTGCGTCCGCAGAGCTGAACATGGGGCCGTGATGCTATTTTCAAGTGTTAGCCACCTGCTTTCCCGTGATCTCTCAGACACCCGTGTGATCACTTCCTTCCTCCTTCCTGGAGCCGGTGGTTCTGTGTGTGTGTGTGTGTGTGTGTGTGTGTGTGTGTGTGTGTGTTGGGGGCAGACAAGGTAGAGGGCTTCATCCGGACAAGACGTGGTGGGTTAGGAGGGAGAGGGACTGGAAAGGAATTTAAAGATCAGTCGGATGGTCCAGAGCACAACTTAACGGCCAAACTCAATCCCAGGCAGACCCTGGCGAGGCGGAGGAGGGGTCCCGGGTGAAGGCGTGGGGGGCTCACAGGGGACGCCATCTGAATGCCTTGGTCCTCGCTGCAGTGTTTGTGCTCCATTTACTTGCGGAAAACGTTTGGTCCCTCCCACTGAGTCCATCAATTTTCAGATGTGATGCAAACACATTTCCCCTTTGGCTATCTTACAAGGGCGTTGAGGATTAATTAAATTTAAAAGCAAGCAGGGCACTGAATTCCCAGGAGATGGAGGATCTGTTTTGTCATTTTTTTTTTTTTGGTCATTCATTTCTTACTCATTCATTTCACAAATATTTGTTGGACAACAATTAGAATGAAGACACTATACCCACTGTCCTTATTGGGAATACAAAGAGGAACCATGAGGGCGACTCGTGGCCTCATTATGTTATTTGCTCAAATCTTATTTTTAAATTTTCCGTTATAATATGAGTTACTGTGCAGGCAGGTAACATTGCTAATCTCAGTGGGAGTTGATCTTTGGCTAACATCACTGATATGCATTTTTACTTTGTAAATTCGTCTTTCCTTTCTAAATTTAAAAGGACTCTCTACCTTCAACTGTAAGAGGGACGCAACATAACTTTGTTTTCCTATATTATAGTCACTGCTATATGCACTGTTATTCTTACTAGCAAACCCCACAAATTGTAATAGCAACCGAGGTAAACTCCCTACACATTACTTTTTCCATTAAAATGCTGTATCTTAGATGGCACATTGAGAGTCATTTTAACCTTACACTGTTGTCTGTGAAATACTACCAAAGAGAAATTTTAAAAAAGGAGGCCTCTAATAGTTATATTCCTTAATTAGCATTAAGAAAGCATACAGTACTCCACAGTTTGAATTAGGATATATTAATTATCAAAGACATAAACTTACATATTTCCAATCAAGGCTATTTAAAGGCTATTTCCATTTAAAGGCTATTTTAGCAGAAACATGCGCACCGCTTTCCGAAGAGGCTGGTGGAAGTTTCCTGGCTTCGATGACTGTGGGCTGGTTGGTTCTCGAAGTTCACTGGGTAACGCGTGCACAGCCTTGACCGGCAGCCTGACAGCGCTCATCTTCCATTTCGGTCTGAGCAGGAAAAGCAGATGAATTCACTGCGCGTGCCTGAGTCTGTCCTCTGGGTTGGGAAAGAAATAACGTCTTGACTCCCTAAATTAGTACAGAAAGGAGAGCTCCTCTCCTGGCTTATTTCTCAACGTGGGTTTGTGTGTGTTTGTTTTTTTTGGAAAAGGCAGATAATCTAAATCAGCAGCCTTCGTCACTGCCAAATGCGAAAGAGAGAGGTGGACGTCTTGGGCGGGTGTAGGAAATAAGAGTTACCATAGGCAGGTAGTCTTGGTTAAAAACCCAGAAAGACATACGTGTGTTGAACTAACGTGGGCAGTGTGGGCTGAGAGAATGCCGGATTGAGAATAACAAGAAGGGGAAACTAAAGTCTTATATGTATTTATATATTCCAGTTCTTTCCAACTTCCGTAATAGCATCAAAGTAAGATGGCTGAGTGTGGGCTTGAGAGAGCAGCAGCTTCGGCCGCTGCTGGGGCCTGGGGGCCCCGGAGAGCCTGGGGCAGCACTCGAGGCGACCTGATGGCCTGTGAGCAGTGTCGGGAGTGACTGCCGGGGCCCCCGCGACTGTCGCGTTTAGAGCAGGGACTTTTAAAGGTGCTTTCGCCAGTGGGGCTCCTTTGGAAGCCGGAGCCTGGTGTCCCCCGTGGCGTGTATTTCTCTTCCTGCCTCCTGTTCCCTCCCCAGAAGCCGGGGTGGGAGGAGGTCTTGGCAGGTGGTGTGCCTGCCGGGCAACCAGGGAGCCCGTGTTCCCACTGCATTTCCAGCTGGTGAAGGTCGAGTCGTGTAACATCTCTGTTGCGTGCGTGGTCCCACTCCTGACAGTTGCTCGGGACGAGTCGGTTCCTTTTCCAGAGCAGCAGGTTCCCTGATGCTCCCGGTCATCGCCCCAGCACTTGGTTTCATGTTGTTTCTTGTAGTTGGTCAGAGCGCGGGGGTAAGCCGGCCAGGGCTTCTGGAATGTTCAGCTCGCCGTCCCTGGGCTGCAGAACCGACCACACAAGGGCTGTGACATCGGTAACCAGGATGCCTTCCTTTGCTAATGACGGGACAGCCAGCTCAGGTGGGCTTCACTCAGAGCAGGTTTTCTAGTTCATCTAACTCGGCATTCAGTGTAGACTGGCCACGTCTTCGAGGACTTGGTCTCTTTCCACGGCAGCCAGCACGGCTTCCTCCTGGGAGTGCGCGGCAGCTGCACACACACACACACACACACGCACACACACGCAGTGCTGCCCTCTCCCATGTCCAGGCAGGAGAGCTGATCCCAGGAGCTGACCCTTCCAGGCCTGAATTCTCCGTCCCATCGCTAGAGTCGGGGCACAATGAGCGGTCCCCGCATCCGCTCCCGAGGAGGACCCCAGAGAATTGTGTTTCTGGGAAAGAGGGGACACAGGTTGGTGCAGCCGCGAAGTCCACCGGAGAGTTTTTCCGTTTCCCTTTCCTGTTTGTTTTCCTGTTTGGCCTTGGGAAATGCAGGGAGCAGCTGGACTTGCCTTCAGCGCGCACATCGGCGTGCTGTGTGAGGAGGCCTCGCCTGGCCCGCGTCTGGAACTGCCCTGCGGGCTTTGCCACGAACCTCCAGGTCCCTGGCGAGCAGGCATCGCACGGGGCAGAGTCATTAGGAAATAGATGGGAACATGTCACGTGGAGCACCCACGCCAGGGCAGATGGTGGGTGCAGTGTGGGCATAGGCTGTGCCTTTGGAGAATACGCTACCGCTCATCCGAACTTAGGTGATGGACGTGGGTTTCACACCCCCTATGGGATGTAGAGCATGTATTAATGCTTTAAACCAACAGTGATAGGAATTAAAAATCAAGTAATTCTCATTCATGTCTATCCAAAATCCAATTATGGAACTTTTCCATGTTTACATAATGCTGAGAAGCTAATTCTAGGTCAGCTCTTCAAGTGTTCAAGTAGCATGTAAATTCTTTACTGAGAGAAGGGCATCTATATGTGATGAGTGGTTGCATATCTTGTATTCCCTTTATTATGTAGCCCTGTCAGTTGAGAAAATTAAGCTCATCATGCTGTATTATCGGTTGAGCTGTGGCCCAGGGCACTCAGGCAAGAAAATGACCGGTTTGGTGCACTTGATCTTGGACACTCCACCATTCAGAGCTGCTTCCAGTTTGCACCAGAGGAATGGGTGGGGTTGGGGGAGCGGTGCAGATCTGAGTAAGTTTTCCTGCCGAGTCCTTTGTAGGGGGTGGGGGGTGTGGGGGGGGGGATGCTCCATTGTCGCCGCGGGGTCCTTCGCTGCTGTTTCACCCTCCAGCCTTCTGGGGGAGAGCGTCTTCAGGCCACAGCTCCCCGAGGGGCGGTTTTGCAGAAGGCTGGGCGGGCTGAAACGTGAACCTGGCTTCTTGGTCCTTTCTTGTCAGCCATCACAGGCTTTGATTTTCTTGGCCAGCCTGAAGTTGGCCACCCTCAGTGAGTATTGCCTAGTAACACTGAGGAAACCAAGCAGCTCTGAAGGCCGAGCCCCTGACTTTCCTAAGGCTGTTTCTCTCTCTGTGTCCATCGCTATTGGCGGGGGCTCCATGTGGAGTCAGATTGAGGAGCCTCCTTGATTTCAGAGAGGAAGGGAGAGGGAGAGAGAGAGATAGAAACAGCAATGATGAGAGAGAATCATTGATTGGCTGCCTCCTGCATGCCCCTCACTGGGGATCGAGCCCGCAACCCAGACATGTGCCGTTGACCGAAATCGAACCCAGGACCCTTCAGTCCGCAGGCCGATGCTCTATCCACTGAGCCAAACCAGCCAGGGCGAGGAGCCTCCTTCTTGCATTACCTGGACATGAACCTGCTCGTCTCCACTTCAGGGAGGGAGAGAACCGGAGAGTCCTACACGGGCTTTGCATACCTGAGCCCAGAAATGACCACAGCATTTCCTCCCACGTGCCGTGGACTCACACGAGTGACACAGACCTGCGCGGAGGTGACGGTGGCAGCGAAGGGCAACAAAGGGAGTCCTGCCCGGCGCTGCTACACCTGCTGCATTTCCCTCTGACCCGGAAAATGTCCCCATTTCCGAACACGTGGCGAGGCTCTGGGGGACGGATTCATCCCCTCGCCAGCACCTCCCTTGTACAGGGGTCTCTTGAAATCCAGAGACCTAGGTCCTCTGCGGTGTGTGCCCCTCACGCTCACCTTCTTCTCACTCACTCCTTTCTGTCTTAAAAAGCCAGCGCTCCTACAAATGCTAACTCCCTGTCTCCCCTCCTCTCGTGCCCGCATCCCTCCCTCCCAGGGCCAGGCTCCCTGACACACGAGTTGCCTTCTTCCCTTCCACCCTCAGCCTTGCTGCCCAGCGACCCGGCGTGGCCTCCAGGGCTGCGGCCACGCTGCTCTCACTGTCCTGGCCCTGAGCGCAGCCTGTGACAGGTGCTCACGCCTGCCTGGGCCCGTGTGACCGGCTCCTGGCTTTGGCCCAGGCCTCCCCAGTCCCCTCGCCCTTGTGTGTTTCAGCCCAGATCTGTGTTCTGCATACCCACCTGCCTACGAGGCATCACCACTTGGACATTTTAAGAATCTTCAGACTAAAAATGTCAAAAATGAAACTTCTCTCCTCCCCCACCCCAAGTTCCGTGCCCTTGGCTGACTCCCCTGCTCACCGGAGTTCCCCATGTGAAACACGTGGGTGGCATCCAGGATGCCGTTGTCTCCCACACGCCTTACCGAGATTTAATCACCCAGTTCTTGGTGACCTTTAACTCCTTAATACCAGCCAACGGCTGCTTTCCATGCCAACTCCCTCTTAGTTCCGATCACCAGCAGCCTTGTTCCTTTGGTTATTCTAAGGCCCCTGCCCAGTTGTTCTCTCCTCCTCCAGTCTGGCTTCCTTTCCCTATTCCCCCCACCGCAGATCACCCCTGTGAAGTGTAAGTCTGATCGTACCCCCGCCTCCTCCGGCAGCCCTCTGGTTCCCCCGACGCAGAGCAGACCTGAACCCGTCCTGCCGGCCAGCACGCCTCTGTGCGAGGCCTCTCTGCTTCAGCCAAAACCCACGTCCCCACCCCTTCATGTAGTTTTGAGAGTTATTTTTGTTTTGCGTAGTTTACTCCTCTTTGCTTTGATTTCGGTGTAGATGTCATTGCCTCTAAGAAGTTTTCCCCGAAACCTTCAAGATCAGGTTGTAAGTCTCTCCCAGGTGCTACCATAGCCCCTAATACGTAGCGTATGTAGAGTCGTTCTAATTCCCTGTTTAGGACTCCGTCTCCTAGACGCCTGCACAGCAGGAACAGGTGTGTGTGTGTGTGTGTGTGTGTGTGTGTGTGTGTGTGTGTGCTCCGCTTAGCACAGTGCCTGAGTTAAAGTAGATGATCAGAATGTTTGAATGAAGGAGTAACTGTTACTGGAGCCTAACTAGACAGGCCTATGGATGGGAAATTCTCTGTGTCCCCAACATTGCTTTTTCTTACTTCCATCTGGTGGTAAAAATTAATACCCTTCATCTCTCTATCCATTTGACTACATTTATTATCTTTTCAGCTTCAGTAGTCACACCGGGGCCACCCTCACCTGGTTTTAGAGATACTTGCTCTGTGTTCATCTGGCATCTATGCTCATAACACGTAGAACAGTGGCTGATAATCATTGGCTTTTCTGCCTGTGTTCACGCCTGGACTTTAAATCCTTGGAAGCAGGACTGTGTATTGCTCTTATCTGTGTCTCTAAATGGCCGGCCCAGGGAAAGAGAACTCTTAAAATTTTTATCCTAAGGGTGTTGGGGACAGTCCTTGGGAACCCTTCACGTAAGTTAAACAGGTTTTCAAGATGATCCTAAAACCAAAGCGCCCCTGGTAGCTCTTCAGCCAAATTCCCAGGTGATAGTAAGTGAAAGGGTGCGTGGAGGGGGTCAGTGGGGGGAAGAAAGGGCACATCTTCTGTAACGCTGGCAGCAGTAATGATACATTTTTTAAATAAAAGGAGTGTTTTAAATGCCTTTCCCCCTTGCCTTTAATGATCTGTTACAGTCGATCCTAGGTTCCCCCACTGATTTCTGACTGTCACAAGTGAAACTCGAGTAGGATGGGAAGGGGCTGTCACCACGCTGGTGTTTTCTCAGCCTCACTTTAGTCGTGGAGCGCTGCGGCTGGGAGCAGCCAAAGGCAGGCAGGACTGCGGTGTGCCGGCAGTTGGCATCTTAGAGGCTGCTAGGAAATTGCCTGCCTGGTGCCGCTGACGGTGCTGGTTTTCTTAGGAGGCCGGGACCTACCTGAGGATAGACATTAACTACATTTACACCAGGACGTGCAGAATCGAGGGTAGCATTACAGAATTCCACACTTTTATTTATTTACAGAATACTGCATTCGTTTCTGTAATCAGGCCCATGTAGATACTAGATGAGGCCTTACATGTTTAAATACAGCGAGCTGCCCTGTACAAATGGGAAACATTATGTTTAAACGTGTCTGGACCAATATGGCTTCGAATTCTAGACATCTGTGGCTTGTTATGTCCCCATCACATGGCCCCTGAGTTCAGTTATGCATGCTTATCCCCAAAACCTTGACATGCAGAAGGGTATGAAGAAGAAAGTAAAATTGCTTTTAATTTCATCACCTAGAGACAGTGTGTGAACAGTGAACACTTGCTCTCCCTCTCTCATATGTGTGTGATGTCTAAAGGACTATCGTAACTTCCTAAATGGTGTGTCGCAAGAAGCCCTTTCACTTAACAGCAGCAGTAAATGTCTACGGCCCCTTTATGCACCGGCTTTATGTCCGAAGCGACCGTTTGGGAACCCTTTGTGTCGCGTTCAGCATGCGGCAGTGAGCAAGGCTCCTCGTAATTGCGTTTTCCTGCACTTGCCTGTTGACTCATAATACCTCCCTCGAGGGAGAATTCGGAGTCTTTGTGTTGTGGAGTCGCCCTGCGATGGTGACACCAGTTTTCACCTGTGCAGCCTCTCCTGCCTGGGCTCGGGCAGGATGGTAGAATTTGACGTTCGCCAGTCCCACACCCACCGAGTTGAACCTGTCACGGCTTTAACGTGCACGTATCCTATATAATAAAAGCCTAATGTGCAAATCGACCGAACGGCAGAACGACTGGTGGGATGACCGGTGGCTATGACGTACACTGATGACCAGGGGGCAGACGCTCAATGCAGGTGCTGCCCCCAGGCTGCAGGCCCCTGGCCAGCCAAAGTGGGTGCCAACGGGCATCTCCCCCACCCCCCAATCACCCTGCTGGTTGCTGGCTGGACCTAGGGACCCTACCCGTGCACAAATTTTGTGCACCGGGCCTCTAGTTCAATTAATAATGAGCTTGAATATGTTTCGTGTTCAGTTCACGCTCCTGGATTTGATCAAATCCCCCTCAGAGGCTCTTGGGACCCCCTTTCCCACGGAGGGCTCCCGTCCTGTGTGTATCAATGTGCTGTTCTTGAGGCATTTCCTAGGGGGGCTTCAGGAACCTTGGTTTGTAACTGTGAGTCTGAAACTGGGACCACGTGTCCTCGGCTGTGTCTGGTCTATGGATTGATATGCCCCCATGTATATGAATGGAGGGAGAACGGTGCCAAGTGCTCTGACACTGAGGCTGGATGTCAGGTAGGCCTGGGCGTTGGGTGTGACCAGGACCTCCCGCAGGCCGTGGTGCTTAGTGTATGAGTCAGAGACCACCTCATGCAGGTCCCTGCTCGCCAGCTTTAATGGTGGTCACAGGCTGACCCGGGCAGCGGACTATTGACTAGCTCACGTCCTAAAGGCGAACGGGTGGTTCTGTAATCTGCACTAGGCACAGTGCACTAGTCCTGTGCACTCCTTGATTAATGATTACCTTTGTCAAGAAAAGAGCAAATCGCTTTCTAAGCCCTTTTCATGGTGCTTTTATTTAATTTTTATTTATTTATTTTTTTAAATTTAATATATTTTATTGATTTCAGAGAGGAATTAAGAGGGAAAGAGAGATAGAAACATCAATGATGAGAGAGAATCATTGACTGGCTGCCTCCTGCACGCTCCCTACTGGGGATCAAGCCCGCAACCCAGGCATGTGCCCTTGACCGGAATCGAACCCGGGACCCTTCAGTCCACAGGCCGACACTCTATCCACCAAGCCAAACTGGCTAGGGCTCACGGTGCTTTTAAAACCTACACGTGGTCCCTTTCTCATTTGGCTCGGGTTCTGTGTCCTTCTGTCTAGTTCCTGGATCCCTGCTTCGCTGGGCAGTTTAGTGATGGGTCATTTCGGAACCTTTTTGCTAGTAACGGATTCTTCTGATTGAAAGCTGACCCGGCAGCTGGGGAACGGTCATTCCCAGAAGCAGGCGGGCGCTGGACGGTGGAACAGGCGGAATCCATGCGTGGTGGGCTGAGCGGTGTTTCTCTGATTTAGCGTTGCCGGGGGGATTGTAAATTTCAAGAATGTTCACTCGGGGGAATTGAGATTCGTTCCCCACCATGTCATTGCTCTGATGTATTTTAATTTGAAGGTACTGTTTGTTTTTGAACAAGGACATGATTTAGATGAAAGAAACACATGCTCTTCAGTGTCCGGAATTATGTAAACCTTGTAAGTTACACCTGTGCCCTGGCGCTCGGAGGGCGTGATGTGATGCTTCTGCCGCAGAGACGGGAGACTTTGTCATAAACGAGGAGAAGAAAAGCCGTTGCCTTGAGTTGATGTCAAATAGATAAGGCGGCAAGGGGTTGAGGCGTCAGACAGCAGCTCAGCTCCTTCTGTGGGCTGGTCTGCCTTTCCTGGGTTTACAGTCACTCTAGATCAGTGGTTCTCAACCTGTGGGTCGAATGACCCTTTCACGGGGGTCGCCTAAGACCATCGGAAAACACATATATAATTACATATTGTTTTTGTGATTCATCACTATGCTTTCATTATGTTCAATTTGTAACAATGAAAGTACATCCTGCATATCAGATATTTACATGACGATTCATAACAGTAGCAAAATTACAGTTATGAAGTAGCAACGAAAATAATTTGACGGTTGGGGGTCACCACAACATGAGGAGCTGTATTAAAGGGCCGCGGCATGAGGAAGGTAGAACCACTGCCTCACTCTAAGTCATCACCTTTTACTTTGTGTCTTTTCCCAAAGTCTTTTCCCGCTTGACTCCTCCCATCACTCCTCGTTTTGTTTTGTTTTTCCCCTGAATCGCCCTTCAGGCTCCCACACGTCTGCCTGCTACGTCTCTCTCTGCGTGGCCCCAACCTCCTGCCCCTTTTCTAATCGGCTGCCGCTCTGGAATTCTCGGGCTGCTGCACACCTAGCGCTGGCCCCCAGGAGCCAGCCCTCCGGTCTCCACGCTGGGGCCGCTTCTCTTGCCACGGGTGCTCTTCTCGTTCCGGACGTGAGAGCCAGCTTGCCAGGAGGCCGCCCCTCGGGAATATCAGAGCAGGTCTGAACACATGATGTTTACATCCTTCAACATCAGAAGTCTAGGTTTTTTGGAAAGGGATTGAAGAGGATGCCAGAATTTTACCTGGAAATCCTCTCTCTCTCTCTTTTTTTAAAATATATTTTATTGATATTTTACAGAGAGGAAGGGAGAGGGATAGAGAGTTAGAAACATCGATAAGAGAGAAACATCGACCAGCTGCCTCCTGCACACCTCCCACTGAGTATGTGCCCGCAACCCAGGTACATGCCCTTGATCGGAATCGAACCTGGGACCCTTGAGTCCGCAGGCCGACGCTCTATCCACTGAGCCAAACCGGTTAGGACTCTCTCTTTTATTTGAGATCCTGGCCAATAGCACTTGAAAGCAGAAAACCAGTCCTTAATCAAGATTCTAGTAAGTTTAAAAGCCTTATGGATTCCAGAGAAAAGAAAAAGCCAAACTTATGTGTGCCATTTTCTTGGCGGTGGTAGAAAGAGGTTGGGGGATACTCAGAGCTATATACTCTTAAGTAAGAGTGGACGAAAAAGGGGTGCTGTCGTCACACATTTCCTACGGGGCAGGCCATGGTGGGTAGTCCTGCCCCGGGCCTGTAACTTCTTTGATGAACGTGCTTTAAGCCAGCCCTGCCCATGGTTCTTGTGCATCGAGGCTGACGCACACCTTTGAGATGCCAGAAGCAACACCCCTCGAAGGCATAACCACCCTCCATCTCCCCTGTGATCCAGTCCCCGCCTGGCTCCTTCCCGCCTCAGGCCATCCCCCTTACCTGCCCTCCTTGACTCCAGAGGCAGAAGGGAACTGCGGACCTGGCCGCCAGAGCGTCCGGGAGCTCACGCCTCTGCATCTGTCAGCTTGGGCTCAGATGCGCTCTGATGAATATTCTGTCGGTTTGGACATGCCTGGCGTCGACACGAGTGACGCTCTCATGTGTCATCCATCATGCGTTTTAGCAAATGGCCTGTAAACTCCGCTTTCCTGTGGCCAGTTTTCCTAATACGAGAAGCATCGCGGGCGGGACCAGTGGCGCTGCCTCCCCGTCTTCTCCGTTGTGTCCCTGGGGTCACCTTGGCGTCTCCGCACAGCACCTTCCCGTCCTCTCTCAGTCGGGGACGCCCTCCTGCTGGAGGCTCCGCGCAGTCCTGCTGCTGCAGCTTTTCCCAGGTCCATGCGGGGCGAGGACGAGAGTTCAGTGTCTCCGTGGACCACGACTGTCCCCGAGGCTTTGATGTTGTGTCAGCGGGTCACATGGTCCAGGGCCCAGCACGGTGCCTGGCGCCCATGGGTGCTCAGTGTCTGTTTCTCGGTTGAATCCATGATAGTGAAGGAAGAGTTGGTGCTTTGTGGTTAGATTGGAGGTTTGGGTAAGGAAACCTCCCAGTGCAAAATGTGTGAAATCCACCCTCGAGCAAGTGGACACAGGCGGCAGGAAGCCGATGGCTAACAGGACCCTTGTGCTTCCAGTGTCCATAGTAACCAGAAGCTTCCCCTGTTGCTTTCGGGGTTCCTAGGAGTGAAATCCTTACCTCCTAGCAGTTTCTTCCCTTCTTATCCCTGTGATCAAACGACCCTTTGTCTTCTATGCGGCAGAATCTCAGTGGACATGGAGTTCTTGCCCCCATGGCACCATGGGCAGCAGGACAGAGAGCAGAGGCCTTCTCCCAAGCAAAGAGTACTCAGTGCCATAGCCTGGAGGCGTCTGCCTCCCCCTCTCTGATTGGAGGGGAAGTCACTGGAAGAAATGAAAGGGCAGAGGAAACCTGGGAGAAGCCCTGGACAGGAGTTCCTTGAAAACCCCTGGAAGGAAAAGGGTTAGGAGCCGCCTGTGATGTCAGACCTGCTGGCCCAGGCGATCTTTAGCTTCTGACGAGTGAGTCCATTCAAGACATGCCACCCCCACCCCCCGCTGGGAAAACGAATCAGGACTCCCCTTAGTTCCACAGGAAAAAAAGTTCTTAAAAAAAGGTTACCCGGCCTTTCCGGAACCACAGTGCACAGGTGTTCCCCACACCTTTCTGATCAGGAAGTGAGGACACGGGCGTCACTGGGCCCGTGTGCCTCATTGGAAGAGGGTGACGTCTGTCCTAGACAGGACCGTGTGCGGCAGCTGGTGTCTGTCTTACCCGGTGCTGACGTGTGCCCGTCCGTGACACGCAGGACGGCGGGTGGGGTACGTGTTGGGAGGTGACTGGCCGGTGGCTGGGGGACGGAGGGCCCAGGCACTGGAACAGGGCAGGCAGCGTGGGCTGTGGACCCCGTGGCTCCTGCCTGGCGGAGTCCATTGTCTGAGGAGCACGGGCCTGGGCGGAATTGGAGTCCTCCAGACTCTCCCTGTCCACGGCGCTCATGCCTCTCGCCTCATTCCCATGGCCGCCTCGCTTTCCCCGTCGGCCCGAGAGCAGGTCGGGAGGAAGAGGCGGTCGGGTCAGAGGAGGAGGCCTGACCCCGCCGTCTTCATGACGACATCACTGCCCGAGGGTTCCCCCCAGAGGGGTCCTGGAGAGGCCTGTGGGCCCCCCATTGTTGGTGGTGCCACGTCCATCACTAGGGTGACGAGGATCAGTGTGCTGGGCATTACGTCTCAGACTGTGTCATCCGGTCCCGGCAGCACCTGTCCAGTGTCGATCCAGACTCGGGGGCTCGGCCCGGGGCCAATAAGTGAGCTGGGCCGTGGGCCGACTCTGCGCAGGAGCACGCTGCTGGGACATGGCCGGTGTTGGACGCAACCCAGACCCGGCATTGTCTTTCTCTGGCTGATACACTCTGGATAGGATAACGCCACCCACTGGTCTCATCAACACGCAGAAGGTGCCGCATGACCCCTGGCACCTGTCTGCATGGAAAATTAGTGAATGAAACCAGACCAAATACGCATCCATCTCTAAAACCCCGACCATGGGCATTGGGTGAGAAAAACGAAGCTTTCAGATACTGCTGCTGGCGTACAGTCAGGAAAAGAGCGGCTGAAACCATGACTTTCCTCCTCCCACTGTGCCCAGGGCCGGCCGTGTCAGAGCCAGCCTCAGGAGGAGGAAGAGCTGGGGTTTTTCCTCTGCTGCCTCCATGCTGCAGAGAAGAGCGTGTCCTGCTCCGGTTTTCTCGTTAACATTCTGAGAGGATAGAGCCTCTGCTCAGAAAGCCGAGTCCCAGCTGACTCGTGATTGTTCTGTAGATAACTTCACTCCCCGTCGGGAGGCCAGGAAATACGCTTGCACATAAACCCTTCTTTCCTTGAAGCCTGCGGTTCCCACACATGAATTTTTATTTTACTTCTTCTGTAACGCAGTGAACTTGGAGACTTAATTCGATCAGTTCCAAGGAAATAAACATAATGTGACCTCAGTTTACTAAACTGTGGTTTCAGGCAAGTACTTAAATGGATAAGGGTGGGGATATGTGTTTGGTTTTTCTCTCCTTCTAACTGTGTGTGTAGTCTCCTGACGTGCTTGTGCTTAATTGCATTTCTGTGTCAGAGCTTCATTTCCTGAAGCGCTGTTTTCCCCTCCGAATGCAGGATTAAGTTAATGTAGTGATGCTAATTCAGCGACTGTTCCATGGACTTCCATGTCTTTTTTTTTTAATCTGGCAGAAACCTTTCTCCCTGGATGATCATTACACTTAGTAATCCTCCCGCTCATCCCTGAAGCAGTTACTAGACAATCCTCCATCTGAGACTCGCTAAAATACTTTTGATGACGCATGAGCTTCCGGTCTGCGAGACCATGGAAGTCTCCCAGCTTGTGCCATGGGGAATTGTTTATAGTCGAGTCTACGTTTTAAGTCTTTCACTGTTTGAATGCCCTCGTTCTACTTTTGAACGTGATTTATTGTTAATGACTGACGGAAGTTTAAGTTTCATGGTTTTTAATCTTTGGAGTTCAGTTAACCCAACACACATGGAAGACTTGGCAGCCTCCTGTGGTCTCCTTCTCACCCGCATTTTTCTTAGTAGAATGATAACATGGAAAGCGTTTTATAGAATTATCTTTAATACCAGGAGACTCTTAACGAGATGGGCACGAGTAGAGGAATTGAGGAGATATTTAATGGCAGAAATAGCAGTATTTGGCGTTGATTGGATGTGTCGGGTGGGGCTTGAACTTTAATGGAAGTTCAAAGCGTAGTGAATTTGGTTACCTGGGGATAGAGCCTTTCATTCTTCTAACAAAAAGAATATGCTTTTTTATTGGAATTCTTTTTATAAATATTAATTCACTTTCCTTGCCATAGTTTTTATAAGTGGCGTTTAATGTATAAGTCCTTCTAATTATGTAATTACGTTTACAGATCGAGTAATCATTTTTTGAAGTGACTGGTTAATAAGACTGGCTCTTTCAAAATCTGGAAAATTTCTGAGGTTGCTAAAGAGATACGTTTGCTGTAAAAAAGGGTCGGGAGAGGGAGAGAGAGATAGGAGCATCAATGATGAGAGAGAATCATTCATCGGCTGCCTCCTGCATGCCCCACACTGGGAATCAAGCCCGCAACCCCGGCATGTGCCCTTGACCGGAATTGAACCCGGGACCCTTCAGTCCCCAGGCCGATGCTCTATCCACTGAGCCGCACTGACTAGGGCTGAATAATTTCATATTCAAAATGAAGACCCTGTATTATTCAGCTTAAACACAAATTTTGAGTATAGCATACTAGAAATATACCTTTCTCATAAAGCATGGTATATATCTACTTTAAATCATTGGATTACCTTATATCAATTTTGTTGTGAAATTAACACATTTCATTATTATGGTTATTTCAAGTTGGTATAGGTACTATTTTATTGGGCATCTTTGTGTAGGTCTCTATGTACTTGAACTCGATTATCTGGGGTATATTTTAAAAGTGGAATTGTTGGACTAAGATAAGCTCATGCTCAATAATGCTTTGTAAATTAGTCGTGTCATTATATATTCTAGGCAGAAATGTTGAAAATTACCATCTCCAACATTCTTGCCAGTAATTATGGTATTAAATCACATCCCATTGTTATTTTAATTTGTATCTACTGTGTGTTAGTGAGTTGGGGGATTTTTAAAGTATTGAAAGTTTGGAACTTTATTTCTGTGGTCTTACTCTTTTGCTTATATTTTATTGGGTTTTAAATATTTAAAAATAATTTTAAAAAATCTTTATGGGATGCAAAACTTCTCATGTCTGGCATCCATTAAAAATCATTTAATCCTCTTCCTGTCCCACTTGACTAAACCTGGGGCCTCCTGATTGTAAACTTGTGATGGTTAATGTCAGAAACAAGACTGCATAGCAATAATTTTAGTGGTTAAGATCAGGGTTTTGAGTCTAAACGCTTCAGTTTGGCTCTTCATGGTCTTGTAGTCACTTAATCCCTCCAATTTGTACATAGGAATAGTAACTTGCTACAATATACACACACAAGCATTAACTCAGAGCTTGCAACTGTACCCACAGTAAGTGGAAGCAATAACAGCATTATTACTACTACTAATAAAACAAAGAACCAACAATTTTCATTATGCCAAGTACCTTATGCTTTCAGGGCGCCTTTACTTAAATAAAACTTGCTTGATCTGAGCATTTCCTAATTCATAGTTTACTCGCCCGTTGTGATGCCAGTAGCACAGAGTGGTTGACTTCTGCAGTTGTCACATGCCGGCACACATACATCCTGCTGATGAAACCACTTTTCAGGGGTTTCATAATTTACACAGCAACCTGTATTGCTACTTTTGTATTGGGTCGTCTTGTCTAAGGGTTAGATGTGCATATATTTATGTGGGTCACTAAATCAGTATGTTCTTTGTAAACCGATATAAACTATTTTCACACACATTTGTAAGAGCATTTATTGATTTAATAAATCAGACACTCGTCAACCACGCCACAGTGTAAACCAGGGGTGGGCAAACTTTTTGACTTGAGGGCCACAATGGGTTCTTAAACTGGACCGGAGGGCCGGAACAAAAGCATGGATGGAGTGTTTGTGTGAACTAATATAAATTCAAAGTAAACATCATTACATAAAAGGGTACGGTCTTTTCTTTTTTTAGTTTTATTCCTTTCAAACGGGCAGGATCCGGCCCGCGGGCCGTAGTTTGCCCACGGCTAGTGTAAACTGTTTATATGTCATGTAAGCGTAGCTCTTTAGAGAGAACTACGCTTACACTACATACTAATGAACATAAGTGTATAATCAGCCAGGGTTTACCTCCCGTGTCCCAAATCCCGGGGAGAGAAATTTTCCCTGCTAGGGGTTGCAGTTGCTGCCAGTTATTGAGAGGAGATGGAATGAGCACCTCCATCCACTCATTCCTTCCCTGCACGATTCTGCCCCTGTCACTGAAGGGGCCCTGTTTGTGCGCCTGGTCCAACTGCCGTAGAAACGGAGGGGATGCCGTAGTGCCATGGGCCTTGGCTTGATTCTGTCGCTTCTGCTCTTCGGCTCTGTTGGGAGATGGTTTATGAGGCAGTGGTTGCTGTTGCCGTGGCACTTCATCAGCAGTAATAATAGAGGAGCACTCGCAGCTTCTTATTTATGTTCTTTCAACGGGAAATCTTTCTGTAGGAGAACCGGGGATGAGAATGAGTTCAACTCCCAGCGGTACCGGAACCTCACAGAGGTTTGCTCATTCTCACCCCTGGTTTACTCCTTTGTTCTGCTGGGAACGTCATAGAGGAAGATGAGACGTAGCGTGTGTGTGTGTGTGTGTGTGTGTGTGTGTGTGTGTGTGTGTACACGCTCCTCCCCGGTGTGGATTTTCTTGGATTTCATTCTGCTTTTCCAGAGCGGCAGTATTCACGTGTGACAGATGTAGCAATGCAGCTCCGTGCTGGGCTTTTTAAAAAGAACACAGTGTGTTTCCATGTCTGCATCTTGTATAAAATCATTGTATCTAAGCGGTGCAGTTTGAATGACAGAACACACATGTCTCCATATTATCATATATTTGTATACATACACATATGTGTGCAGGGGGAGGGGCACACTCATATGTTCATTTGAAGCCTGCCCTAGCCTCAGCGTTTAGCCACCTTTTAAAGTGAATCGTGTGCTGTCACTGGTCATCTGTACCATGGCATTAAAAAAAACAGTTTATATTGATTTTTAGAGAGAGAGGAAGGGAGAGGGGTAGAGATAGAAACATTGATTGGAGAAGGATGTCATCCATCGCTGCCCCCTGCACGCCCCCTACTGGATGGAGCCTGCACCCTGGCCGGTGCCCTGATAGGGATGTGGTGGACAGAGCGCGGGTCCCCAGGTGTCCGCACCCCAGTCCCAGACCCTGTGAATGAGCTCCCTGACGCGACCGAAGGCATCGGGGCTGTGGAGAAGCTGGGACGCGGGCGGGGTGCCCTGGGTTAGCACGGGGAGCCCTGAGCGATTACAGGGACCCTGAGGAGAGGGTAGGGGAGGGGGGGGAGGGTCGGAGACGTGATAGAGGCAGCGAGGGTCCGCTCGGAGATTGGAAGATGCTGAGCTGTGAGGACAGAGGGAGGCGCCCTGAGCCCAGGGGTGTGGGCAGCCCCGGAAGCTGGGAATGCAGGAGGCAGTTTCTTCAGAGCCTCTGGGGGTGGGGGTGGGGGTGGGGTGGGGTAAGGACTTACTGTCAGCCGGATGTTGGCCTGGCCGGGTCCGTTTTTGGAGTATGACCTCCAGGGCTGTAAGATCACACACCGGAGCCATGTGACGCCACGGAGTCTATGGTGATCGCTACAGCAGCGGTCGGAAGCCGGAACAGGTGGGTGTTGGCCTGTTTGACAGCTGCAGCTGTGAGCTCCGAGGCCCTGTGACTGGCAGGGGTAGTGGGATCTCTGGGTGTGAGCAGGGCCGTCCCAGGAGGGTACGGGCCGGCGCTTCTGTGCCCGCAGCGGGCCTGGTATGGCCCCCGCCCTTCCTGGGCCTGCAGGTCCGGAGCCGCCTGCCGCGCACGCAGGTGGCACGTTGGCTCTCTCCCGAGACGCCTTCCACTGTGTCAGGTCACCGCACTCCTTCCAGCCCCTTCCCTTCCTCCGGGAGTGTCCGGACCTCCTTCCCGCAGGTGGGTCCCCATTCTCCCTGTCCTTGCCAACGTATTGCCCCTTTTTAAAATTCCTTTACCCGTATTAGCCAGGGAAACAGGACTCGGTGGTCAGCCAGCCACGCTGAGCCCGGCGCGTGGATTCCCACCCGTGGCCGTGGCCGTGGCCGTGACCACGCGGTGCCCTCGGGAGGCTGCAGACATAGCATCGGCCCGGCGGGGGGGACCATGGTAAAGAGCCCGTGGCCTTGGGAGAGCGCCCCGCACGGAGAGGCAGGGGCAGGGGCGGACGTCCCTTCCTGCCTGCCGCGACCTTCATCTTCTTAAAGAGGAATTTCTCTGAATTCACTTATTTCTTGTGAATTATCCGGGGTCCTCCTGCTGCTGGCGGCTGGGAGAGGGCGGGAAAGGGCCGAGCCTTCCCGGGGGCTGCGTCGCTGTCCTGATCTCCCCACGGACCTTCTGTGGAAGTGAAACCCTGCGAGGAAAGAGGGACAAGGCTGGCTATTCAATAAGGAAAAGACCAGACGACTAATCAGAATTTTAAAATGCTCATTTTTACACAGTTATTCAGATCGCATCACAGGCAGTATTAGCGAGGAGAGCACGGAAATATTAATTAGGGGAGTATTTTGGAAAACCGGGTGTTTAAATGATAATCCATAGTCTGTTGACCTTTTAACTTGGAGCAGCAAATCCTCCAGCCGGTGTGGACTTGGAAATGGTCAGTACTCGGTCTTTACGGGCAGATGCGTTCAGAGCTGCCCCTGGGCCTCCCGTAAGGCACAGTGATTCCGGCTTTCCTCATCTGTTCTTTGAAGGCGAACGCTCTCTTAGAGCTTCAAGTTTCCTGTTCCCAGCTCTCTCACTCTGAGTCCATTGCCTCTTCCACTTCCGCTTGGGGAGTAGATCTGAGTGCGGGGAGCTGGCCTTGCAGCACGAAGCTGGAATTCAGGACGCGTTGTCCGCTCAGTAATTCTTTCCGGAACTTGGCCGCGCTTCGGAAGGGCCCGGAGCGCTCCAGCGAGAGCCTGTGAGCCTGAGAGGACCTGGCCCCCGAGGGCGTCATCCCCAGGGGACGAGACGCAGCTCTCCGGCTTGGACAGACGCGTCCCGGCTCCAGTGTGAAGGGGAGCGTCGCTGTGAGGAACAGACTTGGGAGACGTTTATGGCCAAATATATGTCAGTTTAAAGACCAGCAAAAAGCATTCATTCTCTGGCCTTACCTTACATTCCCCACAGCTGACATGGTGATAATTCTTAAAGATGCTAAGGCATACTTACGAAAATTAGGACGAATTGTCTCTGAAGCGAAGAGCTGAAGGTTACTCAGTCTTCGTAAGGACCCACTCTGTCTAGTCCTTAACTAAGGGGCAGAATTTTAAAATTAAATGGGAGGGACATCATTTCGGTTTTATGTTCTGTGTCAACAGTGTCGTGTTAATTCTAACATGATTATCAGCTTGGATACATTAGTACCAGCGGTTGTGAAGGACATATTTCTAAAGGGCCTGGGCCTACCGTAAATAAATAGCTCCTTTTCTGAGTTTTCAAAATCAGTAAAAAGGAATGGATAAAACAAAAAAGAATTTACTAGTAGGTACCTGTAATCTGATTGGCTCATCATAATGACCCAACCCGAATACAAACCACGAGATGTTTCCAGGTAGCTGGAAGGAACATTACCTGGCTCGGAGTTCTATTTTTTTACAACTGTTTCATTCTGTTTTGAATTACCTCTCTATTCAGGTACATGTTATGAGGGATGAGCCATACTGTAGTTTAGCACTGAGTAGTATGCACACTTACTGCAATTTTTATTATAATTCTCATAAGGTTACCTTTCTGATCATTTTATTGACATTGAAGTAAGATCAGAAACCGAGAGGATCCCAGGTTGGATACTCCATATGGAGTAACTATATGAATAAAGTCTGTGGAGTCCTACTCCAACCGAAGAAATTCAGCTACATCACGAATTGAATAGGATTTTTAGGTTATACCCATTTGCACTATTGTTTATGGCAAATAGGAGCTAGGAGCAGTCAACTCAGGTTAGCACGCTGGGTTAGTGCTGCTGGAATTCTTAAGCAGGAAGTGATGTCTAGAGGGAGTGGCTTCATGTATGACTTGCACGCCGAGTGGTGCAAAACGAGATGTCTCCTCCTCCTCCTCCTGCCGTGGGGAGAGCAGACTTCGATTTCCCTGCTCTGAAGCTTTTAAAAAATGAGATGCGTGCCAGGCAAGATCAGCTGCCTTCCCTGGCCGAGAAAGTGCTGGAAGTGTCCATGAATAGTCCCCGTGTCACATGCAAAATAAGGGCCAGTAAGTCATGGTCTCCGAGGAGACCTCGTCGCCCTTCTGTTAACCTCAGACTGAGAAGCAGAGTTACAGTCCGATAGCCAGTGAAACAGCACAGATGCAAACTACTGCATCGTATCTACAAAACTGTGATTCAGAATTCTACTTCTAAACATAAGGAAAAAAACAAACAAACAAACAAAAAAATAAGTTAAAAAAAAAGAAACACAAAAGAAAAGAGAAGAATTCTCCCTCTTCCGAAGGACTAGTTGCTGTCCTGTACTCCGGTTCCTTACCTAACAGTGAACTTGTTACGTCTTCTGCATGTGATTTGTGCCGCTCATATCAACCTATGACTCAGTAACTTCTTACCATTCGGCTATGGCCTCATTTGGAAAAGAAAGAATTTAGGAATATTGAGGACAATTTTATCTTTATAGACACAAAGTGAAAAGAGAGATTATTTAAGAAGCATGTCACCTGTATTAGCAAAAAAAAAAAAAAAGGAAAATTTGTAAGCAAAGGACTACATTCTTGAATATTTCTAAAGGTGTATGATTTGCTTCATGGTTTTTTAATGTCAGTATTCAATTTCAAAATTAAAATTATACTAGAATTGGGTAAGCTATTTATCAATTAACAGCTTTTTACCTTTGTTTTTTTTTAAATTAAACCTTAAAAATACTGCAATATCTAACTGAGGCCTAGCGTTTCGCTCTTATTTGCATCATTAATGAGATGCTATTCTTTTGTGTGAATGAATAAACATAGAGGGTAAATTAGTGGTTGAAATACATTACAAATTCAAATGTAATTTTGTAGTATGTTTATCCTCCTTAAGCATTATTGTCTTAAAATCAACAGCGACGGAGCGGATATTATAGCTGTATGCCTCCCCAAATGAAATTTTAAAAGAAACTAATTCAGCACTTAATGGTTTTTCATCTGAGGTGTAACAGTGTGCAGTGTTGCTCAGATTGCGTTATGGTTGTGAGCAGCCATGTTACATGAGAAACAAATACTGTACTAAGTACATATCATAAAAATAAAAATTAAGAAATCTAACTTACCTACCAATCACTGTAAAAAAGAAAATTGAGAGTATAATCATCAAGAAATGACACAGTTGTGACCAATTGAAATTCGTATTAAAAGCTAGGAATTTGACCATATAGGAATGTTGATATCTCTGCATCCCAAAATTTGAAAGTGATACACAGGTACATTGATTTTGATAACTCCTTTCTCTCAGAGAAGGAATCTTGCACAATGTCTTTTTACAAAAATCATAAACTTATTGTGGAATAGATAAGCAGTGCTTCTAAAACCATGGAGGAAGCCTGTATACACGTTGTCTGGACCTGTGCCAACAGGGATTTCGGCCGAGAATATTGTCAGTATTTCAGTCCTCTGTTGTGGGTTTTAAGAAGAATCGTATTAAAATATGTGTCCTTCACCCATCTCAGAGGTCACGTAGTTTAAAAGATCAAAAGGGGAATTAAGAGAGAATTGCCCGGCGTCCTCGGAGAAAGACAGTCCTTGGGAGCAAAGCTTGCGTTCCCTCTTCAGGGCGATTTCGTCGGGGAGTCAGGCAGCCTGGATGGGCCTCATGCAGGGATCGGACTCTGAGGAGGCCTAACCCATAGTGTCCTGTCTATACCTGTTAAAAATCATGACATCTTCAGGCAACATTACTTGAGAATACTTGACGTGCTTCTATTCCGGTTATGAACCCCATCACCTAGAATGTAACCATTAATGGAGAACCTTCCAGAAGCTCTGTGCTTAGGGAGTCTCCCTCTGTGGCTCCAAGGGTGTGCTCGGGTGGCTCCCGTGATCAGGGCGTCTCCTGTGTCCCTGTCAGGAGGCAGCAGTGGGCACGCCGCGGGGGCCGGGACCACGGGCCTTCTCCCCTCGGGTGTGTGCTCAGCTCTTCGGTCTCCAGGGTCTTCGCCCGGCAGGTGGGCTGCAGGCCCCGGGAGCCCGCCATAGCCTTGGCGTAAAGGCTGTGTCGGTTGGTTGGTTACTCGCGACGCCTTTCGGGGCCCACCTGGTTGCTGGGCTCAGGGACCGACCCCTGAGAGGAGGTGGGCACGGGTCCTTGCAGCCCATCCCTTCCTACGGGCCAGGGCGCTGTCCCTGTCCCAGCCTCCAGAGGGGCTGGGAGGGAGGATGCGCCAAGGGACCCGTGCCCACCTCCTCTCAGGGCTCGGTCCCCAGGGGCTGCAGATGTGTTTGTGCCGCATTGACAGATGTGAGCAGATCCTAGCTCCTGGGTGCAGGGGAGGCCGGGAAAGAGTGGATTTAGGGCAGCTGTGTTCCAAGCTAAGCACCCGGCTTCTATAGAAAAAGGTGCCAATAAATATGGGGGCCAAGGAGCAGCATTGGCCACGCCATCCACCGGCTGACACCCCGAGGCCGGCCTTTCCCGACGGACCCGGCTCTTGGGATCGGCTCTCGTCCTCCCTCCTCCTCCTCAGGGACTGGGGGACTGAGCGGGTGACCAGGCTGCGCTGGGTGCCGGGCTCCCTGAGCAGAGCCCAGCTGTGCCCCAGCTCCCGGCCCTCAGCCCCAGCCCTGTGAGTGCGCCTCGCACAGCCCATCCGCAGCCCTGCTTCCTGTTCCGTCATCCCCTCGCCCCTCTCCCCTCCCCCTCCCCCTCCCCCCTCCCCCCTTTCCCCTCTCCCTCCCCCTCCCCCTCTCCCCTCTCCCCTCTCCCCTGTCCTCCCCTCCCCCCTCTCCCCTCTCCCCTCTCCCTCCCCCTCCCCTCCCCTCTCCCATCTACCCCCCTCTCCCCCATTCCCCCTCCCCCTCTCCCCTCTCCCCTCTCCCCTCTCCCTCCCCCTCCCCTCCCCTCTCCCATCTACCCCCCTCTCCCCCATTCCCCCTCCCCCTCACCTCTCCCCCCTTTCCCCTCTCCCCTCTCCCTTCTCCCTCTCCCCTCTCCCCTGTCCTCCTCTCTCCCCTCTCCCCTCTCCCCTCCCCCCTTTCCCCTCTCCCTCCCCCTCCCCCTCTCCCCTCTCCCCTCTCCCTCCCCCCTCCCCTACCCTCTCCCATCTACCCCCCTCTCCCCCATTCCCCCCTCCCCCTCACCTCTCCCCCCTTTCCCCTTTCCCCTCTCCCCTCTCCCTTCTCCCTCTCCCCTCTCCCCTGTCCTTCTCTCTCCCCTCTCCCCCTCCCCTCTCCCCCCTCCCCCCTTTCCCCTCCCCCCCGTCACCCCTCTCCCCTCCCTCCTCCCCCTCTCCCCTCTCCCCTGTCCTTCTCTCTCCCCTCTCCTCCTCCCCTCTCCCCTCTCCCTCTCCCCTCTCCCCTCTCCTTCTCTCTCCCCTCTCCCCCCTCCCCCTCTCCCTCCTCCCCTCTCCCCTCTCCCCTCTCCCTCTCCCCTCTCCCCTCTCCTTCTCTCTCCCCTCTCCCCCCTCCCCTCTCCCCTCTCCCGCTCTGGAGAGAACAGCCTAGTGACCTAATTAGAGCGATTGTGTGAGGTGGGGATGGGTTTCTTCCCTCCCACAGGGATTCTGTAGAAACACTTGTGAGGGGGGATCACACCCTCCAGCCCTTGGCTCTCCTGCATAAGGGCTTATCAGCAGCTCTCCCTGCTCCCTGCTCCCTGCTCCGAGAGCAATCCGCCTCTCAGCAGAGTTGCTGAAAACATGCCATTTAAACACCCCGGGGGTGGCCGGGCCCGTGTGGCTCAGTGGTTGAGTGTTGACCTGTGAACAGGAGGTCCTGGTTTGATTCCCGGTCAGGGCACAGGCGAGGGTTGCGGCTCCATCCCCAGTAGGGGGTGTGCAGGAGGCAGCTGGTCAGTGATTCTCTCTCATCATTGATGCTTCTATCTCTCCCTCTCCCTTCCTCTCTGACGTCAATAACAACAACAAAAAGGAATTGATACCAGAAGCACGTGCTTCCCAGATTCCTTGGACCGTGGGCTCAGCTGCGCTGTGTGCGGAGCTGGGAGCCGGGGCACGCGGGAAGCGGCTGGGTCAGAGGTCACGGCCAGCATCCTCCATTGTGGGTGTGGGTGTGCCGGAGCAGGTCTGTCTCCTGTCACCCCCGCTCTTCCTGACCCTGCGAAGTGCCGTGAGCGTGAGCGCTGTCCTCAGGGGACTGGGAAGTCCGGCGCCGCGAAGCCTTGCAGCTCGCTGGGACTGCGACAGCTCTGGGCGGAGAGCTGGTCATGGTTCTGTCCGGTGGCCAGCCCGCCGGCGCGAGCTGAATGCGGCTTGGCGCCCGCCAGCGGCTATCAGAAGCCATTGGAAGTCATCGACTGATTAGAGATAGTTGTTAATTCTTGCTCAGTGCTTGCATGGGTCGAATATTAAAGTATATATATATATTTTAAATATATTCCACTGTTCACAGAGAGGAAGGGAGAGGGATAGAGAACTAGAAACATCGATGAGAGAGACACATCGATCAGCTGCCCCTTGCACACCCCCCACTGGGGATATGCCCGCAACCAAGGGACATGCCCTTGACCAAAATCAAACCCGGGACCCCCCAGTCCGTAGGCCGACGCTCTATCCACTGAGCCAAACCAGTCAGGGCTAAAGTGTATTTTTAATATGGTAATAGCTTTTCCTTTACAGGCAAATATTGGTAATAAGCTAAAAATTCCTTTCCCATGAGAATCAACTCTCAGATGCCTTCAATGGCTAATAAGTTTTAAAAATATCACATGTTTCTCAGATGGTTATTTTAGTAATTTATATTTATTTTAAAATCTTACTTCAAAGATTTCTCCCCTCTTTTAGGAAGCAGTGGGAAGCTACTAAATTTCTGCTTGTGCCCAAGTATTTAATTCAGTGTTTTCTCTACTAGGAACAGACTGTTCTCACTTTCTGCATCAAATGGCTGCCTTCTCGAGGCGTCGGGGGCGGGGGGATGATGAAGAAGATGTCGACTATCATATTAATATGATGGCGTGTTTGGGTAGCAAAGGCCGGGAGCCGTTGTTTTCTGACAGAAGTGGTTGTTGGCTGTTGGCAGGTTAATACTGAATTGAATTTAGGTAGCGTGGGTTTGCAGGAGACTAGATTCCTGTGCGTCACTTTCTTACTGTATGACGTCAGATAAATCTTCCTCTTTCTTTCTTTCTGGCTCATTCCCATCTATAATATGAAAAGTTGGGGAGCCCTTCAGCGCTCTGTGATAACGTGATCCATTGAGTTTATGATTCACGTGTGGCAGGTGGTACCTTGACCCTCGGTGATAGTGACCCTATAATCAGTTAAGAATAAGCTTTGAGCCCTATCTGGTTTGGCTCAGTGGATAGCGCGTCAGCCTGTGGACTGAAGGGTCCTGGGTTCAATTCCAGTCAAGGGCACATGCCCAGGTTGCGGGCTCAGTCTCCAGTAGGGGGTGTGCAGGAGGCAGCCGATCAATTATTCTCTCTCACCATTGATGTTTCAATCTCTCTCTCCCTCTCCTTTCCTCTCTGAAATCAAGATAGATAGATAGATAGATAGATAGATAGATAGATAGATAGATAGATAGAAAGAATAGGCTTTGAAGTAGGAAAATAGCAAGAGAGAACAGTGAATTTAGAAAAATAAAGGAAACATAAGGAAAACCTACATGGGTGAGGAATGTTTTTAGATTTCCCCAAATTCGATTCCTTATTAGATGTTATAAAAATCTTTTAAGACGTGAGGGAGATTCTGAAATAGTCTCCTCTCAAAGTTTTAAGTCCTAGAAACATTGAAATATTTTCTAAAATGTACGAGAAGTTTGGTTTCCCTTTTGAATGTGAAGGGGCGGGTTTGGTTCTCTCTGGGCCGGCATCCATCTGTGCGGAGACAGGCCCGCAATCTGCTTCGGGAACAACTGCAGAAATTCTTGAGAAAGCGATTGCCTGTTCGCATTACATGCCTTTCCCTTCTGCTTTGGGGGCGAACAAACAAATACACGGCTCGGTGAGATTACGTTGTACGCGTGAAGATGGATTCCTTGCTTTCTCCCACCTTGGTAAGCATGCAAATTGCTAACTTTTCAGTAGATTCATTTGAGACAAATTATAGTTAATCATGTGTGTCACTTTATTTCCTCTTAATTGACACAGTGTGTGTGCGCCGGCACAGCAAAGGGAAAAATCACTTCGGTTGTCCTTTACTGAAAAAATCAGTTCACTGATTCAGAAATGAATTTGCAGCTACGTGAATTGAGATTGACAGATGGATGTGTAGATGAATGAGAATCACACTGTGTCCGTCAGACAAAACTGCTCATGATATAAGGTGAAATGTTAGCTGATTTATTTTTTTGTGAATGGAAAATACAGTACTTATGTTATTATTTTATAAATTATTGGTAAAAGCAATACATCCTAAAAATTGGGCTGTATGATACTCGTATTTAATATTATTATTATTATTATTGTAGTTTTAATGTCTGAACTTTTTTTTGGCCAGAGAAGTAGTTTAATACCTGTTAAATGAAGCTAGTTGTTTTTCACAAAACCATTTTACCTAATGCTTGTGCATGTGTGTGTTAGCTAGAGGTTAATGCTAATACCTAAAGTAAGAAAAAACGATTAGTGAACTATTTACGTCTTTACACTTTAATAAGATACTTAAGCAGAGGTTCAAATGAAAATCTTAGACTTGATCATCACTCTAGTCTGGGAAAGTTTTGGCTCACTATTACTCCCTACCATGAATACATGTTTAATCAGGGCGTATCTGCCAAATTCAAACCTAATTTCACGTGTTTACTGCTAATAATGGCTGTTAACTTAAAGCAGAATTAGTGGGCTAAATAACATAAAACAAAGGGTGACTTACTGCTTGTTTTTTCCCTGACAGGCACTGTCAGCTGTTTGCACGAAACTGCGCTGAAGCAAGTCTTTACCGCTGAGTTAAGTTGGAACAGCGGGGGTGCTGTTAGGTCTCAGCCAGTTCTTCTAAAACATAACCAGTGTGTTCTTTTCTGTTGGTGCTTGTATTCAAAATGGCACTGCCGAGGTCGGGCTCACCCGTCTGTGAGCAGTGCCGCGTAGGCAGTTTTCCTAATTCTGTGCATCTTTGCAAGATTTCCCCCAAACCTTGACTGAAGGAGCCTCCCTCCACTCCGAACTGTTGGATTTCCATCCTCTTTCCAGAAACTGACAGTTTAGTTTGCTTTGAATGTGGTTTTCCCGTAGCTCTGCTTCAAGGTGCACCCCTTCCCTGCTACGAACGCCTCCCCCTCCTCTCCTCCTCCTCCCTCCACTTCCTCTTCCTCTTCCTCTCCTTTTTTTTAAAAAAGGTCTCTTACTGGCTGTGTGTCAGACAGATCTGCGTTTGAAGCTTCACTTGGGGGTGCAACTAAACATGGGTGTCTGTTTCCTCAATGGCACAATAATAACTGTTGGTGTTTTATTAATGACATAATTAAGTGCTTGGTATCAGAAAGGTGTTCAGTAGAAATCTATCTAGTGAATGGAGGACATGGAAACCGTTTCATTAGTTACTTGCCAAGCTGTATTCCTTTTTCCTAGTTTATAAATAACTAGAGGCCCAGTGCACGAATTCATGCACAGGTGGGGTCCCTTGGCCTGGCTGGCGATCTAGGCCTGTCGGGGCTGGCCAGCTGCGGGGGGGGGGGGGGTGCGCGGGAGATTGGCTGTGGGAGTGCACTGACCACTGGGGGTCAGCTCCTGCATTGGGTGTCTGCCCCCTGGTGGTCAGTGCGCGTCATAGCGACTGTTCGCTTAGGCTTTTATATATATTGATGCTTTTCCTAAGGCGAGGGCCTCAGATTGGATTTCCGAATCCGAAAGGGGAGGCTGCATCGTTCTCATTGCACTGCATTGGCCAGTGTCGCTCACGGCTGTAAAGCACATTGCAGTGATGTCTCCATTTAACCCCCTGGGGACAGAGCTCCATAATGAAGCTGGCTTGGGCGCAGTGGTGGTTGGGAAAGTTCCGTCTGTACCGTGGGGAAGCCATGCGGGAGCTGGTTTGCACGTTGTCTCATGTAGACTCGCTGGCTCCCGAGTGTTCCCTCCCTGAGGAGGGCAGGGCCACCAAGGCTGGCGGGCTGGTCACACGTGGTGCAGGATCTCATCGCCTGAGTCGCTCTGTCCCAGGCTGCCCATCTTCCCCCAGGGCAGAGCCAGTGGAGGTGCCTGGGGAGGGAGTCTCCGTCTAGAAGAACAGCCTCGGTTTCCTGTAGTTCGTCTTTTTGTGGAAATACTGGGAGAGTGTGTCATGAGAAACCTCTCTGCCATTTAAGGACGCGGCCAGCCTACGCTGCGTGGCAAGGGTGGCATTTATAGCCAAAAATCAGAGCCGTCCAAGGCTTCTCGGGGCCTTTGTGGTGGTGTTTTGTGAGCGGCTGCCTGGCCTTCACGAAGGTTTGGCCGTCATTGGAGGCTGAGCTCCCCGTCGGCAGGCTGGACGGAGTGTTTTTACCACCACCTCCCGCTTGGCGGTGAATACTGGAGCTGCTGCCTTGTACACGGAGCTGGGGGCACACTTGGACACGCGTGATCGGCGTGGCTCTCCGGCGCCAGGAGTGCGCCCAGCCCGGCCCAGCTCCGCCTCCCATGGCGGGGTTTCCCGTGCAGGAGGCACCCCATCCCCCCAGCTGACTCCTCCGTGTGTGGGCTCTGCCTCAGCTGCTCCCAGCAAACTTGGGCAACGGTGCGTGTGGACTGTATTTACTTTTTAATTATATTTTTACTGGTCAGAGAGGAAGGGAGAGAAGGCGAGAGAGAGAAACATCCATGATGAGAGTGGATCGTGGATCAGCTGCCTCCTGCACACCCCCCACTGGGGATGGAGCCTGCAGCCCGGGCCTGTGCCCGTGACTGGAATCGAACCATGACCCCCTGGTTCACAGGTTGATGCTCACCACTGAGCCGCGCCGGCCGGGCTGGCCTGGATGTTTAAAGGAAAATCCTTCAGGCAGTCTGCACGCCTTGTAAGGTTGCTTTCCGTTCTTTTCGGCAAAATGCGTTGAGGTTGATCAGGTGCGCGCTGAGCCGTGCGGGCGGGTGTGGGCCGCAGGAGCCACAGGCACCTGGAGGAGGAGATGAGTCGCTGCCAGGAGGGTGTCTGGGTTTCGCATTTGGGTGGGAGCTGCAGGCTAAGAAATGAGAAGTTTGGAGCGTGAGGCTGGTGCGTTTCAAGTCCTCCAGCTCTTTGCTTTTTTTTTTTTTTAATTGATTTTTTACAGAGAGGAAGGGAGAGGGAGAGAGAGTCAGAAACATCAATGAGAGAGAAACATGGATCAGCTGCCTCCTGCACACTCCCCGCTGGGGATGTGCCTGCAACCAAGGTACATGCCCCTGACTGGAATCGAACCTGGAACCCTTCATTCAGTCCGCAGGCCGACGCTCTATCCACTGAGCCACACCGGCCAGGGCTCCAGCTCTTTGCTCTGACTCAGCTGCAGATTCGGCCCCCGCATCGCGTTCCCTGGGGAACTTCCTTCCGTCCCGGCCTCGCTCTCTCCGGGGCGCGGGGCAGTCCTCCTTCCCCTGTCCTGACGGCAGGTTCGTTTCTCCCGGCGATATTGTCATTTGTTTTCCCTCCCTGCGCTGGACCCGCCCGCGCTCAGGGCCTGTCTGGTCCATTCAGCCGCCATTCGCTCCACGCGCGGTCGGACGTGGGGTCGGACTGTGAGTAACTGGTGGGAGCTGATCGTGGAGTCCATGTTCTGACTCTTGGCCTCGGAGTGTGAAGGCCACTTCTCTCCCAGGCTGAGGATCCGTCACATTTATAAAGCCGCTCGCTGCTTTGGGAGTATTTTCAGCCGGAACCGGAGGACCCATTGGCTGCTGCCTCGGTCATTTAGCCGTGGGGATGGGTGAGGACGGGCATATTTGAGAAGAAAGGTCTTGGGAGGGAGCTGGGCAGGCGTGAACATTGTCAGCATTCATTAGTGCCGCGTCGTTTTTCTCGGTGCAAGTAAATGAAGGCTTAATTTCCCTTTCAATCCTCATGAACGTTGCTAAGCCATTGTCTTGTTTCCTCTATTAACTGACAGCATGCAGTGTAAAGGCTTCATGGGTATTGCAAGTCTAGGCATCAGAGTGGGTGGAGGTGACCGGAGGACGCGATGAGCGTGACCTAAAGAAGGATCGACTTGGAATTATCTACTGGTATGAATCAACTCATAAATGATTTTTTGATAGTAGCGTTTTGAGTCCTGAGAAACTTGTCATTTTGATATTTGCATGCTGTCTTCAGAGTTGACATTCTCATTCTTTTTCCTGTCTAGGGTTCGGAGTCGAATTTAACTGATGGTTAGCTCGCTTCTCCTCTGCTATTGATTAAACTGTTTTTATGTTGGGCCTTTAAAAAATACACACACACACACACACACACACACACACACACACTGAGGGGCCAGATTATTATGACCACCTGACATTTGTAGACAAATTAGCTATAATTCCACGCTTAAGTTGCTAGAGGGCCAGACCATTATAAACGTCTAAATAGCACAACATACCTAAGTATCTTTGCTAATCAGGTTCATCCTATCATGTTGATGGCGTATCGCAATGGAGATGGCTTCTTCCAACAAGACAATGTGCCAAGCCACGGTGCTCGTATTGTGCAGGAGTGGTTTCAAGAACATGAGGGAGACTTTACCTTGCTTAGGTGGCCCCCACAATCACCAGATCTCAATCCAATTGAGCATTTGTGGGACGAAGTTAAAAGAGCCATCAGGCAGCTGGTTTCACCACCATCAAATCTCACAGAACTGGACAGTGCTATTCATCAGGCATGGTGTCAGATTCCTCGCATCACCTTTCAACATCTTGTGGAGTCAATGCCAAGAAGAATGACCACAGTATTGAAGGCAAAAAGTGGCCCAACGAAGTACTGATGGGGTGGTCATAAGCTGGCCACTCTGTGTGTGTGTGTGTGTGTATTATTGATTTCAGAGAGGAAGTGAGAGGGAGAGAGAGAGAGATAAACATCAATGATGAGAGAGAATCATTGATCAGCTGCCCCCTACTGGGGATCAAGCTGAAACCTGGGCATGTGTAGGACTGACCGGTAATCAAACTGTGACCTCCTGTTTCATAGGTTGTTGCTCAACCACTGAGCAACACCAGCCAAGCGGGCTTTTGCTTTTATAGGAATCTCACTTTCAAAATTAAGGTCCTACAACTTCCTCAGTTCTTGACTGCACAGACTAGTTTTTCCTTTTTGGGGGGGCGGGGGCAGGGCACCCCTGTGAGACTTTCATATAGTCCCCTCCCAGAATTGGCTGCTTTTCTATTCCGAGGATGGCTGATATGGAAATGCTTCCAAAAGAGAGCGTGAAACCAATAGTTCAATATTTGAGACACTTTAATGTAAAGGAACTTAAATATTTGTGAGTGGATGTCTCCTCCAGCAAAGTTTAATGAAATGTTGCATAATTTATAAAGTGTGATTTTGATATAACTCAAAATAAAATTTTATGTGAAGTACTTTAGAATTTTCCCATATGCTTTCATATTGGAGATACCTGTCTGCTAACTTTGAAAGATATTTAGTAATGGGACGAGACAAGTCAAAGATCTTCGTTGACGTAGAAAAAGGTAAACAGTGGCTCCTTTTCATTCAGACTGACTGGATGTCCAAACATTTTTTTCTCTCATAAATGCACGAAAGTATGTGGCAGTTTTGTGGCCCCGTCTCACGGTGCGCATACAAAGGTGTAGTGGCCGAAAATTGCTCCTCTTCTAAAGTGAAAACCCCATTCATTTAAACAATGAAATTAGACAGGTTTGTGCTGTCGTCGCTTTGGCAGCTGGGACTAAGTCAAAACAGTTTCAACAGTTACCTGGTCGTGATCGGCGCCGTCCTTTGTTAACTGATATTGGTTTGCAAAACTGATGCCAAATAGAATCAGACGTGTCTCTATCCACATAAGTCGCTTTGCTAAGGAAACAATATACAGAGGGAACATGATTTTTTCTTCACATTCGGCTGTTAAATACACTTCCTGATTGGTTTATTGATTGATTGCTGAGTTGGATCAAGAACCAGTGTTCTGCTGCATATGCATGTTAATAAATGTGCTACACAAATGCAGTGACATAATTGTGAAAATGGTCAGATTTCACGAGAGGCACCTGCACCAAACAAGAGCTAAGTTGTGGACCACGTGCTGTGTAGCGAAGGGAAAATTAATAGATTTCCCTGGGCCTTAGTTTCCTTACCGATAAAATAAGAGGCCAGATAGATGGTCCGTTTTTTTGACTACAGTCTTCTGAGTGTCTTGGGAATGAATTTATTTCTCTTTTCCGTTCAGAAAGTGAACTCTTCTTGAGTGATTTCTTTGTGGTTGGATCTGAGTACCTCACCGTCCATCAATCTGTTGCAGATTAGTCGTCTCAGATGTTTTTCCTCCCTTTCCTTCCCGATAAATTCGGACTCCTTGACGCTGATGACGGCTTCCGTACGCTTCTTGTCACCTTGCAGCTTCAAATGGGGATACTCATGGGCTTGAAGGGGGGGGGGGAAGTTCTCACGAGGACTCTGAAACGTTTCCTGTCTTTTATTAACGGTCCCTGAACAGAATTTACCTGAACACAATTTCCTTTAGAACGTGATGTGGGGAAAGGAAAGAGCTAGAAGCATTTGAGAATGCAAGTGTAGTCAAACAGATACGTTACATGCTTCTTAAAGCGAACGCATATGGCAATTATTAGCTAAGGTATTAAGACATGTTTTTGCTTGTCCACTACCATTAGAGCAAGCACCTGGGTATATTTCCTCTTTTAAAATTAAAATAGATTCTAAAAAACACAAAGCGTATAGTCATCCATGCAGGTGGCAGAAGAATTTCAACTGGATTTTGCTGGTTTTATAACTTTTCTCCTTGTTCGTCTCTGTAGCGTTATACATGCCAAAGCCATTTTTATTTCCTGAGGGACGCTGACCTGACAGCACTGCATCTCCGCGCGATTACCAGCCGGCACGTCCGCTGATAAAATACCGATTCCGTGCCAGAGATCTGGGGGATGTTTTGTTAGAGTTGAAGTGCTTTCCTTCGAGGTCGACTTTGAACTTTCAGAATATGAAGTTCTTTTGTGAGTAATGATCGCAGGTGAAATATAACATGAAACAGCGGCACGGGCGGGGCCTTTCATTAGGAGACGAGGGGTCCCTGAAGGCAGGGCACGGGGCTGGCTGCCGCTGCCGGCTCTGTGCCAGGAGCATTTGAGGAGGAAGGGTTAGGTCTTGTCACAGAGGAATCAGAAGTTCCTGCCACCGCCAGCCCGGGGGCACCCTCACCAGAAGCCAGCGACGGGGAACATGTCAGCCTCGCTCACCGCTGCTCCACGAGGAACTCACATCCTGTAGATGTGGTTTCTCCATCAGTAAGAGGAGGGCATGCCTCCGCAGTTACTGACTTCTCTTTCGCTCTGGCACCCTGAAGTCAAGGTCCTGTTTCCTGGGTGAATAATTCCCCCCACTCCCGAAGCCTTTTATTCTTCGGCTGGCCTTCGGAGGGTGCGATCAGAACAAGCCGCTCCATGTTGAGTTTCTCTCCTCAATGGACTTCCCTTCTGCTCTCCTGCCCCATAGAAGGCGCACGCTCCTCCCTCCGCGGCCCCGGAGTCCGATGGACGCGGGCAGCAGGAGACGCGCCGCAGGTGCTGTGCTTGCGCGGGCCTGGCTCGCGGGGCCGGGAGGGGGGGGGGTGGGGGGGCGCGGTGTGTCCCTGGTTGTCTGTCAGCTGAGGAAGGCGGCGGGCTTGCTGAACCCGGGTGGAGGTTCTCTAGACGACTTTCTGTCCTTCCCAGCACGAAGGTCAGTCATCCTCGTCTTACGGTGACGGGAGATGCTCATTCTCCCCTCTAGATGTTGTCATGTTCTTTGGGTACAGTTACTGGGAAAGCATAGGGACAGGGCTCCAGGCTTAGGTACTCATGCGCTCCTTTCTTGTTATAATCAGTTTTGTACTTGCTTAATTACAGGACATGACTTCATGAGCCATACTTCCAGGCAGAAGAAGTTGAAATATATAGATTATATGCAGTTCCTTACCCAGAGTTTGTGAATCTAAAAAGCTCTGAAAATGTAAACAATTTTTTTTTTAATAAATTGGGCCCATATTTAGAGGCAAATGGATAGGAATGGACAGGGGGTTATTTGTAGTGGGGACAGTACTCATGTATCTCTCTGCCGCCGTGTCACTGGTCATTAGGGTAAGGCGTGAAATATGCACCCTGGCGCATTCCTAAAATATGAAAAGCTTTGAATTTCAGAGCACATGTACCCACTGGGGATCCAGATAAGCGAGTGTGATCTTTATCATCCATTTTCCTGAAGGGTTAGCCCTATAAGCATAAGAATAATGGTTTTTTATTTCTTACTATTCTCAGTGGAAATGCAGTGCAATAAGTAGACAGCAATTTGGTGCTTGCTCCGGAGAAAAGTGGGAATTAGATTCTGGAAAAATAAACTACATGCATTATGGGAGAGGATGTTAACAGACAGGAAACAAATGAGAGTACTTATCCCTAGAAATTCGTGCATCGAGCCTCTGAATTTCAAAACCGGCCTTCTGTTAGCTCTGGATGCAAACAGCGTGTTGCACAGACGTGTTAAACATGGTTAAAGGAAATTACAAGTAGAAATCGTTGCTATGCAGAGTGATATTTGCATAAAAGCGAATGAACGGACTGGTTTGGAAACATTTTGCTGAGTAATTTGGCTTTGAAAGCAAAATAGTAAAAAAAAAAAAAAAATTAATGACAAATGCAAATGACCCACAATTTTGACTCTGCAGAATTGTATCTCTTTTTGGTAACGGCTACAGGAATGAAAGGGAATAATGTTCACGTCACAGTGCTTTTTACTTTTTGTCTGTGGTCATAGGCGCTGATTCCAGTGGATCAAACACTTGTTTCTGGCATAACAGATGGTGCGCATGGGACTCTCGGGTCCACTTGACTTTTTAAATTTTATTTTGACAGAGAGAGAGGGAAGGGAGGAGGGAGGGAGAGAAACACGAACACCGATGTGTTGTTCCACTGACTCATGCCTCATTGGTAGGCTCTTGTGTGTGCCCTGGCCTTGGTGAGTCCGGACAACGCTCTCACCAACTGAGCGACCCGGCCAGGGCACCTCCAACTGACTTTTATAAAAGAACCAAAAATTCAAATCGCTAGGACCAATAACGATCGAAAAATATTTTCTCTTGCTTAAAAGAACTTTATAATTAAAAATTCTTGAGATAGTTTTTAAAAAGCTTTTTATTGATTTCCTGATTGATTGACTTTTACTTAATATTCTTATTTTATCATAAGGCAGTTTTTGAAAGATTGTATTAAGCTGCAATAACAGCGTTTATGTTTCGATTTCAATTAAACTATATCCAGAGACAGAAATAGTGATTGTTAAATAATTTGAAAATGGCTCATTAATAATTGATTCTCAGCCACACAGTTTGTTACACCTAAAATTTTAAAGGCATTTTGTCAGTGTCTGTGGTAGAATCTGATGTCTTCATTGCCATTTTCAATCTCTTCTTACTGTGTGAGGTTCATGCTAACACTCAGTGTGCCTGCCTGTTCTCCTGCCACGTCGGATCCCCTTCCGACCTGGATCTCACATGTGTTCACCTTTTCCTGTAGCCCATAGTGGTCAGCAGCGTCTGGGTCGCAAGTGTTACACACTAAGGCCTTCCTCAGTCGCCTTGTCCCGCGTGGCACCTCTCCTTGCTTTTCTCACACTCTGCACAGGAACTGGTAACTTTACTAATGAGGAAGATCAGCTTCAGTGACAGACTTTTTATGAAAAATAATGTGGGAGGATCAGAAAATCTTGAGGGAGGTATGATAAAATTATCCTATGTAATAAAAGCCTAATATGCTAAGTGTCCGGTCGTCCGTTCAACCAATCAAAGAGTAATATGCTAATGATATGCTAAGGCCATTCAACCGCCCGCTATGACATACACTGACCACCAGGGAGCAGTCAGTCAACCGGTTGACCAGTCGCTATGATGTGCACTGACCACCAGGGGGCAGACATTCTGACTGGTAGGTTAGCTTGCTGCTGGGGTCTGGTTGATCGGGACTGAGCGAGATGGGCTGGACACACCCTGGAGCCCTCCCACAATCCCTCCCCGGCTGGCCAACCTCCTGCGTCTCTCCCCGGCCCCAGTTGTGCACTGGTGGGGTCCCTTGGCCTGGCCTGCACCTTCTCGCTATCCGGAACCCCTCGGGGGATGTCGGAGAGTTGGTTTCGGCCTGATCCCACAGGCCAGGCCGAGGGACCCCACTAGTGCATGAATTCGTGCACCGGGCCTCTAGTATTAAATATAAAAACATAGCCCTGGCCAGGTAGGGCAGTTGGTTAGAGCCTCGTTCCAATATACCAAAGTGGCTGGTTTGATCCCCCATCCTGGCACATACAACTAATGAATGCATAAATAAGTGAAACAACAAATGGATGTTCTCGCTCTTAAAATCAATCAATTAATCAATCAAAATACAAGATAAGAGGGATGCTAGTAAAGGCCTTTCATGTTGAACTCTACCTTCCCTTTCCTGGAGGTTTTATTTCAGATCCCATAAGGATATTTATCTTTTTCACTTGGTATGTGTGAAATTCATAGTCACCTATGAAGGGTCTCTTGAGGGTAGAGATGGAGGTTGAAGAGCCTCATGAAGGAAATGCCATCATTTTCCTTCTCTGGCTCCTTTAAGAAAGGGAAAGGGGGTAGGGGAAGAAGAGGCCTTTGTGCTGGGGGACAAGTAGAAGGTCCGGGTCTCCATGTGCTGGGGCTGTCACTGCGCGAGGAGAGTGATGGTAGCCACACACGCTCAGCCCTACATGACAGCAGCATGTCGGCGAGCCGCTTGCTGAAAATTGCATAATCATCTTAAGCAAGTCCGTTTGTCAGTAATGTGTTGACTATCAGGTAAAATTGATTTTCTCTCCACCTTCATGTCCTTAGAACTGTATGACTCCCAACCAGAGTGCGAATGCCCCAGGATTGCTAGTACACATTTCCTGTGTCAAAGGGACTGAGCCGTGACAGCTAACCTGCTCTCCCCGCCCCTCCCCGCCTTTCTCTGCGTGCTGCACCCTGGGAAGTTCCTCCCTGGGCTGAATTCGGAGCTAAGAGGTGTCTCTAGTTTTAGAGGCAGGGAAGCGCCTTTCCCTGGATGTGGAGCGAATCCACTGCGCCCAAACCAAGGGTGTTAGCGCACAGCTTATTGGCGGACACGCATGGCCTAGGGAGGGCAGCTGAGGCACTGGGGTACTGATGCCCCCCTTAAATCCAAACAATAGCAAGATGATGCCTGCAGAGCCAGTCAGACACACCACCGCCCTGAGCCTCGGTGCCAGTGCTGTCACTGAGGCATGGCTCCCATAGAAAGCCACCCCGGACAAGGTTTGCCGTGAGGGCACATTTCACCAGCTGTTGCTGTGCGTCTCTCCGCGCTGGTTTGGAATGGGGTTCCCGCCGCATTTGCTGGGCTCCTGGGACAGAGGGCTCCGGGATTTATTGAAACACACTCGCGTGGCTGCAAATATGGAAATTTCAGGGACGTCACGTGCCCTTTGCTGTTTGTTCAGCTTTTATCATGAGCGCGGCAGACAGCACGCGTGAGATTTTCATGATGGGGAGCATGTTGAACGACAGATGAACGCACTCGAACCTTCTGCGTGCGATGTGGAAACACAGGCGTGTGACTCCGGTGGTCTTGTTTCACAGCATTCCACATCAAATTCCCTCACAGTGACCGGCTCATGCAGACACATTATGGGCCCAGTTCGATCCCCTAAAATATTACATGTGTAAAACGTGTTCCCTGAGTGTTATCTCTTCTAAAATCTGACTTCTAGACAGAGTCATGCTCATTGACTTAGGTCAGTGGTCGGCAAACTCATTAGTCAACAGAGCCAAATATCAACAGTACAACGGTAGAAATTTCTTTTGAGAGCCAAATTTTTAAACTTAAACTATATAGGTAGGTACATTGTTATTAACTTAATCAGGGTACTCCTAAGCTGGCCTTTACTAAAAACGTCCTCAATCTGATGGAGGTAC
Source organism: Myotis daubentonii (assembly GCF_963259705.1). Lineage (NCBI taxonomy): Eukaryota > Metazoa > Chordata > Mammalia > Chiroptera > Vespertilionidae > Myotis > Myotis daubentonii. The sequence continues at coordinate 113,426,566 of NC_081843.1, forward strand.
GTTCGCTGAGGTCAAGCCCTTCCAACTCTCCCATCCACACTCGTCTTGTATACTTGTTTCGTCTATCTCCTTTCGTTCATCCTCTCTATATGTCCAAACCATCTCAACATACCTTTCTCAATCCTCAACACTACATCTTCTTTCACTCCACAATGTTCCCTAAAATTAACTTAATAAACTTTACTTAAAGTTTTAAGTCTTAAACTATAGGTACGTTGAATAAAACTTGATATCATACTTAATAACGATATTATTTATTGATAAAATTAAATTCCTTACAATTACCTTACAATATCCATAAAATTAAGTCATGACAATGACTGACAAACACTAATGTGAACAATGCCTTGCATCTCCTTGGAAAGTTTGGGTAAGTCAGGTTTGTATGTTGTTGCCCGCATGTGGTATTTTGTGGAAGAGCCACGCTCAAGGGGCCAAGAGCCGCATGTGGCTCGCGAGCCGTGGTTTGCCGACCACTGGCTTAGGTTGACTTCGATGGGACATGAATACTTCTTATTCTCCCACGTGCTAGGCACCATCCAGTGTACCTGGCCAGGGAGCTGTGTGTATATTTTGAGCCCCCCTTAGGGGACAGCATGCATGTGTCTTCAGCACCAAGGACACCCTGGTGGCCAAGATACACAGAGAAACTAGAGGTAGGGGGAGAAGGAGGCATGGCTCTGGTATTCACGCAAATGAGGACTGAGCCATTTTCAGAGGGTTCATACAGGAAGGGGCCAGCACCTGGCCTGGGCCCGGCTGGACGGGGAGGCCGGAAGCTGAGAGGGAGGGAGGACCTGAGAAGGTGAAGATGTGAACTGGCTCCTGAAGGATGTGGAGGGCCCAGCCCGGAGGCAGAGGAGTCCCCTGTTTCATGAATGAATGGACTCCTATTGGAATCATTTTAAAGTTAATCCTAATCATTTTCCCCTATGCACTTGATTACTATTAATGCAGTTCATTCCAGAAAAAAATAGAAGAGAGTAAATACCATTAACAATAACAATCATCAATGATCCAAGAAACCTTTCCCCCAAAGAGCATACCCTTCTCCCCTTCTCCCCCCCAAAAGGCCCCTATACAACTATAAATCCGTATTTTAATAAATACATATAAATGTAAATTTTAACAAAAGCAGGGTCATAGCATCCTGAGACTACAGGTCATGGCATGTATCCTTTAGTGACTGCAGGATGCCTGTCATACATGCACTGTTACTTATTAAACAATCTCTCTTTGTGAACTTTTCAGTTACCGCTAATGTTTCAACAAACCAAAAGGATTTCCAGCAAATTCTACAGTGTTTATAAAGCTGACTTAATCAGTTTAGGGACTAGATTAATCTTAAATAAGGAGGCATTTATTTATCATTTCCAGAGTTGCTTGGCTTATATTTGCATACTACAGAGAGTTCAAATGAGAATTGGAGGTACGGGCATTTAACTTACTGAGATACATATTCTTGACTAGAAAAAAAACTCATTTGTAATGCCATGCGCAGGAATCATTTACATTATGATCAGTTCTTTACAACGTTAGCTTTTATCCCCAAAGAGTAATCATTGAGACAACCAGAAGCCCTTTTATTATTTTATTTTTTATTTTAGTTTTTAAATTGATTTCAGAGAGGAAGGGAGAGGGAAAGAGAGAGAGAAACATCAATGCTGAGAGAGGATCATGGATCAGCTGCCCCCTGCACGCCCCACACTGGGGATGGAGCCCATAACCTGGGCCTGTGCCCTGACCAAGGATTTAACCGTGACCTCCTGGTTCATAGGTTGATGCTCAACCACTGAGCCACGCCGCCAGGCAACCAGAAGCCCCTTTAGAATCGCTGGTCACTGCAGGGTCTGCTATACAAGCCCAGCATTCCAGTGGAAATGGCTAGAATCCCTTTTGGCCATTTTCAAGTTCTTGACAGTGTTTCCTTATAGTCGTCGTCCTGTGATCCTAAGTAATTTCATCAGGAAAAGCTGCCATGAGAGTATTCAATGGCCATAGAAGCCTCCTTGAGTTTGCAGATCTTGAACCATGAGCTATCGAGGTGACAGAATTAGCTTCTCTCTAGAAATTTCCATAAGAAATCTTGCACTGGACTTCCAAAAGCCTCTTATTTGCTTCTTTGAGGCTAGAAAAAAACCAAGAAACTGTCTCCTGCAGATTGCACTCCTGGGAACCATGCGATGGGGTGAATTTCTGGCTGGTGGAGCTGCCAGCATTTTCAAAGGGTCCTTCCACAAAGTGGCCTTGCTCACCCTTGGGAATTGGGAACCTGTCAGCCGGTACCAGGCCTGTTTTCTCGAGAGAGATTTGTAGGCGCCAGTAACACATGTCAAGTCAGTCCTTGTCCCTCAGTAGTTGCTCGTCATTTCTGATGAAACGAAAATCATTTTCAAATATGCCATTTGTTATCGCTTCTCGGCCTTTTGGCTAAGATCAAGTGTAGTATCTGTTCTTATCAAATATGCCATTTGGGGCATAACTTAGGTTACACAATTGATGTGCCCAGTAATATCCTGGCCAAAAAAAAATAAAAAAAAATAGGGGGCAGGGGGGTTGTTTCTTATTGAACCGGTGAAAATAACGATCCGGCGTGAAGAGTGAGGACACATCAGAAGTTTCTGAATTCTGGGGGGACCAGTGAGATTTAGGTGTTCTTTTGAAACAGTTCATCTTAGTTTATAAAAGCAGTGTCTGCAAAATTGAAAATGTAGCTGAAAAAAAGGGAAAAGAGATGCGTCTTCCCTGTATGTCCATTAGAAAACAATATTAAAACAGCAACATCTGTGCACATTGCTGCACCAAAAAGTGTCGCATCAGTGAATTCAGTCTTAGTAATTCTTGTTTCATTGGCGCTAACGCCAGCAGAGCGTGCCTTGAGGGAGCTGTCTGCACGCACAGGGGAAATGGGCACGTTGGTGTCCAGGGTAGACACGGATTCAGGCCTGGCATTGGGATTGTGACTGTTTTTATTCAACCGCCACCTTTCCCCTGGTGGAGCCGTCTGCATGGCTGCCTTCCTGCAGGTGCGGGGCTGTCTCTTAGCTACATGTTCACTGGCTTGAGAATGAATTGCATTTGCTAATTGAATAGGAATCGATGAACTTTGTGATCAAAATATGTCAGATGTAAGCACAGTACCTTTGTTTTCAAATAATTACACCTTTCACACGCATCTGTTGAGGATGAATCATTTTTTCAAAGCCTTGCTGAAGAGTGAAAGGCAAACGATTTTTAGCGAGCGCTCAGAAGACTTGTGGAGGCTAAGTGTCACCCCTCTCCGGCTTAGCCGCTCGCCTCCCAGGAGGCTGTGGCCCAGAAAGAAACAGGGAGAGTGGGGGACAGTACAGCTTCCCAAGCCCACGTCCATGTCCATACAGCAGAGACAGCACAACGACTCAAGCGCCTTTGAAGGGCTACAACACCATTGAACCACAAGGAAGAAAAAGTGTTGCACCTTAAACAAATGAACTTCTCTTTGGCAAACAGAAAAATAATCAGACTGGGGACATTGCGACTTTTGCTGTGCAGTATCTAGTTTATTATCGTTGTTTTTAGGTCACACGCTTCGTAAAATTCACGAATATTACTGACACACCTAAATAAATCACTAGTATAGTCTCTACTTTAAGATAACTAGGCAAAACTTATGAGATCAAATCAAGGCTAGATAGCTGTTAGTTTTTAAATTTAAATGGCCCATAGATGTTTACGTCCAAGTGCCTCACGCACCTTAATAGGTCTGTGTACAAACAAGGGAGATTTCGGTTGTAAGAAGCGAGGACACTTCATGCTGCCTCCACGAGTAGGAGGAAAGGTATTTGTTCCCCCGAGGAAAGCTTCGCAGATGAGATTTGGGTTTGGTTTGGTCTGCCTCTGTCTGAAATTTTCTAAGCTCTGCCTTTCTCTGTTTACCTGGGGGGGGGGGAGGTGGAGGCGATGAGGGGGTTAGAAGGAGGACGTGTCCCTTCCCCAAACCATTAAGTTGAAGTCCCAAGCTTTCCTCTGAACAGACCACCCTCCACCAGCCACGGCGGCCCACAGGCAGGTGGAAACAGACTGCTGTTCTGAGGGGCTTGGTGGGTTGCCCATCCCCCTAGCCCCTGCCTGGGAGAGGGGTCTCCTGCAGACCCAGGGCTTCCCCCCACTGTCCCCCCCGCGCCCCCCCCCCCCCCGCAGCAGGGAGGGAAGCGCCGAGGGACAGGCCGGAGGCCTGTGGATGTCCCTGGCAGAATTGTTTTGCTTCTTCCCACACTTGAGTTTTGGGGGGAGGGGAGGGAGTTGAGAAATTTTCATTGATCATCTCCCATCATTACACAGCTCTTTCTCCCACACATCACCTTCCCTTTAATCCTGTTGACAATGCCAGGAAGTAGCAGCCGTCTCATTAAACCAATAAGCAGAAGGAGTTAGCCAATTCCACTTTCTCAGGTTCACACGCTTGTAAAGGCCTCGTATTCCAATGTCCATGGTCTTCATTCTTCAGGTTGTGTCCCACATCACCTTTGCTAAGGAACTTTGTGAGGCAGATTATTACGAGTTGGAAGATAACTGGATTTACACTATTTATTTATATTTTTTAAAACATATTTTTTACTGATTTCAGAGAGGGAGGGAGAGAGATACAAACATCAATGATGATAGAGAATTATTGATTGGTTGCTTCCTGCATGCCTTCCACTGGGGATCAAGCCTGCAACCCGGGCATGTGCCCTTGACTGGAATCGAACCCAGGACCCTTAAGTCCACAGGCCAACATTCTATCCACTGAGTCAAAGGGTGGATTTATACATTTTAAATAAACATTCATTCCACAAATAATTCCAGTCTTCCTACTATGTGCTAGTTATATGGTAGCTGCTGGGATACTGTGGTGAAGACGGCAGAGGTGCCTTCTAATCTTATAATAGACTAGAGGCCCAGTGCACGGAAATTCATGCACTCAGGGAGCGGGGAGTCCCTCTGCCTGGCCTGTGCCCTCTCACAGTCTGGGACCCCTCAGGAGATGTCCACCTGCCGGCTTAGGCCTGCTCCCGGGGGGATTGGGCCTAAGCTGGCAGTCAGACATCCCTCTGGCAGCTCTTGGGGGTGGGAGAGGCTCCCACCACCGCCTCTACGCTTGCAGCTGTCAGCCCAGCTTCTGGCTGAGTAGCGCTCCCCCTGCGGAAGTGCACTGACCACCAGGGGGCAGCTCCTGCGTTGAGCGTCATAGTGACTGGTCGTTCCACTCTTAGGATCAATTTGCATATTACCCTTTTATTATATAGGATTAGTAGGGAAGCAAATATTAATAATAAGAGATTCGTGCAATAGGCCTTCCTTCCCCTGGCTGCTGGCACGGGTTTTCCTCCGGCACCTGGGACCCAGGCCTTTGCTCCGGCCACAGCGGAGAAGCCAAGCCTCTTCAGTCTTCAGTCATCTTCAGTCTTCACTTGGGCAGAGACTTCAATCTTTGCTCCCATATGCAAATTCACCGCCATCTTTGTTGGGTTAATTTGCATACTCATCCCGATTGGCTGGTGGGCGTAGCGGAGTGACACCAATTTGCATGTTTCTCTTTTATTAGTGTAGATTAGTAGGGAAGCAAATATTAATGTGTGTAATTACGAACAGTGTCACTGCTTTCTAGTCAGTGACTAGAAAGGCGATCAGAAAGCTGTTTCCTGGGCGGTGATATGTGCTTTGAGTTAACAGGACAGAAAGGAGTGGGAGCGAGGGAGAGAGAATTCTAGGCCAGGCACATGGCGTGCTCAGGAGCGGGAGGGGGCCTTTTTGTTTTGTTGGCTCAGAGAGCGCAGGACAGTGCGGAAGACACCAGACAAGCAGACCGGTTGGATCCTAGGGTCTTTGGCGGCATTTAGAATTACGCTTGATGTACACCTAAAATTTACATAATGTTACTAACCAATGTTGCCACAATAAATTTAACTTAAATCCACACACACTCACTTGTGCTTGACATTTCACAAGAGATTATTTTGGGAGGAACTGCTTTTATGTACCTTAAATATTTGAGAAAGTTGCTGAGGCAATAGCTCAGTACCTATTGCAGTTATCTGTGAATATTTATAGTGTTTTCTTAAAAGGTGTTTTCTTGCCCCAACAGAACCTCACTGCGGTTATGCATCATTCCATCACATTTAGCTTTTCAGTCGTGGTGTGCCGCGTGAATCTTCTGCAGCAGCTGTAAACACTTTTCCATTTATAACTTGAGCTTCAATGTAAAACAGGAGGCAAGGGCATCTGCATTTAGTGAATATTTGTCAAAACAATGCTGGGTTAGTTATAGTTGCAAACTGTGCAGAGAAGTCCCAACATTAAGCTCCTGAGGAAGAAATATAGGAATAATATTTGTAAGTGATGAATGTAGTGTGGGTGCTTGGCCCGCTCGCAGCTCCTTGGGATTGCATGTGACCTCCTTTTCTCTGGTTATGACTAAAGGAGGAGAAAGAAGCGGAACTTTACTCATTTAAATATACTGTTGGCGCTTGCTTCCGACCAAGGCAGGATAATTGGAAGACTGTGCTCAGACCATATGGTGTATTAATACCATAAATAGAGCATGCATCTAGGTTTCTGATCACGGTTGGCATAGGCCTTCCAAGTTCGTCTCTGTTGAGAAGTGAGTTTGCTGAAAAAGCCGAGCATGTGACCTGCAGTGTAAGATTTAAGCACTGGAGTTGCTGACTGGCCACTTCCCGAAAAATCAAACAAACGGATGCCGTTCCTTTCGATCTGTCACTTCACGTGCTGAAAGTGTAACTTTAAGGGTGAGCCAAACGCTTTGAAAATAGGAACTTCATGCATCATTGAGAAGCGTAGTGTGTAACGGGCTGGCGCCTTCACCCTGTACCTTCGTAAAGGGGAGTGGAAGGATCTTGTTGGCGGGACGATGCGCGTCCCTGTGGAGGGTCCTGTCTTCTCAATGAGTAAGGAAGGGGGTGCGTGTGCACAGTGGACGTAGAGACCGTGGATAAAACATGCGTGTTCCTTGCATGGAATAGGTGACGTTGCCTCAAGTTTCTGATCAAACATGTTCCACACCACTGCCCTCTCCTGTCTGGAGAACTGACCTTCCTTTCTACTTTCAAAGTAGGAGAAGGTTATGAAGACCTTCATATGTAGAGCTCTCCTGCCAAGTCAGCTGGCAAACTGCCCATCAGTTTGAAATGCTAACATTTCTACTCTTTTGTATTGAAAATGGTGCTTCTATTTTTTAAAAAAATATATTTTTTATTGCTTTCAGAGAGGAAGGGAGAGGGAGAGAGAAACATCAATGATGAGAGGGAATCAGGGATCGGCTGCCTCCTGCACACCCCACACTGGGGATTGCGCCCACAACCGGGCATGTGCCCTGCCAGGGAATCAAACCATGACCTCCTGGCTCATAGGTTGACACTCAGCCACTGAGCCACGCCAGCCGGGCTATTTATTTTACTTTATTTTATTTTTTGGAGCGTCTCCATGTTCTCCCCCTGTATCCTGTGATTGAATTTCATCCCATTCTATGAGGGTTGGTGATAATGCAAGTATCGCCCTCACCGTGCAGAATAGGAAACAGAAATCCAGAGAACACCCATGGATGGGGCGTTCAGAGCCCGTCCTTTCTGTCCTCCCCAGAAGGCCGCGAGGAGAAGGCGGGGGGTGCTCCTACAGGTGAGCTCTTGGGAACCAGCATTTGCTGATTTTTATCACCTTTTAAAACACTTGTCCGGGTAGTAGGTGTTCTGTCAAGGACCGTCATGGTATGCCGTGGGTAATTTTGGAAAAAGTTACGATTTGTTCAGAAATGATTCCCTGAGTGGCAAGTGACTGACTGTGTTGGACCCCTGGGCATTTGAGGATGGTGTTTGGTCTGCACCTTCAGTCAGGAGGACAGTGAATGTCCAGGTGAGTGGGTCGGGGGGAGGCGGGGGAAACAGCCATGTCTGCTGGGTTGTCGGAGAAGGTTCAGAGGGCATGACCCCTGAGCTGGCGTCCTGAGGGCAGAGGGCATGTAGGAAAGCCAGTCTGTGCAGGAGCAATAAGAATGATAGGAAAGTTATTCATGAAGCAGCTGGTGTTTATTGATACCTGGATGTGTTTTTTCTTCTACGCGCTTTACGCGTATTGACGTGCCTATTCCTCACGACAGCCCCGAGGGGTCGGAGCTGCAGGTGAGGGACCCCAGGCAGAGCGTGGCTGTTCCCTAGCCGTCACACAGGTGCCGATGCAGAGCCCGATCTCAGACCCAAACCGTCGGCTCCTCTTCCTCGTGTGGAAAGAATGGGCTGTGGCGGGAATGGCAGCACTCGAGACGGCGGGACGCCGGGTCTGCGGTGACTGTCGGGGCCGCGGCTGGTCGGGCAGTTGGGGGTCAGATCACGAAGGACCTTGGGGGACACGCCAAGGACTTGGAATTTCATTCTGCGACTCAGCAGCTGTGTTTTTGCGAAACCAGGCCCAGGGCTTGCTTTCGTCAGAATCACTTGAGGTGCTTCTCAGGAATGCTCGTCCCCAGGTCCCTTCACGGCTGCGAGAGCCGTGTCCCTGCCCGGAGGGGGCCGAGGGCTTGCGCCCTGGGGTGAGTGAGTGGTCCCGGGTCAGCAGGCCTATCGTGCCTGCCCGCCGCCGCTGCTGCCACCGACCCCGAACCTCTTGGCGTTTAATCTGCTGAGTTGAACCTGAATGTTAAGAAGGCAATGAGCTCCGTTTTGTGTGTGGGTTCAGTTTGCTTGCAGATCGTCCTGTGGACAGTGTGAAGAAACAGAAGCAGCTGCCTGCGTGGATTGGAGATGCGGGATTTTTGAGGCTCTTGGTCGGTAGAGACTCCTGGATGGAGTTGCGTTACTTGTGTGGAGCGGGCCGCGCGGCTGAACAGCATTGAGATGTGGAGACATGACAGGTGTCATGTCAAAGTCAAGAGGAGGAGGAGGAGCACCCCCAGAAGCGGGAGGGGCTCCGGGGAGGGGGAGGTCAGGGATTAAGGAGGAGGGTTGCACGAAGTCTTCATATTTTTTTTTATTGCTTACAGTATTACAAAGAGTATTACATATGTCTCCTTTTTTTCCCCCCGCCCTTGACAATCCCCCGGCCTCCCCTACCCCCCTGTTGTCTGTGTCCATTGGTTATGCTTATATGCATGCATACAAGTCCTTTGGTTGATCTCTTACCCCCCTCCCTCCTGCCCCCCAAGAAGTCTTCATTTTTGTTAAATGCATCTGAGAACCCGTGTAAGAAAGGACTAGAAAAGACCGGCCAGGGTGACTGAAGAAGCAGAATCTAGTGGAGGGCGGGGGGGGGGGGGGAGGAAAGGGGGGAGCCAGACTGGCAGGTGCACGTTCCGGCAGGGGCAGTGGCGACGGATAGAATATTCCGTCAAAACCCGACTTTAAGAGGAAGGGAAGGTCAGGTGATCATGAGAAAAGGCTGCAAGGTGAAGGGAGACTGTATTAGCGGCTTTTTATCCTTTTACACAATACACACTTCTTACAAAGATTGAAATAGTACAGACACGCAGAGTAAAGATACCCTTTATCCAGTAATCAAGGGATAACCAGGGTTAAAATTGGCCATTATTTCTTCAGTCATGTTTCTGCCAGTATAGAGTGGTAGATGTGTGTGTACACACTTTCATTGAAAACATGTTACAGCTGTCCACATTTTTGTATGTACCTCAGTGTATCAGAAACACCTATTCCTCCATTCCATAGTGTCTCACACCATCCCTTTCTCCCGCTTACCTTGTGTTACACTGTGAGTGTCTAACGGTTTCTGTAATTGTATTATTGGCACTCTTGCTGCTTGGACAGTTTTTCATTTTAAATTGTGCTGCCATTAATATCAGTCTGAGTCCGTCTTTTTGGATTTCCATGCTTACAGATTTCTGATGAGTTTCAAGTTTGGAACCGTTAGTTAGATTAAATTAATAGAGCGAGGTCCCCCATGCAGTGTGGGTTTCTGGGACCCATAAGCCATGTAGATGGGTTAGTCTTACACGAAGGGACAGACATCTCCTTCTCTCTGGTGCCCGGAGAGAAGTGTGAGCCTGTAGGTTGGGGGGGTAGGAGGAGGGGTGGGGGCGGGTGGGAGCCAGACTTGGGGGATGCCTGGGGGAGGAACCGTGTGATCATCTACTTTACCCGAATGCAGACAGCAGAAGGGCATGGTATGTGGTGTTGGAAAGGTGTGAGGGTTTGAGAAAACAATTGAGAAGCAAAAGCAAAGAAATCCATGACAGGTGGGTGCTGGGGCCAGTGAGCCGAGCTGTGAGTAGCTGGTGGTGAGACCTCGTGTCCCCCGTGGGCCCTGGAAATCCCTCCCTCTGCGTGAGAGACAAGGTGCTTGGTGGCTAATAGCAGTGAAGGAGGAGGGCACTGTAGTTCGCTGACCTGGCTGCTGAGAAGACATGTGGAAGGTACAAGTGATCGTGAGGGGTGATGCGTGTCTGGGAAGCGCATGGCAGTGAAACAGCAAATGTGAGGTCCAGCCGCCCACACCCCCTCCCGCAGGAGACGCAGGCCTGGTTTGGAGGTGGGCGCCCGGCATCTCTTTCCTGCCGTGGGACCAGGAGGGGCAGGGGACGCTGCGTGCTGAGGGGTTCTGCTCCAGGAAGCCCATGTGGTCTGGGCGCGGCCTGGGTCCCCATCCTCCGGTCTGAGCTGTGGTCTTGCAAGTGGACGCAGAGCTGAGACGTGTCCTCACAGCATCGTGCCCGGGGGAGGCCTGCGCGCCTTCAGCCGCCACCAACAGGCATTCTGCGTGCGTCTGCCCCACCGAGCAGGTCCTCCGGCTCATCTGCCACGTCTGCCCTGCGCACCGCTCCCCGAGAGCCCGGCTGGAGTGAGCCGCTTCCCTGCGGTGCGGGCTGCGGGGGTCCTTCCTGGGGCTTCCGCCTCTGCGCTGCGCTGGGAAATGCATGTGCCCCCCCCCCTCGGATGGCACAGCCGGAATGAGGTCATCAGGGCGGCTTCGGCCGGTGAGACATGTGACCTGGACATTGTGATCCTGAGACCATTGGGCTCCCCGGGCGCCCTTGTTCACGCGGAACTTCTCTCCTGCACGTTCTCACGTGGGTCCTGGGAGCTGCCGAGGACTCGGCACCTGCGCCCGTGTGCCCGGCATCTGCACCGTGTGTCCGGCACCTGCGCCCGTGTGCCCGGCGTCTGCACCGTGTGTCCGGCACCTGCGCCCGTGTGCCCGGCGTCTGCACCGTGTGTCCGGCACCTGCGCCCGTGTGCCCGGCGTCTGCACCGTGTGTCCGGCACCTGCGCCCGTGTGCCCGGCGTCTGCACCGTGTGTCCGGCACCTGCGCCCGTGTGCCCGGCGTCTGCACCGTGTGTCCGGCACCTGCGCCCGTGTGCCCGGCGTCTGCACCGTGTGTCCGGCACCTGCGCCCGTGTGCCCGGCGTCTGCACCGTGTGTCCGGCACCTGCGCCCGTGTGCCCGGCGTCTGCACCGTGTGTCCGGCACCTGCGCCCTTGTGCCCGGCGTCTGCACCGTGTGTCTGGCACCTGCGCCCGTGTGCCCGGCGTCTGCACCGTGTGTCTGGCACCTGCGCCCGTGTGCCCGGCGTCTGCACCGTGTGTCCGGCACCTGCGCCCGTGTGCCCGGCGTCTGCACCGTGTGTCCGGCACCTGCGCCCGTGTGCCCGGCGTCTGCACCGTGTGTCTGGCACCTGCGCCCTTGTGCCCGGCGTCTGCACCGTGTGTCTGGCACCTGCGCCCGTGTGCCCGGCGTCTGCACCGTGTGTCTGGCACCTGCGCCCGTGTGCCCGGCGTCTGCACCGTGTGTCTGGCACCTGCGCCCGTGTGCCCGGCGTCTGCACCGTGTGTCTGGCACCTGCGCCCGTGTGCCCGGTGTCTGCACCGTGTGTCTGGCACCTGCGCCCGTGTGTGTAGCGTCGTCCTGCGGCCCGACACCTGTTAGGCCGTTCAGTCCTCCCAGCAGGCCTGGGAGGCGGGTCTGGGTCCTGCCGTTTTACTGAAGGAGGCTGAGAGAGATCACGTCCCCAGGCCCCCGGGCTAGTGAGGCCGGAGCTGGCCCCCGGCCCCTGCGGCCGTGGCTCCCACCGTGGCTCCCACCGCAGCGGCTCCCCCAGTGGAGGGGGGGCCTGCGAACCAGTGAGGCTGCCACCGGATGGAGACAGGGCCTGGGGAAAAAGGAAGCGGCCGCTGGTGGTTGGGAGGCTGGGCTGCCGGGACTGACTCACTGGTGCCGAGTGTGGCCTGGCAGGGGCCCAGCTGCTGTCACCCGGGATGCGTGAGGGCTGCCTCGTCATGACTTCGTTCTGCGCAGCCCAGTCCCCTGCGTGAGGACGGAATCATGGGAAGACGACTCCCCGGGGCCGGCCTGTCAGGCTGCAGTGACGTGGTTGTGTTCTCCTGTGACTCTTGGCGTTGGATTCGGGCCAGGACGCCCTGCGCTGGGCCCTGGGCGGAGGGGGGGTGGTTAGGCTGGTGGGGTGGGGGGATTTGGGGGAGAAGGGAGGTGGGGAGGGGGGTTATAGGGGAGAGGGGAGGGGGTGGGCAATGTCTGCCTTTTGGTGTTGCCTCCTCCTCCCCCTCATAAACCTCCCCACGGACAGGGCTCATGTTTTACTGCACCAGCCTCCTCCTCCGATCCTTCTCCAGTGTATTCTAAATAGTGCCAGGCTCAGTCATTTCTCCAGAAAACCCAAATCTTAAAATACTGTCATGCTTCGTACTCCGGGTTCCATTTATAGAATCTCCTTGGAATTGCAAAGTGACAGAGACGGAGCATCGGCTGGAAGGATGTGGGGTGCAGGGACTGAGGTGAGCGGACGAGGGAAATGTGGGGTCGGATAGTCTGCATCTTGATTGGCGGTGGGGGTGCTAAAAGGACGTGGAGCTGTCACCTGCTCCTGCCTTTGCTGTTGTCCGGAGGGTATGTGGGTGTGATCAGTGCGGGGGCTGGGTGGAAGGAGTGTGCAACCTCCCTGTGCTACCTGCAACTTCGTGTGAACCTATTTTAAAATAAAAAGAAAATTCTTTTTAAAAGGTACTGTCTTTCCTTTGTCTACCATAGTCATCCTGTTTCATCGTCTTTGTTTCCTCCGAAGCAATCATTCAAAGTCATTTTCCTGATTTTTTTCTACTTAAGTCCTGTTTGGCCTTAACTCGTGTCTGACTCATAGCAAGTTACCAAGAAGTGCTTCTTGATGAATCGAGCGATTTAATGTGGGGATTTCTGGTCTGTTTTGCATGTTATCGTATAGACTTGTATCTATGTAAATGAATGGGTGTGTGGGTTTGGTTTTTATTTTGTAGAGGCCCAGTACACAAAATTTGTGCACTTGGCGGCAGCGGGGATGGGGGTGTCCCTCAGCCTGGATTGTGAGAGGGCACCGGCCAGGCCAAGGGACCCCACGGGTGCACAATTGGGGCCGGGGAGGGCCAGCCGGGTAGGGACTGCGGGAGGGCTCCAGGGCGTGTCCAGCCCGTCTTGCTCAGTCCTTATCGGCCAGACCCCAGCAGCAAGCTAACCTACCAGTTGGAGCATCTGCCCCCTGGTGGTCAGTGCACATCATAGCACCTGGTCGACCAGTCGACTTGGTGATCAGTACACATCATAGCAAGTGGTTGAGTGGCCTTAGCATATCATTAGCATATTACACTTTGATTGGTTGAACGGACACCCAGATGACCAGACACTCAGCATATTAGGCTTTTATTATATAGGAAAGCATTTCTTCCATAGCAGTAACTTGACCTTGTTTCTCTTTTCTTGTTTTAACAGTGTATCCTATTCAGTACATGTATCTGAAGACTACCCAGGTATGATTTTCTTCTTTTAATTCTTAGCACAAATGCTTATGTCATGATTCCTTTGTGTATTTCTTTCTCCTGGAGACGTAAACTGTATATCACTGTACTTAGGGGCGAAGCGTTGGCAGGGGCGACATACAGACAGAAGAAGCCTGCCGATGCCTGTGAGGTGCACATCCCATCCTGGGATGCAGTTTGGAGTCCAGATAGTTTCCCCATGAGAAGGAGGGTGCTGGGCCCTGTGATAGCGTCAGCCTCAATGTTTACCTCCTTGCAATTAAACGTTCTAAGACCTGGTTTAGTTGTTGGTTTTGGAACATCATTTGACTTTTCATAATGTAAAAATAATGGACAAAAATGTAACAGCTAAAATAATAGTAGCAGCTAAAAATAACAAGCCTTTCTTCATCTCTCTGAGCAGATACATAAACAGTTCTCCCAGCGCTGCTACGCGATTGTTCCCATCATTTCCCCCTTTTGCAGATGAACGATGACCTGGTAGTGAAGGAAGAATGGGTTTGAACCCAATAATCCAGAGCCCGCGATGCCCTGCAGTAGGCATCTTCCATAGGCATAGCTGCCCTCACTGTCCTGAAACACGTGACCGGGCCCCCACATGCTCGTCCCCGGAGACAGGTTGTAAGAGCCCTGCAGACCCACTTTTCTATAAAGCAAACGAGCATCTTTCTTGTAGGGCAGCCGATTCTCCAGGCTCCCTGTAAGCTCAGCAGAGCCTGAGGTGCAGGCGCTGACATTCACGCCACGATAACTGGGAGATGTCAACAAGATGCTTCTCACGAATGGTACCCAGACTGTTATCTTGAACAGGAGCAGAAGCAAGCTCTGTTGACTTGGTGTAGATCACATGACTGGATTCGTTTACCCCAGTGAGAAGGGTATAATGCAAGAATCTAATGCAAAGAATAGCCCATTTTAACTGCCTGTGTTTCACGTATACAGCGTGGAGCGAAAGTAGGTGTACAGTTGTTTGTGTGGAAAATAATGCATTACTTAATAAATAAGAATACAAGCCTAAGCTCCATGTTTTGCATACTCAGAACTGTCCCTGCTTTTGCCCCACCCTGTGCATATCTCACTTCAGTATTCTTACTGAGTTCAATCAAATGCTTAACAAAGTCACTGTGGTGACCTGTCAGGGTCATAAATTGGAAACAAAATTCCAATTCCTTTTCAAACCTAGCCATTTTATTCAGACTCTGTGTGATTGGGATCACATTTTTCAGTATAAAATGACCAGACGGATATAAGTGACTTTGATTATGTGTACTTTGAGTGTTTTAAAAAAATGATTCGTTTGTAATGTGTATGAGGATGTTGTGAAACTCATTTCCTTGGTATTTAAGCTCTGTGTTTTCTGTGGCGGTTTGCAGTATGCATTTTGACTTTTAATCTTGTAAGATCAAAGTCACCTTTTAAAATGTTGTAAATCATAAACTCCTTTCTGAGAACAGGAGGTACTTTATTTATTACCTTTTGTTTGGCATGATCTCCATGTTTTGAGCATAGTATTTTATCGGTTGTACAATTTTTACAAGGGGGGGGGTTACTTATTATTAAAGATACGCCCGTTTTTTAATAGTCGTATAAAAAGTATTCTGGGAAGATTTTAGTGGAAGAACCAAGAGAAGATATATTTATAAAGAAAAAATATTTTTTTTTGTAGATGATTTTGCAATCAGCCCTTATTTACACTGACATAGGATGTTTTTGATGCTCCGTGTTCGCTAAGCATGTTAGGAAAATAAAAGCCCCACTGTTGGTTGTAAATATTGTAATTATTGTGCTTCTCATCTGAGGAGCCATGAGCAACGCGGGACCTTATTTCAAGGGATAGAAATGATGCCACAAATCAGGTCGCAAGTTGGAGACAGGGAAGTCTTCTGTCGCGTAGGAAATGTGAAAGAGGCCTTCAATAAATCAAGGGACCCAAATGTTTAGCTCCCTCTTGTGGCCAAGAGGTATTGCTCTTTTTCTCGCCAAATGGAACCCCACTATAGAGTATTGGAAACACAATATTGGAAAAACAATATAGAAAAATTGAAATTAAAAAATAAAGCATTGGTTTTCATGTGTGCTTTTTAAAAATTGAATTTGTTTTTCTTGGGGCAGTTTGTGGTGAATTTCATTTCATTTATAAAAAGAAAAACTGTATAAATAAAGCCCACGAATGGGAGGGATCAGGGTGTTCTGGGCGGAAATTTGAATTGGGTCACGCAGCCAGTACATCGAATGTCAAGTATTTTCATACACGTAATTGAATTGGCTCGAAATGTCAGTCTTTGTAGGGACAGAACTATGAGGACGTTTTATACTTGAAGAAATGTGCTGGGTGAAGTTCAGTAGTGTTTCCCAAGGACGTGCTGTTTGGTGGTAAAACCAAGTCTATAATTAAAGCTCTGATTCCCGTCAGACTGGAGAATTAGTCGCAATACTTCCACGGAGCTTTCTCCAAAATGCATATCAGTATGGTCATATTTTCCCAATCATTAAATTTTAATCTACATTGATTTTCATTATGAGTACAGCTGATGTGCTTGATTTCTCAGATAGATAACATTATTTAAAGTTTATATGTTTGCTTTTCCTTTCCACTACCCATACTTGTATTTTTTTCTCCTTCTGCTCTGGCTAGAACATCCAGAATTATTATTATTTTTTTTATGTGAATGTTGGCAGCTTTACCCCTCTTCTCAAAATTAGGGCGCGTGCTTGCAATTGCTTTCTTTCAGAAAAGGAAGTGTTCCTTTCCTCATTTACCAAGCTTTTTTTTTTTTTTTAGTATTAAATTTTTATCAACTTCTGGTTTGGCATTTATTGAGAGATCCTATATGCTTTCTGCTCTGAATAACAAGATGACTAGTTATATTAGCAGATATCTTAATATGGATCTATAAGAATTATGTGCATTTTGTCACGTAGTTTGTTATTAAAGACTTTGAATTGATAAAGGAAATAAACTTTTTTTGGCATTTGCTAGGACTTTCAAGCAAATCTTTCTGAGCCTGGTACCCTTTGAAGGATGGTTCTAGGGCAGTTGTTTTATTTGTCTGCCATGACCGATCATTGATCGGTTCTGTTTTTCTCTTTCTTGGTCATTTTTTAACACGTGTTCTCGAAAGCCTACTGTATTGGTGAAATGTCCAGATTGTTGAGCAAGAAGATTGCTAGCATGCAGCCTATCCACCTAAAGCCTTCCTCTTCTCTCCATTTATTTCTCCTTTCTCTTGTTTTATGTTTGTTCTCGTCTTTTCCCCCCTTTGACCAATTCTTCTGCTAATTTCCCTCCGGCTTTCCCCACCCTTTCCTGGGTTATCTGGTTCAATGATTAGCTCGTCATCCAAGTGTAAAAATAGGGAATTTTCTTTGCCCCGTGGAAATGTGTCCGCAGAATCCTTCACACTCAGGGTTAGGCGACCCTGTGTGTTCTTTAGGAACAGATTTGTCATTTTATAATATTAACATATTAAGTAACCTGGCCATGTTTGAAACGCCTTTCATAGTTTGCTTTGGAGAAAATGAACCTTGAGGAGGGTCTTGACTGAGTCTTAGGTGTACATGATCGCATGTAAATGAGTGGAATACTAAACGCTCTGCTGGTTCTTCAAAATACAGGGAAGGAAGAGAGCAGCCTTCTGGCTCACTGTCCTCCCCTGTGGAGCCTGCATTGTCGCCTGTGTTTTAAAGGTCATGTCAGTCCTGGGTGGTGGGTTTGCTGTAGCGGAACAGCAGACGCTTCTCATCACCCCGCCCCCCCTCCAGGCTGATGGATTCTTTTGTCCCTTTACATGTTCTACAGGGTATTGCAATCGCTGACGGACAATATTTGCTACTAAAAGATAAAGCATTGATTTTGGGGTTCAGTCAGTTTCACCACTACTAACTGTAGTATTACTATTTTAATTCCTTACAGAATTTGAGCAAGTTAATTTCTCGGAGCCTTGGTTTCCTCATCTTTAAAAGAGGGACAATACATTGTCCAGCATCATCTGTTTGCATCAAAATACACTGGCCTCGCACATACACATGCAGAATTTGTTACAGCAGTTACACCTGTTTAAGAAACTTGGGTTTTGATCAAGCTAAAAAACATGAATAAATAGGAGGGATAATCATTGTTTGGCTTGGGGGTTGACCTGAATGTTACATCTTATATTCAGGGGAAATATCCATATTATAACAACAGTGCAATTTCATTTAGAATTATTTCTCTTAAATCACATAGGGACGAATAATGGAATGACTTGGCCTAATGGTGCTGCAGTTGGAATAAAATAAAAGCAACCGTCTAAGTGATCCTTTTCCATAGCTTCCTCTCATCTGCGTGCATCCCGGTCATGCTCGCGTGGTCTGGGGGGAAGGGAAGAGAAAATGGTCCTACTCCCAACAGCCTTACACAAGGATCTATAGGACCTGAGCACGTACACATCACAGAACCTCACGGACCTGAGCACGTACACATCACAGAACCTCACGGACCTGAGCACCTACACATCACAGAACCTCACGGACCTCAGCACGTACACATCACAGAACCTCACGGTCCTCAGCACGTACACATCACAGAACCTCACGGACCTCAGCACCTACACATCACAGAACCTCACGGACCTCAGCGCGTACACATCACAGAACCTCACGGTCCTCAGCACGTACACATCACAGAACCTCACGGAACTCAGCACGTACACATCACAGAACCTCACGGTCCTCAGCACGTACACATCACAGAACCTCACGGACCTCAGCACGTACACATCACAGAACCTCACGGTCCTCAGCACGTACACATCACAGAACCTCACGGAACTCAGCACGTACACATCACAGAACCTCACGGACCTGAGCACGTACACATCACAGAACCTCACGGACCTCAGCACGTACACATCACAGAACCTCACGGACCTCAGCACGTACACATCACAGAACCTCACGGACCTGAGCACGTACACATCACAGAACCTCATGGACCTCATCACGTACACATCACAGAACCTCATGGACCTGAGCACGTACACATCACAGAACCTCATGGACCTGAGCACGTACACATCACAGAACCTCACGGACCTCAGCACGTACACATCACAGAACCTCACGGTCCTCAATAACAGTTTTAAGATAAAATAGCTGGCAGCTCTTGAGTCACGTGGGAGAATTCCCGGGAAGGGGTTTGAGTTGGGAAACGTTCTCCTCGGCCACTGACCCATTCTGTTGCCTTGAGCGGTCCCTCACCCTTTTACGTCCCACGTTTCCACGTCTGAACAAGATGAAGACAGTGTGACAGATGTCACACAGGGTGAGGAGGATTAGCGGTCACATCTAAACAGCCACGAGAGGACACAGGGGCTCCGTGCCTCGGAGCCTGTCCTCTGTGCCACCTGGCCGCCGTGGCCCAGGCCACGGGATGAACAGGCAGACGGGAGCAAGGCCTGGGCTTGAGGGGCTTTGTCCGTTTCTGACTTGGGCGTACCTTTGTGAGCTGGCCTATTGTATTGCAGAGGCGATTTAATATCTATTGTCGTGGAACCTGAACACGTGGTTGGTTTGCGTAAATGAAGCCAAAAACAGAAATCAAAAGTGTTTTAGTGCCTACATACTACCCCACATACAAACTGGTGACACTCTCTTAGAAAACAATATGTTTAATGCGTCATCCTGTCCTTCAGCATAATGCAATGTGTGTTCATTAAACTGCATTCTATTTGCTTTTTTAAAAAATGTCTTTATTGATTTTAGCAAGAAAAGAAGGGAGAGGGAGAGGAAGGGATAAGGGAGGGAAGGAGAGACAGAATGGGGGGGGGCGGAAACATGGATGTGAGAGAATCATCAATTGGTTGTTTCCCACACACCCATTCTGGGTACCGAACCCACAACCTGGGCATGTGCCCTGACTGGGAATCAACCAGCGACCTTTCAGTGCCCGGGACTGGCTCAACCAACCGAGCCACACTGGCCAGGGCCAAACTGTATTTTCTTGGGTCAAATCTGACCGCCTTCCAGTGACAACACGTTGCATAAGCCGTTCCATCCTATGTCCCCGTTTTATGAAACAAAGTTGTGATTTACTTGCCTTTTGATGCTTTAGGCCAGTGGTCGGCAAACTGCAGCTCGCAAGCCACATGCGGCTCTTCGGCCCCTTGAGTGTGGCTCTTCCACAAAATACCGACTTCTGTGCGTGGACCACGAAGTTTCAATCGCACTGTACATGTGCACCCGCACGTGGTATTTTGTGGAAGAGCCACACTCCAGGGGCCAAAGAGCTGCATGTGGCTCACAAGCCACAGGTTGCCGACCACTGCTTTAGGCAAACCTTCTCTCTGCAACTTTGAGATATTGCCAGTGGCTGTGCCTGCCTCTCGGATGGCTCTGTGTCTCCCCTGGTCGGTGCTCAGTGGTTCCTTCCGTTGCCTTAATGCGTCCTTTCTAGTCTCCTTTTCTCCACAAGTTTGCTGCAAGGAGTCCGCTGTGCACAGGGAAGAACTAGTTAAGTCTATTCAGAGGCAGTTAGCTTTGAGTCAGTAGGACTCTTCACGAGGGTTAAAGAAATTTAAACACTGGCTTGAATGGAGGGCTCTTTGCATCCTTTCCTGAAAGCCCAAGATTCTGGGCAGAAGAGACTCCAGATAAGCGGTCTCAACTAATGAGGAGAAAAAACAAATTTGTGTCGAATCTGTTCCTTAGTCTGTGGTTCCACTTGTGAAACAGGAAACTCACATGATGCTGCGTGAAAATGAAATAAGGCAGAATGTGTCATGAAAACGAATCGAAGTAACGAGGCAAACCGTTTTGGTTTCACATCTAATCCACCCGCACGCAGGTTGCCTCTCTCCTTTCTAAATAACCGTCTCAGCCTCATGTCTACTGAGTCTTGTGGGGCTGGGCTGTGAGTACGTGGGACTATCCTATCTTTCCTCGCTGCTCAGGGTCTAAAAACAGTCCAGATGTTTCTTTGGAAAGAAAGCGATGACTTAGATATCTGTCAACTAAAAATCACGTTCTCGCTGCACTGACACAATATTATGAAAACTTGGCTGGAGATCTTTGATTGTGTTTCTAGACAGTCATATTGTCATTCCCCTCGCAAAAATTAATACAGGCTTCTATTTATTGTGTGTAAGGGGTATTCTGCACCTCTGTTTTTATATTTATTACTCACGTATTTTATACGTCCTTCAGCGTAGTATGGGGCCATTATTACTGAATTGATAACGTGTTTGTTAAATAGCTGTCTGGCTTATGTCCTGTGATCGTCAGTGAGCAAAGTAGGATAAACAGCTCTGTGTTCGGTTGTATTAGCATGTACTTGAAAATCAGGATTTATCAGGGAAAAGTCCTAAATTTATAAAAAATATTTTCCCAGAGGAAACAAAAAAAATGCACAAGAAACAGAGACCCTTGGAGTAATGAAGTGTCCTGTGCACTTAACTTGTGTTGTACTATTTAGATGAAGTTAATTTGTGGAAGAAGAATTGGGAGACTTCGTACCAATTCAAGAACATACCTTATTTTCGTAAAGCATATGATTGTCTAACCACCATGCTGTACACCTGAAGCCAGTACAAAGTAATATGAAAATAAACCGTCGTTGAAAAATAAAAATTAAGGAAAAGAAACAATACACATGTTAGAGTGACACGAGGGATCTGATTTACAACAGAAGCTTTGTCTCAGACTCGGTAGTGACGTAACGTGGAGTCTTTTGGGGGCACCTGGGGTCCTGGTGAGCTTCCTCCCTCCGCTCTGCTTCCTGTGTAGAGAGTGGCACCGGGAAGGCCCCTGCTCAGTGAGTTGGGGCAACCTGTTGCATCCTAATGATTCGTGGCCACAGATGGGCCATTTTAGATGTGTATGTGGGCAGTGTCTGTCCCAAAGTCTGTATTTCCTTAGGAGGTGCCATTCACAATGCGTTTACACATTCATTGGCAATTTACTTAATTATTTTCTGACTTATTAGAACAATAGTGTGTGCCTCATAAGTGTTAGAGGTGATATGGATATAACTTTATACTTTTATAAAGGATGTACTTTTTCAAGTTACTATGCCTTTCATTGTCTATACTTCTTTGCAGATAACACCTACGTGTCAAGTTCAGAAAATGATGAAGATGTGTTAGTTACTACAGAGCCAATTCCAGTAATTTTTCACCGAATAGCAACAGGTAATTGGAATACACTATTTTTTATCTTAGGTTAATGTTTGTTTGGTTATTAGGTAGCTTTGTGTTTTGGTTTCCTTGAGCCCATGTAACAGATAGTAAATCTTTAGCATTTAGAAATCTGGTTCTCCATCCAAATTTTCTATCTCAAGCGCTTTAGTTTGTTTTTTTGACAGTTGTTTAAGTGCATACATTTATAGTACTTTAAAAAAGTCTTGTTTAATGGTGTCATGTTGATATTTGTTCTTTTGAAAATGTTTTCATGCATAATGACACTGCTAGACAAACTGAATATTTATTTAACAAGCATACTTGAGGCATTATAGATCACATTGTAGATCATATATATATATATATATATATATATAGAGAGAGAGAGAGAGAGAGAGAGAGAGAGAGAGAACTGAAAGCATCTGTATAGTGGCATTTTACTTTGACCATATTTTTATGAGCAATGAAAAATCAGAATAGCTTGTTATTATGTAACTCCCCAACATAATGTAATTTCAGAATCTTCTTGCAAAGGAATCACCTAAGAGGTATTTTTATGCTGAAATTTATGAATGTGTGTTAATAGTATACTAAAAACTAAAATGATTTTTTTAATTTATAACTTTCAGAATTAAGGAAAACAAATGACATTAACTGTTGCTTATCCATAAAATCCAAATTACAGAAGGAAAATGGGGAGGTATGTAAATTATATTTTGTATTTATTTTAAAACATAAAATTTATTTGAAATTTGCTGTGTCTTTGTAGTCAGCATCATCATTGTTATTTAGGTTAAGGTTGCAAATAGTGAATGACGCTCAAACCCCAGGTCTTCGGGACTTACTGTGTGGGAAGGGGAATGGCCTAAATGAACTTAGTTTACGGGGGACAGAGGGGAATGGGACTTAGGAACCTCAGGGATTTAATTCCATGCAAATAGAAACCGCTCCTTCTCCTGTATGAGTCTCAAAAAACTCTCTTTCTGGGCATATGGCACTATTTCCGCTCCCACCAGCGACGAACTTGACGAAGACTCTCCCCTCCTTCAACGACTACACATGGTTTCACGGGTGAAAGTGACTCTTCAGCTGAAGTAGCAGAGAGTGTGGGTACGGCTCCTGTTATTCTCAGCCAGCGCGAACAGCAGCGAACAACAAACTCACCCTTAGAAAATGTTACCTGAGGCTGTGAATACTGGGGCATGAAACAGACAATCTGAGTGCAATGGAGCCATCGGTTCTTGGCTTTTAAAACTATGCACTCAGCACAACACTTTTGAAGTTGTAGGGTTCATCCTGTTCGTCCCTATCCACCCTGCGCACCACTGCGTTAGCCATACGGTGGCCAACACCACAAGCTGGAGCGTTTCATCAAACCCAGGTGCTCGTTCCCAGGTTTTTGTTTTCCTAAAGAGTTTGAAATTTGGCCTGGAGATTCAGGGATGATTATAAGACATTGGGTTAATAGACTCTTATGTCTGAAGGAAGCCACCTTCCTTCTTATTATTTTAACGGAGCTGGGAATAGGGATAGTAACTATTGGTAACCATGAGTTCATTCAGATGAATTTCCATTGTTTGTACTTTAGACACATTACAGATGTGGGTTAGTTAATTAGAAGCTCAACCTTTAAGTGCAAGCAAATTTAATTAAATATCCTTTTGCATCTGAAATTGAAAGCAGTTTCTGTATTCTGAAAGGTCTTTTTTATAATGTGATTCATATTTATTTTCATAATTTGATTTTTTAATTATTGGATTCAAAGCGTCTTTTCTTTCACACCATTGTGTAGAGTTGGCAGTGGGAGTGAGGACCGCCTGCGATAATAATGCTGAGAACCTTTTTAATAAAAATATTGAATCAGTGCAAATGAAAGCAATACAAAATAATAACGAATGCAAGCTGTAACTGAAAAATAAAACTTAAAAAAATTGAATCAGCATGAGCTTGTCAGCTGTTTTATCAGAACAAATTCAGAGTTGTAATTGCTTATATATAGTTTCTTATATTGACGCAACACATGAAGTTGTACACATCAGCATAAGCAAAGTAGAGCTTTAGAAGAACATGCGCATAGAGCTTCGTGAACTCCCCACACCGTCTCCTCCGGTCTGTCATGTTCTTGGCTCATACGCACTAAGATTGTTCTCTTGTAAAATCCGGGGTTCGTGCAGAGACCCACCTGCTATGGCCACTTGCTGCTTTCTTTTCAGGAGGCAAACTCGTTGGACCACTGAAATAAATTGTCTTCTTGCTCTATTCTTTTAAGGAGTCGAGACAGAATAGTGCAGTGGAAGAAGACTCGGAAGGGGATAACGACTCTGAGGAGTTCTATTATGGAGGACAGGTAGGCGCCCGGGGTTCCTGGCACCCGCTCTCCACGTAGCGATTCCGCCCGTGTCCTGTGGACGTCTGTGCCTGCGCTCCGCGAGGCCCGCGTGGCCTTCAGGGTCTGTGGCTGACGAGGGCACCCGTGCGGCTCGTCGCGTTCTCCTGTCCGACACATTTCAGAAGCTCAGGCGTCTCTTGCCATTCTTCGACGGTCATCGTTCATTGACTTTGACACTGTCTTACTTCTCGATTGTGACTTTACACACAGCACTTCCTTATGCTTTTGACTTACGGTTCTTAAGCACACGGTGCTCAGTCTGTATTTGAGACGATGACAGCTCTAACAAAGCATGGGCTGGCAGTTTGAAGTAGAAGAGGATTAGCCTTTTAAAACTAAGGGTTGAGCACCCCAGCATTTCATCCCTTGTCTTCCTTTTTCTCTAACACGGATGTCCAGTGCTTGTTGAAAACTTAGGAAGAAAGCTCATAACGTACGGAGATGGAAATGGCACGGCCACGTAGGCGCATAGAGAAAAGCCTCGTTCTGTTGTTCCAGGAGAATGTCAGAATTTTCACGGGGCGGTCAGGGTTAGGACACGGCTGTAGAAGGTGGCTCGTTCCGTTTCTGCCAACTTCTCCATCACTCAGCTTCGGAACTTGGATAGAGTAGTGAGATGGTAACGTGTTAAAGAGGCGCTTTAAAGCCAGTGTTGTTACTACAGGAAGGAATGCAGGTCGGCTTGTCATGCAGGAGGAACAATCAGCAGTTTGTCCACGAGGCCCCTGCCAGGCAGTGGAGACGGGACGCAGGTGAGGCAGGGTCTGCTCGCAGGCTTGCCTTCCCAGCAGAGCTGCTCTGTGACCCTGTCGCACTGACGCTGGGCACAACCGTTCCTCCCGGTCCACATCTGCCACACGGCTCCGTGCCGGGGAGGGGCACGCCTCCTTCAGTCTAGAAGTCCTGTCTAGGCGCTTTTCAGATCACCTGCCAGACACTCTCTTCAGCCCCTTGAACATTTGCACTTTCTTCAGATCAGAGTGGGCTCATTTGACCTTTGAGCACAGTAAATTACCCTAGACCCGTGGTCGGCAAACTGCGGCTCGCGAGCCACATGCGGCTCTTTGCCCCCTCGAGTGTGGCTCTTCCTAAGCCTTAGGAGCACCCTAATTAAGTTAATAACAATGTACCTACCTATATAGTTTAAGTTTAAAAAATTTGGCTCTCAGAAGAAATTTCAGTCGTTGTACTGTTGATATTTGGCTCTGTTGGCTGATGAGTTTGCCTACCACTGCCCTAGACGTATGTGAGCCTAAGAACCTCGGAGGATATGCGGCCGAATTACCTGTATGTGTAAGCGAAGGTGACAGAGGAAGGGCCCCCCCCAGAGCTGCCCAAGGGGTGGACAGCTCGGGGGGTGTTCTGTTGATGCGCGTCCTCACCTGGCCCCTCTGACCCCCTCCTCGCAGGTGAACTACGACGGGGAGCTGCACAAGCACCCGCAGCTCGAGGCCGACCTGTCGGCGGTCCGGGAGATCTACGGGCCGCACGCGGTTTCTCTCAGGTAAACCGACGCCGCGGGGAGTGAAAGCGACACCGTTCGGTCAGGCGGGGGCCTCTGTGGGAGTTATCTCAGCGGACGTTTTCTTGGGCTCAATGATATTGGAAAATATTGGGGAGATTCTAGCGTGCTCCTGCGTGTACAGGATGGCATCTTCGCCGATACGGGGTGTGCGTTTTTTGTACGTAGTTTAAGCTTACATCGACTGCATTCAAACTCGTTAGTTAGGAGAGCTGGTTTTGATAAAACCTCAGTCTTAAGTCGTGTCCGTCAATTCCGATGATAGATTGGGCCAGCTGGGCCCACGCCGTTACCAGAACACTTCCGTGCGAACAATACAAGGAAATAACGCATGCCCACTGGTAACCAGATCGCACCGGACTCTGCTACCTGGCCCCTCAAAACCAGGAGGGGCAAACCCTCCTAAACATGCACAGTGTTTATCTGAAGGGCATGCATTTTATTCTGCGGTCACTAATATATTCTCTGGTGATATATTTGTAGACCACGTTTATTCGTTCTCATCGTTCAGAAGAGCCCACCCTCCTTCTTGGCCTCTCTTTTCTCTCCCTGATGTGAGAAGGCCCCCCTGTACACCCTGGGGGTGCCTCCCACGAGCCAGCTCGACGGCTGCAGGTTCCGGGTCTTTGCCCAAAGGCTCGTCTCCCAGGCCCGTGGGCTCCAGGCCTCCCCGGCCTTTCCCCCCTGAACCCGAATCGGTCCAGCCACACCTCTTCCACTTGACTCCGGCCATTTGCACAGCCGTTTTCCCTCTCAGCCCCGCTATAGTGTTCACTCGGGCCCCTGCCAGCGCGCAGCTCTGCCTGGAGCCCCCTGGGCGCTCCCATCGCACTGGGCTCGGCCCTCACTCCCTGTCCTTCTCACGCCTGCAAGGTTTGGCTTTACCTCCTCCCCTCGAGACTGAATTCTGTGGGTGCTGGAGCGATGCCTGCTTTTGGTGTTTGCTGTGTTTTGGTTGGATTTCAGTCCTGCTTGCATCCTGGCATTTGGTGTAGCGTGGGCCTGTCTGGAACTCGGGCTGTGGGTGCTGGGCGGTTCTCAGTGGCCGCCTCCGTGCCCTGGTTCCATTCTCTTCCCTGGACACAGCCAGGTTTTGAGATCGAACGAGCGCTTTCCGTGGGGAAGTGCAGCAGCTGCAGCTGCTCCCGGATTCCAAATGCTTCCCTGAACTGCAGAGGCGGAAGCCCAGTCCCCCTGCAGCCTCGGAGCTGGGGCGTACACCCAGACCCTCCCTCCTGCCTCCTGAGGCCCCGGAAGCCGAAATGGAGCGAGAGTGACTGCATGGGAAAAGCAGATCTTTACAGTGGTCCAAGTTTTAGCAGATGAGCTGCGATCATTTCCCTGCTGCTCCCTCCCGTGGCTCGGGGAGGGCTGTTCTGTGAGTTTCAGAGCGAGTAAGCCAAGGAGGCAGTAGGAACTGAAATCAGCAAGTCGTCCAAAACAATGGCTAATTTCTTAACGCCAGTTGAACTTTGCTTGAAAGCTTAAAACTCTAATTGCAGTAACGTAACCCCCTCCCCCACTGAAAGGAAAAAGCCGGGGGGATAGGATTAACCAAACGAGACGGCAGGGACTTCAGCGTCTTCCTTTGAAGCATGCGGTCTTGTTGGAGGATGACCTTGGCCTGTGTTGACTGCTTTCGTAGGTCAGAACCTCTGAAAACACCTGATTTCCACGCTGCCTAGACCTCAGTTATACTGTCACACACAGATGGCATTGCTTGTGTCTTCTTTCTGCAGGCATTTATGAAACACCTAGGATAGTCTCTATCAGTATTTCCCATCATTGATGAGATTATGGATACTGTATCAGCTGTTGAAATTAGATAAGTATTTGGAACTTTATTTAAATGAAGTCATAAATGGTTGTGCTTAATTCCTCCCCCCCCTCCCCCCTGCTTATGTCACTTATCCATTTTGATCCCATTCACATCTCCATGAATGCAGGCCATGCTCTCGCCTGCTCCAGATTTCCTCTAGATTCTCTCCAGCTCCAGAGGGTGTTTCCAGAATAAACAGCCTCCCGGAGGCCTGATGACGTGCAGGTGACTCCGCAGGACGAGTGCGATTTGCTCAAATGAGAAGGGATGCACCGTCTGGTCCCAGACACTGAGGGCTGGACACGTGGGAAGGGGAGGGTCAGGCCTCAGGTCTGGGCCCATCTTCCTTGCGAGGTTCCGAGTCTGTTGAACACAGGCTGTTCTAATGAGCTGTTCTTTCACTTAATTGAGGTTTATAAGAACTTAATGGAGTTTGAAGAGCAAAAGTACCTCAATATGCATAATAGGCTATTTGGTGTCTTTTTTTTTAATGCGACATCTAATGAGGGGCAGCTAAGCACTTCTGAGTTCCCTGTAAGCGCCAGCCGCCTCCATGGAGGCGGACCCGTCGGGAAAGGGTGAAGGGGGGACAGGAAAAGCGCCCGAGGATGCATCTGTGAGAGTCGGCTCTCTCCGCCCCGCCCAGCCGTGTCCCTAGCAGCGCTGGTTGTGCGGAGTCACCCTCGTGAGCGGGTGACAGCTCTGACTCGGCTCCTGTGGGACAAAGGTCCGTGTGAACGTGATTAACCCGGGACCAGCCCGCACAGGCCTCCCTGGGAGCCCTGCTACAGAATGAGGACGTTTCGTGTTTTTCAGTGAATTTACCGCATAGGCGTGTACTTACAAAAAAACTCGCTTTGTGCTGTCTGAGAGCAAGGTGATCAACACCCTTAGGTAGGAAGGACTTACAAGCCTCGGCGTTCCCATGGGCCGGGAGGAAAGGGATCCCCATCATTTGCCCGCGAGGTTTCAGACTCGCACCCCATATACAGTGCGCTGTGCTCTGTGACTTGCCACCTCCCCTCAGTTCCAGTAAAAGGAGAATGAATGGGCAAGAATTCTAACACAAAGTGCCCTCAAAAACACGTTCATAGAAAAATACGTTCCACATACACAGTGGGCAAAGGAGGCTTACGGTGCGAGCATGTGACACACGGTTTATTCCTGCGTTGCTAGTTAGTCCTTATTGTCGTATTTTCCATCCGAACAACCATCAGCCTCCTCTGCTCACCCTGTTCTTGGATCAATAGGCCACTGAACGCCGCGTCAGGGGGCAGCCTGGACGTGGCACTGGGTCACGGACCCGCGGGCAGGTCCTCTTGGCCCCGAGTTCCAGACGACAGGGCGCAGCGGGTCCTCCTGCGTCCCCCTCGTCTGCACACATGTTCTGCCCTCCTGCCGTCACCCTCCCCGGGGACAAAGGCGGGCGCGCACGAGGTGCTGTGGGTCCCCGTGAGCCCACGCCGGCCTTCAGACAGCCAGGCCCCTGGTGTCACAGGTCAGCTGCGCCGGCAGCTCCCGGTTCACCGCTGTGTGCGAGGCTCCGGAAGCGACTTGGATGCAGAGCAGCTGGGGACCGGCGGCCTCGGGACCGACGGCACCCCTCTGCTCCCGCAGGGGCCCGGGATCGCTGGCCTCGGAGAGCAGGGCAGCGCGGCAGGAGCTGCACACGCAGCGCCCTCCTGGTGATGCTCTGAAGTGAGGCCTGGCAGCCAGGGGCGGTCTGGGGTCGGCACCTGCAGCGTCCAGTTAATGGCGAACCCTTAACGCCTGCCTTAACACCCCGCCTGCTCTGCGGCGTGGATGGAGGGCCTGGGAACCTTCAGTTCTTTTTTGTAAGAAATTGGTAGTGTTAGGAATTGGGAGGATACAGACTTTAAAGAAGTATAAGGAATGCTTCAATGTCCGCACGGGAGAAAGGCTGTGAAAAGGCCGTATGCACCTTCCGATTCATTTCTTCAGGATAAACGTCTGCGGCAGCGTCTGGACATCTCTCTACGACGAGACGGACTGTGGGTCGGGGCCTTCCGGGTCTTTCTTTCTGCTTTACCCCTGTCTGCCTCTCAGCATCCCAGGCCTGCCATCAGCAATAAGTCCACGCAGAATGTATTCTTCCCTGCGCAACTGGCAAAGATGGGCCAGAAGAGAAAATGCCTTTCGATGATGGGGCTGTGGGGAAGGGTCCGTGTGAAAACCTGGCTGATTTCATTATAAAGTGTGGTAACCCTTTGAAACAGCAATTAAACACTGTATGTAGCGCAAGACTCCCAAGTATAGTCAGACCATTTGTTTTGCTCAATAGTCCTGGAAATCGTTCTGTGAGAAGACAGATGCGTGCAGATTTTTATCCAGGGAGCTATTTGTCAATATTTTTAGTGTAAAAAAAGAATGGAAAGCAACCTAATGATGTACTATTCAATTTTATTTATACAAATAGAGCCATTTAAATGTAAATTCAGAGCGGTTTAGAAAAATACTCCACAAAATAGAAACAGCACTCATAGAAGAAGTGAAAGAGCAGGACAAAAATCTTCTCATGTTATAGTACCCTTATGTTATATGATATAGTAAGTTACCCTTAGTATATATTGTATGACATAGTATGTTGCCCATAATATATTGTATGTTATATGATATAGTATGTTGCCCTTAATGTATTGTATGTTATATGATATAGTATGTTGCCCTTAATATATTGTATGTGTTATATGATATAGTATGTTACCCTTAATATAGTCTCTGAGTTATATGACATAGTGTGTTACCCTTAATATAGTCTATGTGTTATATGATATAGAGCATATGGGAGAGACGGGAGTGAGACAGAAGCAGAAGGGCGATCTCTGAATGGTGGTGTTACAAGTTCCTTTTTGTTTGTTTTTCTATTTCTCATCTAATATAATGAGCCTCTGACCTTTGTAATCAGAAAAAGTACACGTTTTTAGAAAATACGTAACACATTTATAAAGTAAATTTTACCCACGACTTACAATTGATATATACGTACTCTTCTTACTTTATTGGTTTTCCTATTTGTGTTTTGTTACTAAAAGGTATTTTAGTTCCCATGCTTTTTGGCGCTCCACTTGCTCCGTAAGTCGTATATTTGAACATTTCCCGCAGGATAGGAAATACTTTCATATCCACTTTGTTAGTAACGGGCAATTGTAAAAAACTGCGTCAGTGTGTGCTGTTCTTTAAGTGTTTCCTTATTCTTCAGTATTCATCTCCCCCCGATTTCTGCTGTACGTACGTTTTCCAGGTGGGAGTGGGCGCCGCTGTGATTGGGGGATGGCTGTGGTCCCGGCTCCCTCCCCGCAGGAGAGCCTTGGAAAGGCCTCGGCAGTCTGTGCCCCTCATCACATCTCCGGGTGCGGGTACGCTCTCACACCTCACTGTGCATATTCACTTCCTGTGTTTACGAAGAACGTGCCGGAGGTCAGGGTCAGAACATCATGGCCACTGGCTGCGGGCCCTGCCTGACAGCCCCTGAGCTACAAATGGTGGGCGCTTTTTTAAAGGGTTGTGGAGGGCGGGGGGACCCACACGGCCAGCAAGAGGAATGCGTGGCAGCGAGTCTGTGTGGCCTGGACTCCTGGAAGAGTTACCATCTGGCTTTTCCAGGAAAGTTTGCTGAATCCAGAACAAGAGGCACAAAGAATGGTTCATGCACTTGCGGCTTAGTCTTGTCTTCGTTTCTGTCTAATTTCATAGCTAAATTGGCATATTTTTATATCTAAATTTGCATATAGTTATAAAGGTTCTTACTCTGAAAAACACAGATGTTGTGACCCATGCTATTTTAAAAAATCGCTGCGTGAATAATTTTTAGCCTTTTAACCTTTAAAAGGATTACTAGGAAAGAATGAAAAGTTCAGTTTTCTAAATAATGAAAATGTGCGCAGTGTTTGCATATATTTTAAGGGGAGCATGCAGGAAGCGGAGAGGCTAAGTTATTATACATAAAATGCTGCAATTTGTCCTACACCTCAAAAGTGAAAAGACTGCCTGGACTCTGTCATTCGTTGAATTCCATGAACCATTAGTCATTAAAAATGCTTTCTCCAAATCCTGTGACAGCACCCACCATTTGTGGGCAGTGTTGTGCTCTATTAGCATTACCCGGATGTACGTGTGATACACGGCATTTTCATCGCATACTTAACTGTGTACCGGGTACTGTGCTCAGCAGTGCTGAGGTTGGGCACGAGCTCAGTACCTGGCTTTCCCACTGACATTTTAAAAAGTTTATTGTTGAAAGTATCAGAGGTGTCCCCCTTTTCCCCCACTGACCCCTCCATCTCGCTCCCACCCCTCCCAGGCCTTCACCACACCATTGTCTGTGCCCATGGGTTCGGCAGAAATGCATCTAAGGCCTCCGATGACTTCTTACCTGCCCTTCGGCAATTTGTCCCTCCCTAAGCCTCAGTGTTCTCATCTGCAAATGAGGCCGGTAGTGGGATGCTTGTGGGAAGGCGATGGTGAGGCCCTAATAGGATCCCCCCTTACTGACCCACCTGGTTTCCAACACAAAAGGTAGTTGATTGAATATTGAGCTGATGAAGCACCTGCATAAATAAATAGGACACACGAATTCAAGTCCCAGCTCCGTGCCGAGTGAGGGGGGCTGGCCGGCTCCATCACTTGGGCCTCGGTTAGTGCCTCTGTGAGTGAGTGCATGTGATCGCGTGCGTGTGAGGTCCTGAGAGCAGTTCTGGCCCAAAGCGCTCACGAGGACTTGACCATTAACTTCTGTCATGTCTGCTCTCTTTATAGCTGGCTCCCTCACTGGGTGCAGCATGTGTAACCAGAATTTTATAAAAATATACAGCATAGAGACTAGTATATACAGGGAATAGAAAAACCATTGTTTTTATACTCTTTTGTTAACTTAAAAAATACGCTGGCTTGTGTCTCTCCCTGCACTGGAAAAAAGTTGGTCTTCATAACATCTTAGTGTGGAACACACCTGTTGTTACTTGTTTTAATGTTGATGTGTCAGACTTTCAGAGCTGCCTGTGAGAACAGTGACAGTGGCATGGCAGACACCTCGACCGGTTTCAGAGCCACTGGTGTCTAACACGGAAGGAAAGTTCCTAGACACGTTACTACTGGGGCAGTAAACTCCCCCCCGCCCCCCGCCCCTGTCAGAAACTCCTTTCTGTCCCTAGAAGCAGTTCTGCGCTCTTAGGGGGCACAGTGAGAGAGAGGAGCCAGGTGGGAAGGCTTTAACTTGCCCCAGAGAACAGGGGTGTTCGAACCTGTGAACCAAACAGCTCTTGGACTGACACACGCACGTTCCGGTGGCCAAAGGTGGAAAGTTGTCTAGATGGATCCAGTAGGTCTAGGAGAGGCGATCCAACCACGTGGAGTCAGTTAATTCAGGTCCACAGGCATGTCCGAGCTCTCTGGACATCAGGGACAAGAGCTCATGATTAATTTTTTAATATAAAATAACCTAGGACACCCCGTCTTTTAAGGAAATTGAAAATATTGACGTTAATCTCTGCTTCCAGGGAGTATGGAGCCATTGACGACGTAGATATTGATCTGCATGTCGATGTCAGCTTTCTTGATGTAAGTATCAATTCATGCAACGTGACCGCTACCTTTAAAAAATGCTTATTTTTATGG
Source organism: Myotis daubentonii (assembly GCF_963259705.1). Lineage (NCBI taxonomy): Eukaryota > Metazoa > Chordata > Mammalia > Chiroptera > Vespertilionidae > Myotis > Myotis daubentonii. The sequence continues at coordinate 113,459,867 of NC_081843.1, forward strand.
GAGGAAATCTAATTTTTGCTATAATGCTATTAGTAATGAATTGGCTTTTTCAGAGCGATTTATGAAAAAATGCTATGACTGGTTGAAGAAACAGATTATATATATATATATTTGTGTTGGTTTTTAAATATCCTCTGAAATTTGCAGTCTCTTAGTACAGTACTTCAGTATTTCTTAAGTTTTCATTTTTATTTTCATGTGAAAAGGCAAAGATTAAAAGTATGTTGGTTTTCTTTTCACAAACCGTAGGTTTTACGATAATTTGTAGGCCTTAATGATTTATGCATTTCTTCAAAATAAGTTAAAAATATTTTTTATTTGGGAAAATACGTCTTGGCTCTACAAGATGACTAATTCATCTTTAAAATATATTTATTTGCACAGGAGGAGATTGCTGTGGCTTGGGAAGTGATTCGAACAGAACCTATAATTGTCCGACTACACTGCTCACTTACACAGTATTTAAATGGCCCAGGTTGACTTTATTTCTCTATTATTTTGAGTATTTAGTTGTGCGTTGTGCATTGAATAAGATGACGGTGCATTTGGTAATTCTGAGAGTAATTGCAGCTATCTTGGTAATGACATTTAAGTACACTTGCATCCTGACAAAGATGGTTTACCGCCAATGTGACTACTAGAAAGAGAAGCATGTACCATTTAGTTCTATAGATTTCAGAAGTTGACAAGCGTCTGTGAAATAAGCACATTAGTACCGAAAAGAGAACTTTGCGTATAGGAGAAGCTCAAATTCTGTCTCTGATCCTGAGATTTAATGTTAATGTACGTTTCTCTCACCTCTGAATCCTGATGAACTCAGCCTCAGTGTAACATATTTCTGGTTTCGAAAATGGAGATCATCATAATAGTTTTTGTACTGTGGTCCCTTAACTGATGACTTTGCTGTATCTCAACTGACAGCTGTTTACGACAAAGGACCCTGCTATAAATCTTTGCGAGACTTACTGGATTAAATTCCTTTTTCCCCGCCTACTAACTTAGGCGCACCTGCACACACACACACACACACACACACACACACCAGTTCTCTGCTGCTGCTGCATAACAAACCACTGCAAACGTAGTGGCTTAAAACAGCTCCTCTCTCACCATTCTTCAGGGTTCAGCGGGGCAGCCCCTGCTTGGAGTCCCCCAGAGTTTGCAGTCAGATAGATGGTGGGTGAGGCCCGTGTCATTCAAGGCTCCACTAGGCTGGATGCTCAGCATGCCGGCCTTTCAGATACGTAGCAGTCATCGCAGGTGTCAGCTGGGGCTCCTGACTGGAGAGTCTACCTTGCCTGTGATTCTTCATGGGGGTGGGGCTTCCTGTAGCCCAGCGGTTCTCAACCTGTGGGTCGCGACCCCTTTGGCAGTCGAACGACCCTTTCACAGGGGTCGCCTAAGACCATCCTGCATATCAGATATTTACATGACGATTCATAACAGTAGCAACATGACAGTTATGAAGAAGCCACGAAAATAATTTTATGGTTGGGTCACATGAGGAACTGTATTGAAAGGGCCAGAAGGTTGAGAACCACTGCTGTAGCTTGGTAACGGGTCCAGCGCAAGTGATCCAAGGGACACCTGGCCAGAAGCCCAGTGGATCTTCCTCTGTTCTCTGTTCCTCAGAGGAAGAGCCCTCCCAGAGCCCAGGGCCAGGGCGGAGATGGCCGCTGGCCAGGCTGCCGCCATCCCTCACCTGCCACGCAGGCTCCGCTGTGGCCTCTGCACCGTGTCCCTCAGGCACGGCCAGGACCTCACACCTCCTGTTCCTTTCCACATAAGAAAGGAAGCCGTCCTTTCCAGCTGACGCACTACACAGGAGCAGCTCTCATTCTGAAAATGCTTCCATAGCCACCTCTTTCCTTTTTTTAAAAAAAATGTTTTTGTTGATTTCAGAGAGGAAGGGAGAAGGAGAGAGATAGAAACATCAGTGATGAGAGAGAATCATTGATCGGCTGCCTCCGGCACGCCCCCCACTTGGGAATCGAGTCTGCAACCTGGGAATGTGCCCTGACCTGGAATCGAACCATGACCTCCTGGTTCATAGGCCTCCTTTCAATCACTGAGCCACACCGGCTGGGCTGGTCACCTCTTTTCCATATTTGTATGACGTATTCTACTTAAGCAATCCTCAATACAAGTCACAGAGTAAGTTATGTGACTTAATGTTAGGCAAAGACAAACAGATGTTTTTTCATTTTGTTTCTTTCAAATATATATAAAGGTAATAAAGAAGAAAAATGATTACTCATAATCCCGCTACGCCGAGAAAACGGTAAATAGTTTGTTTTCCGTACCTGCCTGGTTGGCTTGCATAAATCGGCGTTGAGTCGATAAGGAGTTATGCATCGCCATGTCCTGAGCCTCTCCTCCAGTCATTAAACCTTCTAAAACGGGGTGATTTGTGGTATCTGCGCAGTGTTCCAGCCTGTCGCTGTGCTCTGCTTTCTTTTCTTTTTTTTAATATTGTATTGATTTTTCACAGAGAGGAAGGGAGAGGGATAGAGAGTTAGAAACATCGATGAGAGAGAAACATCAATCAGCTGCCTCCTGCACACCCCCTACTGGGGATGTGCCCACAACCAAGGTACATGCCCTTGACCGGAATCGAACCTGGGACCCTTGAGTCCGCAGGGCGACGCTCTATCCACTGAGCCACACCGGTTAGGGCGTGTTCTGTTTTCTTTAGCGATTGAAATGCACCACTTAGTTGTACTCCGATGGTGGTGAAAGGAAGAGAAGCCCTTGTCAGAGCGTGTTTGGTTCTGAGTTACCAGGTGAGGAACGAACCTGGGTCAGTTCACCTGTTCCCCCAACTCCACGCTGAGAGGAGAACGGGCACGCCTTTATGTAGTCTTACCGCTGCTGCTCATTTTTAAATATAATCTTCGATTCTAGGCAGGGATTTCCCTTCACATTATCTCTTTAAAGACTTGTCATGATTGCCTGGTTTTATAAATATTGTAACGATTATATGTCAGGTCATGTTTAAGTGGTTTTACCATTCAGTGTCACTTACTTAGCGTCAGAACTCCTCCATCATTTAATTTTTTCATCTCTGTTAGTTGATTCACATTTTTAATCGTTTGGAAACCAAAGGAACATGAGGGTTCTGCTTTGTCTTTTCATACCTGAGAACGACCCCTTGTCTTGTGAACAAGAGCAGCTTGACCAAGTACAACCTTAGGGGTCCTAACCGTTCCCCCCAAAAGCAGAAATGCCCCAGAAAAAATGACGCCAGTTTCTATCTGAAAGTGTTGGAATTTTGTTTCTTTGTAAGAAAACTCTTTTGGTTTTGTTTGTGTTTGTTATATGTATTTACTGGGCTATTTTTTCTCTTCATATGGTTTTCAAATAGATAGACTTAAATCACCTGAACAACTTTGATGACGTTCTTGGCTGTGTCTCCGCTATCTGCTCGCCCTGATGAGCGTAGACGGGTCTGACGCCTCTGTCTTCCATCTTTCATCATCTGTCTCAGTCCTTCATCCTTCACCCCGAGAATTTATAACTTCATTTCACTCAGCGAATGTTTTCATGATTCAGCCTTTGATTGAATGTCCCCTCTGTTTTCAATTTGACTCCCACCCTTACCGATCCTGCTTCCTCTTTCCCATTAATCGCATCTGTTTTATTTATGCAACGTTACTCTGAATGTTGTTGGGAGCATAAATCACGAGTCTTCCCAGATTGATTATTTTATTCCCGGAGATGGGGTTTTGCTTTGCTCAGTGTTGAAGCAGGTGTTGAAATGCACTTCTTTCAGAAATTAGTGTGATTTGGGCCTAATGTCTTCCATTAAGAAGACGGAAGAGAGAATCCACCTGTCCTGTGGGTACACGAGCTCTGACAGTGGAGGGGGCTGTGACTCTCTCTGTTGATGCCGCCCCCCCCCCCCCCCCGCACCTGCCCTCCCTGGCGTCTTCAGGCTTCACTGCTGGCCGCTCACCTGGGCTTCCCCATCAGACACAGAACCGCTGTCTCCCCCTGGATCCCACCTGTGCCCGCCCTCTGGTGTGATGGGTGTGCGATGCCTGGGCCCAGTGTCCTTGCCTCAGGCTGGAGAACTGCGTGGTGTGGTTTATGCTCCAGCGTTACCCTCAGGCCAGGCCCAAGCTGAGACTTGGCCCTCTTCCTGCCTACCTCCCCCTCCCACCCCCTATTGGTTTCTCTCCTGGGAGCAATGCCATAGGGAACTCTTACCCCCAAGTCTCCGCTCAGGGTCTAGATGGGGGTCACGGGGAAGGAAGAGGTCAGCGTCTGCTTTGGGAGGGGCCTGCCAGCCCAGCCCTTTGGGGCACTGCCCTGGGCACATGGCTCTGCCCTCCACCGGCCCCTTTTTCCGAGATGTGTTCACGGTGGTCGGCCTTAGCTTCCTCCTCTTTCAGAGAATGAGGCGTTTGGGGTCAGGGCCCCTCAACATGGGTCCATTCGTTCTATTTGTAGGAAAATTCTGGAAGCACCTCACACGGGGTGGAGTTACTCCAGGCTTCTGCTCCTGTGCCAGTTAGGGCGAGGCGGCTGCAGGCGGTGGCCTTATATTGCCCTGGGACCAGCACATTTTCCTAGAGGCATTCTCCCCGAGGGGCAACATGATTTAAAACAGGCATTAATGTGAAATACAGGACATCAGCAAGAGGCAATGATACTAAAAAGGAACATAGAGCTTATCATTCCAGAAAAACAATTAGGTTTCATTTCACTTTATGGCTTGGATTATTGCAGAAAAATAAAAAAGTGAGGAAGTATCGCTTGGCTGTTTTGTATTGTGTCTTTGAGGGTTTCAGCATTTAGAGTAAAATTAGCTGGCAGGAAAGGTAGGGCTGATCCGAGGTGTGGGCTGACCTAGTTCGGAGTCCCTTTTGAAAAGCGTGTATCCCCGGGCTCTGGGAAGGTATGAATAATACCCGTGTGAGCTCCTCTGATCCGGTATCTGGGAGTGAACAGGAATGAGAAGGACTGAAGAGGTGCACTTCCTTGAAATCAAAAATAAGGATTATTTTCATTGTGCACAGGGAAATGCACTTTAAAAAGACACTGGTGTTATGATTTCTATAATGCTGTATGTTTCTTCCAGAATTGCTGGAATATAAGTCTAGTTTCTGACCTTAAGGGCAGGGAAGCTTTTACTTTAAAGAGGTAAACAATTAACTTGAAAATGTTTTTCTGTGCAAATCATTCTTTTTTTGGTGCCTCTTGTGTTTGCATGATCAAGGTATTAGAAGAATTTCCACGTCTCTTAAGCAGCCCTTCCCAACCAAAATTATAAGAGACAAGGAAAAATTGAATGACTTCCACTTTTTTTTAAAATATGAAAACACTTTACGGGTATTATCTGTGAAATACTCCTTAAAGCCATTGAATGATGGGTGGTGGGTGACTTTTCTGAGAGGTTATTAATTTCACACACACAGTTATTAACGCACAGAACTGCGTGTATCTGGTAAAAATATGAAGCTCATGCCAGGGCCTGCAGTGAGCAGAAGTCGCCTGTGCCTTACTCTCATGCTCTGTTATTTTATTCCAGAAAAAGGTGTACGTACAGCCCTGGCAGGTGGCTCAGTTGGTTGGCGCATCATCCATATACCAAAAAGGGTGGGCGGTTCAGTTCCTGGTCAGGGCACATACCTCGGGTGTGGGTTCAACTCCTGGTAGGGGTGCCTACAGGAGGAAACCGACTAATGTTTCTCTTTCACATTGATCTCTCTCTCTGTTTATCTCTATCTCCTTTCCTCTCTCTCTAAAAATTAATAAAAACATATTTTTGGGTGAGGATATAATAAAAAGGTGTATGTACCTCTCTCTTCCACTGAAAGAATAGTGTTCACTGTTCCTACACATTGCTATTTACAATTAATATGTTTTTTTGAAGATAATTCTTCATTATTATACGCATTATACATTTATATATACACATATTATACCTTAGTATATAGCATAATGATCAAGAATGGTCTTCAAGGCATCTGTATAGAAAGCATCAAGAGATGGATAGCACCGTGTGCCCTATTTTTAAATGTGTCTATTACATGTTATGCAATGTATACACATGCATGTATCTAGCATTTCTTACATGTACACGCACACACGGAGTTACATCTATAACTTCCCAGTTTCCTGGCTGGTTGACTTTCACCTTCACGTTGTGACTGATGTTTCTCTTTTCAGTGCCCACTGTCGATGTCTTTCAGATTTCCACCAAAGAGCGATTCGGATTGGGGCACCAGCTGAAAAAGTGAGTTTTCCGCGGAATGAGAACTCCGTGTCTGTTCAGGGAGCGGGTTCTCACCGGCTCATCGCTGCCCCGCGTGTTCAGTAAGCGCTCTTCCCGTGGCGCTGGGGGAGGAGCTCCCGGCGATGCTGGAGCTGAGTGGGCACTAGGTTGGCAGAGCGATGCTGGAACCCCGGCTCCTCCCGCTGCTCCCCAGGTGGCTCTCATAATGCTATTGCATTGACTTATTTATATATATATATATATATATATATATATATATATATATATATATATATTTATTTATTTATTTTTGACAGTATTACAGATGTCCCCCATCCCTTCCTTTTGCCCTCCTCCGCCCAGCCCCAACCCCCCCTCACCCAGGCCTTCACCACACTATTTTCTGTGTCCATGGGCAATGCATATAAGTATGTAAGTTCTTTGGTTTAAATCTTATCGCAATCTTGGATTAAAAAAACCTTCAAAAATTAAGTGTAAAATGAAAACCTTCCCTTGTCCTGGGCTCAGAGGTGAACTTACTACGAATTGGAATTATGCACCGTTGGCCACGGGTTTACACCTTCTTTTCTCGCCACCTCTACAGCTGAAAAGACCCCAGATACTTCCTCCTGTCCGCGGCAGCCTGAGCTGACCTCCGCTAGCTGGCAGGCCAGGGTGGGGCCGGGGGTCTGAGTGCTGTACGTTCTGGTCAGCTGAGTTAGTTGGGTAAGATCTGAAGGGCAGTGAGAAATTCCTATTGGCTTAGTGCCAAGAGCCACACCTGCCTTTTTGAACATCACACGCTCACAGATGTCAGTTCGTGTTTGAAAACGCAGGTACGGTCCCTCCGCCGTTTCATTACCCCGGCTCACGAGCGGATGTTTCCTCACTTTCTTTGTGACCATGTGCAATAGTAGCTCCTTTCTGCGGGTGTCCTGAGAATTGAAGAGAGAATATCTGCATTTGAGGGTCATATTTTACTTCCTGGAATATTGTCAGTTATAAACAAGTAATGGTACCATTTCCTGTTGCCAAGCAGCCTGTGCCACAAATCACCGAACAACAAGCAATGCTGAATTGACCTGAAGGGCAAAGTGTTTCGGTTGTTGCTCACATAACGTTTCACTGTCAAGGTTCCTTCTACGTGAATACCCACCCTGAAGGGCCCACTGCCCCCGGGGGTGGGCGCAGAGAGGGTGCTGTGGGCCCTTCTCCGGAACAGTGCCGCCCACGCCCACCGGGTGCAGTCCTTCCCGGGGCAGGGCTGGAGATCCTGCTCAAACGCGCTGAGATCGGTGACCAAATGCCCGCCTCATGATGGTCACTCAGTTTTTTTCAAAAAGCCACCGTGTTTACCGGTGCAGTGAGCGGTGCTGACGTGACGGGCTGACTTCAGGTTCCTCTGGGAGTCCGTGTCACCCGCTTGGTGTATTACTTGGGACCCGACAGTTTTGTTTTTTACTGCCCATAAAGCAGCGGTTCTCAACCTGTGGGTCTCGAACAATGAAAATACATCCTGCATATCAGATATTTACATGACGATTCATCACAGTAGCAACATTACAGTTATGAAGTAGCAACGAGAATAATTTTATGGTTGGGGGTCACAACATGAGGAGCTGTATTAAAGGGTCGCGGCATGAGGAAGGTTGAGAACCACTGCAAGAAAACCACATGAGCAATTCCAGTAAAAAGAAATTGACGTTTCTTGTACCTTAATAAATAGAATTGTAACTATTAACAAAAGATTTTTCAAACTGCTTCCTGGCAACAACAAAATAACTCAGATTCCCTCAGCCTGGCCTGTGCCCTCTCGCAATCCGGGACCCCTCGGGGGCTGTAGCCGTGTGCCAAGTGGCAAGTGGCCTGGGAGGAGCCTGAGCGGGGGTGGGCGCCCGCTGCTGATGCTCATCCTGGCCCGCTGCGCTTGCCACCGCCTCTTGGCAGCGCTGCCGCGGAGTCCAGAGAGGCCCCCGCCACAGCTGCACTCGCCAGCTGTGAGCCCAGCTTCTGGCTGAGCGGTGCTCCCCCCCGTGGGAGCGCACTGACTACCAGGGGGCAGCTCCTGTGTCGAGTGTTTGCCCCCTGGTGGTCAGTGCACGTCACAGCGACTGGTTGTTCAAGTCATTCCAAATGACCAGAACAACCAGAAAGACAGGTTGACCGGTTGCTATGATGCACACTGACAACCTGGGGGCAGATGCTCAATGCCGGAGCTGTCCCCTGGTGGTCAGTGCGCTCCCGCAGCCAACCTCCCGTGGCCCCTCCCTCCGGTTGGCCAACCTCCCGCAGCCCCAATTGGCCCCGATCGCTGGCCAGGCCGAGGGACCTCACCCGTGCACTAATTCGTGCACCGTGCCTCTAGTAGTCTTTATAAATCTCTATGTACCCTCCTTCTTTTATCAGTTCTTCTGTCATTTATATTTTTTAATTTTATCACAGTAATTTATTAATAATAATTCGTAAAATCATAAAAATTTCTGTAGGGTGCTTTCTACATACGAAAACATCTTGTGTGATTCTCACATAGCATCTCCCCAGTCACTACTGCGTGTCTGTTTCCCTTTGGTAAACGCATTCTCTACGAAATTAACACCCGGATCTCGTCGTCCGTGGCCTCGGCACGTGGTAACAGACTCTCTGGTTGACAGGATCATGCAGACCTTCGTCACCCAGCAGTGGAAGCAGAGCAAAGACAAGCCCAGCTGCCTGCACGGCAAGAAGCTGTCGGAGAGGAAGGCGAAGTCCCCCCTGCACTTGTTTTCTACCCTGCGCAGGTGGGTACCGCGCCCTGCCCGGGGCGAAGGGCTGGGCTGGCCGCTCTGGCACTCAGCTCCCAGCGTCCTTTCTGTTCTCTCTCGTGACACTTCCAAGAACGGGCCAGGCACACAGATATCCATCAGAGTTTTGTTTCTTTTTCTTTTTTTTAAAATATATTTCTTTATTGATTTCAGAGAGGAAGGGAGAAGGAGAGACAGAGAAACATCAATGATGAGAGAGAATCATTGATCGGCTGCCTCCTGCACACCCCCCACTGGGGATCAAGCCTGCAACCCAGGCATGTGCCCTTGGCAGGAATCGAACCTGGGACCCATCGGTCCGTAGGCCGACACTCTATCCACTGAGCCAACCCGGCTAGGGCCAGAGTTTTGTTTCTTAAATGGACTCAGTTTGAATCCGTGGCTTTGTAATTGCAGTTTCCTCCACCTATAGTAGCTCCGTGTAGGGCTCTGGGATAAGTAGAAGAGGGAAGTCCTGGTAACCTGTTTTGCTTTTCAGGGAAAACACATTTCAGTTCCTGTGGTCTTTCCACAGCTGTGGCTGGGCGATCTGTGTGGCGGGGGGCTGTGTGGGGGGGGCTGTGTGGCGGGGGGCTGTGGGGCGGGGGGCTGTGTGTGGGGGACTGTGTGTGGGGGGCTGTGTGGTGGGGGCTGTGTGTGGGGGGCTGTGTGGTGGGGGCTGTGTGTGGGGGGCTGTGTGGCGGGGGGCTGTGTGTGGGGGGCTGTGTGGTGGGGGCTGTGTGGTGGGGGCTGTGTGTGGGGGGCTGTGTGGTGGGGGTTGTGTGTGGGGGGGCTGTGTGTGGGGGGCTGTGGGGTGTGCACACAAGGTGGGGTGTGTCACGCAGCTGGGCTGACGGGGCCTGGCCAGGGCCCTCCGTGGTCCGGTCTCCCCCGGGCCCTGCACTCACTGCAGTTCCATTCTGAAGGTCGCCCAGCTACCCGCCCCCCGGCTGCGGGAAGAGCAAGTCCAAGCTGAAGGCCGAGCAGGATGGGATCTCCAAGACGCACAAGCTGCTGCGGAGGACTTGCTCCAGCGCCGTCAAGGCCGAGGACTGCACCCCCAAGGCGCCCCGGCCCTTCGGCCGCTCCCTGTCCAGCGACCCCAGGGCCGAGCAGGCCGTGAGCACCCTCAAGTCGCACAAACTCCTGGCCCGGCCCTGCCCCGCCGCCCCCAGGCCGGAGGACTGCGCCCCCCTCAAGCCCCACAAGCTCTTGACTCGCTCCTGCTCGGGGGACCCGCGCTGCGAGCCCGGCGGGAAGCCCCAGCGGCTGCTGGGCAGGTCCTACCCCAGCGGCCTCCGCGTGGAGGAACTGTACGGCCTCAAGGCCCACCGGCTGCTCGGCAAGGCCCCTGCCGGCGCCCCCAAGGTGTCCCGGACCGAGTCCGGCCCGGAGCCCAGCGAGGGCAGGCGGCTCTCCCTCACCTCAGGGCTCATGGGCATCCTCACGCCCTCCTCCTCCCAGCCCGCTGTGCGTAACTCTCATCTTTAGTTCAAGGTTAATCGGGGTGGCAGGGAGCGTTCTGGGCATTGGTAGGGAGCTGATAGAGGAAAGCAGTGCGATCCTGTTGTTTTTTAAAAATCCGTGGGTTTTGTAAGTACTGTTGTGCATAGCGGGCATTTGCAACTGGTGCTGGGATGTCCATCTACACTAATAAAAGAGAAAGATGTAATTGACCGTACCTTTGCAACACCCACCAGCCAATCAGGAGTGAGTATGCAAATTAACCCAACAAAGATGGCGGGTTAATCTGTATACACAGGCGCTGAGCAGCCAGGGGCAGGGCAGCCACTTATATGCGCACCGGCACCAAACGGCCTGGGTCCCGGGGATGGGCGTCCTCAGGACCAGGCCTCTCTGAGCCTGTAGGCCTGCACGTAGCCCTGGAGTGGCCAGGGTCCCAGAATGAGCCCTGGCCACTCTGGGCCTGCACGCGCAGGCGCTGAGCAGCTGGGGGCGGGGCGGGAACATCCCTGGGATTCAGGCGCTCTGAGCCCGCATGTACGCAAGCAAGCTGGGGTGGGAACGTCCCCCACAGCGAGCGAGCAGACAATAGGGCCCTGGTTGCCCCTGGCTGTGGCAGCGAGGGGCAAGCAGTTCCCCACAGGGGCCCCACAGAGAGCAGACACCAGGGCCTGCAGTGGCATTAAGCAGGCAGGTCGCAGAGAACAGAGAACCACGGGGAGCAGGCCTAAGCCATCAGTAGGACATCCCCTGAGGGCTCCCAGATTGGAGAGGGTGCGCGTCGGGCTGAGGGACCCACCCCCAATGCACGAATTTCGTGCACTGGGCCTCTAGTGTTGATTATATTTGTCTTAAGAAAATGTATTTGAACATATTGGTACTTTGAGGTAGACGTCCCTTCAAGCCCATTCTTACCAAAACTTCTTAGGGCCTGTAGGGTATCATGTCAGGGGGTTCACAGAGCATCTCCTTACGCAGGCTGAAAGTTTGATGTTTTGTGAAGTGGGCGGAGCTGGTCTCTAGTTTTCTCACCTAAGTGGTGGAGGACAAGGCTTGTCTAATAATGAGCTTTAGGTGATGTCCTTCCTGTCGTGTCTAAGGAAAGCTGGGCCACTAGCACCATTGCTTGTGGCGAGGAGCAGCATTCGTGGCGGTAGCTCTGCCTCACCCAAAGCTGCTCTTGGTGTCTGTAAACCCCGAGTCACTTAATCCTGAAGCTGCTTTATTGGGGGTGCGGTGGGGGGGGGGGAGTGGCGAGGAAGGGGGGGAGATGAATGTATTAAAAGTTAACTTTGGGTGGTGTTCACTGGGAGTCAGTCTTACACAAAATTTACCTCTGGAAGGATCTGCCTTAGAGTCCATTTCAGGTAAAGAAACAGACCTATCTTATGTATTTAATTTACTTAAAATAGTGGACACATGTTTTGTTTGCTTTTAGCGAGTGTGTGTCTGTCTTGGGGCGGCTGTATTTAGCTCTTGACTGTGCACATGGAAACACCTAGCAATAGATGAAGTGGCAGAAAGAAAAGATTTGTTTTTAGGAAGTTGTGTTTCTTGTATAGATTTATTTCTACAATTAAATTGTACATTTTACCATCCTAATATATAAAAAGCCAGGGGCTGTCACGGCTGAAACAACCAGACGGACGACCAAACAGTAGGCTGCATGGGGCAACAAGGCGGGCAGGGGGGTTAGTGAGGGACGACCAAACGACTGAACAGCAGGCTGCGTGGGGCAACCAGGCCAGTGGGGGGGGGAGAGGGAAGGCAGTTGGGGGCAACTCGGCCAGCAGGGGGAACAGTGGGGAGCAACCAGGTCAGCGGGGGGGGGCAGTTGGGGGCCACCAGGATGGCTGGGGGACAGTTGGGGGTGACCAGGACAGCAAGGGGGCTGTAAGGGGTGACCACGCCGGCAGGGGGGCAGTGAGGGGCGACCAGGCCAGCAGGGTGGGCAGTTGGGGGTGACCAGGACAGCATGGGGGGGCAGTTGGGGGCAACCAGGCTGGCAGGGAGGGAAGTTAGAGGCGATCAGGTCAACAGGAAGAGGTGGTTAGGGGTAATCAGGCTGGCAGTGGGGGCAGTTAGGGGCGATCAGGCAGGCAGGCAGGCGAGCAGTTAGGAGATTGGGCGTAAACCAGCAGTCGGACATCCCCCGAGGGGTCCCGGATTGAAGAGGGTGCAGGTTGAGCTGAGGGGACCCCGCCCCCCAGTGCATGAATTTCATGCACCGGGCCTCTAGTAAGATTATATTTGTGTTAAGGAAATGTATTGGGACATATTGGTAATTTTATGTAGACGCCCCTTAAAGCCCATTTCTTACCAAAACTTATTAGGGCATTTGGGACTTAATGTCAAAGAGTTACTTAGAAGAAAGTTTCGCATGTTAGTTACAGCCAGGAAAGACAATCGCAGACATTCTACACAGGAGGATGTCTGCATGGCCTCTGCATGGTGAAGCTGAAGCATCATGTAAGAGGTCAGTGTTGTCCGCTTCTCAGTGCCCGTCTTCACTGTCTTTGGAGGAAGAATTTTAGTCTGATTGTAAAATAAGATGGAGATGCACTATGAGGAGGTGGGAGCGTTTGACACCAAGCGATAGAGGAAATGAGTGTGAGTGATCATGGGGAGATGCCAGTCATTTTACTAGAAGATCAGGAAGGGGCATGTTCACTCAGCTCAGACACAGGGTCGTGGCAGACAGTGTCCTGTCGCACAGGGACTCCGCCACCTCCGTGTCAGATCGGCGACTCAGCTCCCGCTACAGGTGATCTTAGAAAGAGCACGCCTGCTTCCGTTCATGGCTGCGCAGAGCAAAAGGCCGTAACCGGCCTCTTTCCCCATGTTAAAGGATTGTTTTGTTCTTCTGCTTTGCTTTTACAGCCAAATGGTGCCAAATGCGTTCCCATCCGAGACCGCGGCTTCCTAGTGCAGGTAAGAGCCCAGCACCCACCCGCTGGAGAGCGGCTTTGGCTGCCGGGGGGTGGGGTGTCACGTCCCTGTCAGCCCCACCTCATTCCCTCCCTGTGGCCCCCCGCAGACCATCGAGTTCGCGGAGCAGCGGATCCCCGTGCTGAATGAGCACTGCGTGGTGTGCGACGAGCGGCACGTGTTCCTGAACGGCCCCATGCTCAGGGTCAGTGTCCGGGGGGCGGTCGGGGGGGAGGGGGGATGTCAGGAAAGGGGGAAGGCAGAAACGCAATCGTGAAAAGCTGCCCTGACAGTCAATACTCTTTGTTGAGTAGATTATCTCATAGGTAAAGGGGTATAATTTGGACCAAGGAGTCACTGTGTCTGAAGGAATCCATGTCAGAGCGAGTCGTGTTATTTCGTTCATGTGCCTGAATCTCCTGCATGTGCCTGTCGCCTCTCTTGTTTATCTGTGTGTGTCTCATAGGTCACCTGCCAGGCACATGTGGGTGAACAGGGAGACAGAACTGTAAACAGCATTTCTTCAAAGCCACACAATTTAAGATGCTCACTGTAGAGAGGAGACGGTGGTCCGTATTGCAGTTAGAAGAGTTGTATAGGAGCTTGCAGAAAATCAGTAAAATTTCAAAAGATGCAACTCACGGACACATTCAGGGGGTGGTTGAGGGGGTATAGAAATAAGAATCCATGTGCATTTTGGGGAGAATTACCCAATTTCAAGCTTCGTTTATAATTCTTTTATTGAGGTTAAATGTGGTAAGAAATGCATAACATGTAATTCACTGTTAATGTGTACAGTTCACTGGTGCTTAGTGTATTCACACTGTTGTACAACCATTACCGCTCTGTCGTTCCAGAACATTCCCACCACCCATAAAAGAACCCTGTAGCTTAGTGGTCACTCCCCATGTCCCCTTCCCTCACCCCCTGCCGACCACTTGTCTATTTTCTATCTCCGAGAATTTGCCTGTTCTGGGCTTTTCATGTCAATGGAACCTTGTGTTCCGTGGCCTTCGTTTGGGGTTCTCTAACTCAGTGTAATGTTTTCAAGGTCCACCCACGTGGCACGTATCTGTACTTTATTCCCTTTATGGTGGGACTAGAGGCCAAGTGCATGAATTCGTGCACAGGTAGGGTCCCTCAGCCTGGCCAGTGATCAGGGCTCATCAGGACTGGGCTGGCCAGGAGGAGGGGCCACAGGAGGGGGATGGCCAGCTGGGGGGGAGGGGCCGCAGGAGGCCTGCCTGGGGGAGGGGCTGTGGGAGGTTGGCTGTGGGACTGCACTGACCACCAGGGGGAAGCTCCTGCATCGAGTGTCTGCCCCCTGGTGGTCAGGGCGCATCATAGCGACTGGTCGACCTGTTGTTCTGGTCGTTTGGTCTTACCAGTCACTTAGGCTTTTATATATAGAGGGATAATGTAGTATATGGATGTTCAACATTTGTTTTTCATCATCGGTTACTGGAATTATTGGGACATATGTTAACTCAGTTTAACTTATTGAGGAACTACCAAACGTTTTTGACCATTTCATATGCCTACCGACAGAGTATGATGGTTCCAGTTTCTCCACATCTTCACCAGCATAGCTAGTTATCACTTGGTTTTATGTTGCTGTAGTTCAGACTGGTATCTAAGGAAATCAGAAAAATTACTTTGGTTTTTTAGATAGGAAGGTAAGTGACCTATGAAATCAGATCACGAAATGAAAATTTAAAAAAAATCTCATTTTCATGCCCGGCTGGTGTGGCTCAGTGGTTGAGCATCGACCTAGGAACCAGGAGGTCGCGGTTTGATTCCTGGTCAGGACTCATGCCTGGGTTGCAGGCTCGATCCCTAGTTTGGGGCGTACAGGCGGCAGCCAATCAGTGATTCTCTTTCACCATTGATGTTTCTATCTCTCTCTCCTTTTCCCTGCCTCTCTGAAAAGAATAAAAATATATTTAAAAAAACAAAAACAAAACCCCCTCAAACATTTCATTTTCAAAAGAAGAAAACGAGAGAGGAAGAACTCTGCCCTTTGATTCTGTTAGAAATTTCTCCTAACTCAGGGTCACTCATTTTCTCTCTTTCTTACATTGATTGCAGTAGTTTCACTAGAATTAGATAAAATTCTTGGGTTTTCATAGATCTAATCTCACCTATGTTAGCTATTTCTATTTCACCATTTACCCTGTTGCTTACATATTTTCTCTTTTCTCCAAACCTGTTTTTATTATATGACAAAAGTCTCTCAAAAATTCCTAAAAGTGTAATCTGCGTGTGCTGTTCTGCCCCTTTGCTCCGGCCTGGGCCAGCAGGTCACAGTTCCTACTTCACGGGGAGCTAGACCTCCTCCTTAGAAAGACCAGAACGCCCAGTTTTCTCTTTGTTTACGAAGTTCATAAGCGCCACTCCCGGGCTTGCACTCTGCCAGGTAGCACATCTGCTCTGCACCCACATCAACACCAGGAAGACTGTCCAGAGTTGCCCGACTGCCCAGTTTGGCATCGAAGTTTGGATCCTGATCAGAAAACCAAACCCAAACCAGATCACTGGTTCTGGACGTTTTGGGACCAACTGGAGTGTTAACACGGCAGCTGCCTTAAAGATGCTTTCAGGAGAACCAAGATGGCGGCATAGGTTAACGCCGGAGTTTGCTGCTTTGACAACTACTTCAAAAGTGAAACTAAAAGACGGAACGGACATCACCCAGAACCACAGGAATGCTGGCTGAGTGGAAGTCCTACAACTAGGAGGAAAGAGAAACGCATACCAACCCTCAGAGGAGGCGCAGTGCTGAAGTCAAATTCTGAGGTGCGGAGTGCGCGGAGCGGGCTGGCGGCGGAGGGCGCGGCTGTTGTTTTCAATCGCGAGGGAGTCGCAGACTCTGAGCTCCAGATACAGGCGAGTCTTTAGGGACCCAGACTCAAACGGGAGAAGCGGGACTGTCTGGCTTCGGTCAGAGTGAGTGCAGCTTTCTCTCCCAGCTTTGCAGCAGGTGCTGGGACTCAGAGAGGCAGAGCCCCTGGGGACAGGACTGAGAGCCACCATAACTGCTCTCTCCGGCCCACCCTGTTGATCCTGTGCGACCCGCCCTACCCAAGCCCTGCACAGAGGCATTTGCCGGATAGCCTCAGGCAAAGGCTAGATTAGCACCGCCCTAGAGGACAGAAGTTCTCTCACTGCTGACACAGCTGATTCTCATAGCCACTTGGCCTGGAGGTCAAACCCTCCCTGGAATTAGCTACAACAATCAAGATTTAACTATAAGACTGCGAACAAAGACCACTAGGGGGTGCACCAAGGAAGCATAACAAAATGCGGAGACAGAAACAGGACAAAATTGTCAATGGAAGATATAGAGTTCAGAACCACACTTTTAAGGTCTCTCAACTGTTTAGAAGCCGCCGATAAACTTGAGATCTACAAGAAAACTAATGAGACCCTCGATGTTATATTGGAGAACCAACTAGAAATTAAGCATACACGGATTGAAATAACGAATATTATACAGACGCCCGACAGCAGACCAGAGGAGCGCAAGAATCAAGTCAATGATTTGAAATGCGAGGAAGCAAAAAACACCCAACCGGAAAAGCAAAATGAAAAAAGAATCCAAAAATGCGAGGATAGTGTAAGGAGCCTCTGGGACAGCTTCAAGTGTACCAACATCAGAATTATAGGGGTGCCAGAAGATGAGAGAGAGCAAGATATTGAAAACCTATTTGAAGAAATAATGACAGAAAACTTCCCCCACCTGGTGAAAGAAATGGACTTACAGGTCCAAGAAGCGCGGAGAACCCCAAACAAAAGGAATCCAAAGAGGACCATACCAAGACACATCATAATTAAAATGCCAAGAGCAAAAGATAAAGAGAGAATCTTAAAAACAGCAAGAGAAAGAAACCGAGTTACCTACAAGGGAATACCCATACGACTGTCAGCTGATTTCTCAACAGAAACTTTGCAGGCCAGAAGGGAGTGGCAAGAAATATTCAAAGTGATGAATAGCAAGAACCTACAACCAAGATTACTTTATCCAGCAAAGCTATCATTCAGAATTGAAGGTCAGATAAAGAGCTTCACGGATAAGAAAAAGCTAAAGGAGTTCATCACCACCAAACCAGCATTATATGAAATGCTGAAAGGTATCCTTTAAGAAGAGGAAGAAGAAGAAAAAGGTTAAGATACAAATTATGAACAACAAATATGCATCTATCAACAAGTGAATCTTAGAATCAAGTGAATAAATAATCTGGTGATCATAATAGAATCAGGGACATAGAAAGGGAATGGACTGACTATTCTTGGGGGGGAAAGGGGTGTGGGAGATTCGGGAAGAGACTGGACAAAAATCGTGCACCTATGGATGAGGACAGTGGGTGGGGAGTGAGGGTGGAGGGTGGGGCGGGAACTGGGAGGAGGGGAGTTATGGGGGGAAAAAAGAGGAACAAATGTAATAATCTGAACAATAAAGATTTAATTAAAAAAAAAAAGATGCTTTCAAATGTCGAGCTACACGGCTCGTGTTTTTGCAAAGCAGGAAAGCTTCCCTGGCCGAGTCGGCCACCGTGTTATCCTCTGAGCTCCCCGTGCCCTTCTCTCTGTCGCCCGCGCCAGCCGGGGCTCAGTGCGGTGGCTCTTCTCGGCTTCCTGCATGCGAGCTGCTGAGCTGGGGGAAAGCGCGTGGCTGTGTGGGTCGTGGTCCTGCAAAGGGGAAGCCTGCTGTGGACACGTGCATCCCGTGTGTCCCTGGTTTGGGGTCCTTCCCGCTCCCCACAGCAGCTCCTGATGGGAGCACTGACCTCGCTCAGGCTCCGGCCGAGTGCCCGGGGCGATCCCCTGCCCTGGGGGGACCGGTCCGCGCTGGGAGTCCGTTCTCCCCGCGTGAGAAGCAGGTCCGGTCCTGCCAAGGCCGAGTCAGCTGAGGAGCCTGAGACGCTGTCTTGTGTATCCAACCTTAGTGTGGACCTTAGACCGAGTTCGTCCCTGAAGCTCTTATCTTCAGGGTGAAAGTAACCCGGTGACGATGTGGTCCCACGTTAAGGCGTCCCATGAAAACTCTTAAGAAACGAGCCCGTGGATAGACCTGGGTGTGTCCCCTTTCGCCTCCCGAGAGGATAACCAGGTCTCCTGTGTGAGGTCTGACTTTAATATTCGAAAAATGGACGAAGAAGCACATTCTATACCTTCCCCGTTTCCCCACATGCGAAAGTTAAGGCTTCAAGGTCTGAGATACAGGCTAAACTAAGTAAAAATCATACCAAGAATAGTTCAAAAACGTGATTTTTTTTTACATCCAAACTGAGTGGAAATTCAGCTCTGCTCAGTAGCTAGCTGTCGGAGACAGCAGGATGCCGGGTGCCGAGGGTCCCGTCCTGGTCCTGTCTCAGTGGGAGGGGTCCTTGTCCCTGTGGCATTCCTGTCTCTCTCAAGGTCCAGTAAACCTCTCCCGCCCCACTGTGTCTGTCCTCCAGGACAGGAGAAGAGCCCGAAGCATGGATGCTCCAGCCAGAAAGACAGAACCAAAGGCCTGTGGGTTCTGTGTTTCTAGTTTCTTTTTTAGCGAGAAAGATTTTAGCGATGAATTAAGAACTAAGTTGCAAATATGATGTACAGTGGTGAGAGGCCCTGGCCCTAGGTTTACAGTTTAGATCATAGGACCTCACTGCTTGAAGGCACTGTAATAACAGAACACTAAGGCAGGTAATGGTAAGCCCTGGCTGGGTGTCTCATTGGTTAGAGCATCCTCCTGATACGCCAGGGTTTGTGGGTTTGATCCCAGGTCAGGGCACATACAAGAATCAGCCAGTGAATGTATAAATAAGTGGAACAATAAGTCTCTCTCTCTCTCTCTCTCTCTCTCTCTCTCTCTTCCTCTCCCCTTATCTCTCTCTCTCCCCCACCCCCTCCCATACTTTTCTCTCTAAAATCAATGTTTCTGAAATGGAATCAAACTGCACATTTAAGACTGACAAAGGAAATAGATCGTTTTTTAAAAAGTTTTCTTAGGGGAACATCAGCCAGAAACCTTTGTGACTGGTTACGCTCCATGTCCACAAAGCCACCCCGGAACCCATTCCGACCAGAAAGGGTGTTGCGAGTAGGGCCGGCCTTCCCGGCTGCGAGCGGAGGCCAGTGGCCTCTGAGAGGAGCCGGGGATGGCACCGCATTCGGCCTCGTCGGCTGCCTAACACGCCGTGACTCGGAGGAAAGATGAATCACACGACACTGCGTCCGACCTGAGAGATGAGCGCTCTTTGGAGCAGTGGCACGGCCTATGTCTCAGGGCCGTGACGTCGGGAGGTTATGGAAGTCGAAAATCTTTGCGACAAAACCCATCTTTCAGGAGCTGGGGAGCAAGTAAGCGAAGTCGTGCTTCTTCTGAAGACAATGACTTAGGACTGTGGTTGGCAAACCGCAGCTCACGAGCCACATGTGGCTCTTTGGCCCCTTCAGTGTGGCTCTTCCACAAAATACCACGTGTGGGCGCGCGCAGACAGTGCGATTGAAACTTCGTGGCCCATGCACAGAAGTCGGTATTTTGTGGAAGAGCCACACTGAAGGGGCCAAAGAGCCGCATGTGGCTCGCGAGCCGTGGTTTGCCGACCACTGACTTAGAGAAGGTGGCCTTCTCCTTTCTTATTCCTTTTACGCGGATTTGGGGTTTCACTGTACTTGTCAGTACAGCTTAGGGTTGTGCTTTTTATACATCTCGTGGGAGTGCATATGAGGCAGGAGAGATGGGCTTTTCAATGGAAGGATATATATATGTATGTATTTAATATATTTTTATTGATTTTCAGAGAGTAAGGGTGAGAGAGAGAAACATCAGTGATGAGAGAGAACCATTGATCAGCTGCCTCCTGCACACCCCACCCAGGGGATTGAGCCCACAACCCAGGGCCTGTGCCCTTGACCAGAATCGAACCTGGGACCCTTCAATCTGCAGGCTGATGCTCTATCCACTGAGCCAAACCGGCCAGGGCAGTTGAAGGAGGTTTTTGTCTACCGCTCAAGCATTGCCGGTGCAGGTGCCCACGCCTCGCCGACACGGATTTCCTAGCCCGTCTGTGACTGGATCCGCCAGCGGCTACTTACCGGTTGCGACTCCGGTAGAGACATCTCCATGAAGTGACGCGCTGTGAGGCCTTTCCCCTCGGCCGTCTCAGACTGTCCCTTTCCCACGTGCCACACGGGACACCGTCCCTTTGGAACCGGGAGGTGGGCCGGCAGGCGGTAACGCGCCCCTTCCCTTGCAGCCCACCGTGTGCGAGCGCGAGCTGTGCGTGTTCGCCTTCCAGACGCTGGGCGTGATGAACGAGGCCGCCGACGAGATCGCCACCGGGGCCCAGGTACCGCCGGGGACCCGGTCCCCCCTGACGTGGACACGCAGACCTGGTTCCGGTTCGCTGGCTGTCTGCACCTGCTGTTCGGGCGCGTGGCTGATGGCTGCGGGTGAAGCAGACTGGCCGCTGGTCCCCGGGAGGCACGGCCTGTCCTGTCCGTCCGAGCCTGACGGTCGTGTCGCAGGTGCCCAGGGCGGCCTGGCCCCGCGCCTGTGGCGTGGGAAGCGGTGCGATGCTTTCCCACGGGGTGACGCCGGCCCGGGAGCCGCCACAGGCGTTACGGGAGACTTACCTGTGGGCTGTGGCGCCATAAACTGGGTGCTATTGGTTTTTAAAGCTAGACGAGAAGAAAATGGGCAGAGCCTGTCAGAAAGAGCCCTCGGTTTGACAGTCCCGGGGTTTATGGCAGAGGAAGAAAAGTGGAAAAACAGATAAAAAGGCCGTGCGGAGGCAGAGAAGCCGTCCCTGTTTCTGGAAGGAAAACGAATTAGGAAGATGCCTACGTGTATGACTTCCCACAGTTCCTTCAGAATTTCAATTGGCTTCGTATTTATTTTCATTTACGGAGCATAACTAAATTACTAATCTAGGAGGAAAAGTCATAGAAAAAGAAAAAAAGCTAATTAAGGGAGGCTAGGCCAGTGATGGCGAACCTTTTGAGCTCGGCGTGTCCGCATTTTGAAAAATCCTAACTTAACTCTGGTGCCGTGTCACATATAGAAATTTTTTGATCTTTGCAACCATAGTAAAACAAAGACTTCTATTTTTGATATTTATTTTATATATTTAAATGCCATTTAACAAAAATCAACCAAAAAAATGAGTTCGCGTGTCACCTCTGACACGCGTGTCATAGGTTCGCCATCACTGGGCGAGGCCGTCCCTGTACAAAAACATACTCTGCAGTCCTATACTATTTTAACAACGTACAGTGGTGGCAAGGAGCAGAGTGGCAGATGGTCCACAACTTAAAGTAACATACGTATACTTAACACTGTTGAAGGGGTATGAGGACTGAGTAATTGGAAGCAACAGGTATTCCTTTAAGTCAGCGGTTCTCAACCTTCTGGCCCTTTAAATACAGTTCCTCATGTGGTGACCCAACCATAAAATTATTTTTGTTGCTATTTCATAACTGTAATGTTGCTACTGTTATGAATCGTAATGTAAATATCTGATATGCAGGACGGTCTTAGGCGACCCCTGGGGAAGGGTTGTTTGACTGCCAAAGGGGTCGCGACCCACAGGTTGAGAACCGCTGCTTTAAGTTACTGGTCAGCTGTGGTTGAATCTGGTCTAGTCTCACAGGCAGATTTGAGGGGCCGACAGCAATCCTGAATCTCCCCTGACCGACCACCGTGAGAGGGAGCCACAGGCCAGGCGCCTGGCAAAGCCGGGAGGTTGGTAACCGTCCCCTGTGTGTGTTTGAAGGTGGTGGACCTGCTGGTGTCCATGTGCAGGTCTGCGTTGGAATCTCCCAGGAAAGTGGTCATTTTCGAGCCATACCCTTCCGTGGTCGACCCCAACGACCCTCAGATGCTGGCCTTCAACCCCAGGGTGAGTAGCCCGGCGCTCAAGGCTTCCTTCCGCGGCTGAGAATGCCGGCTCCTCCGTGTCCTCTCCCGTCTAAATCGCTGCCTCCCCGTGCAGGCCCGTGGCCGCAGGGACTCTATCTGTTTCGGAGCCCCGGTTCCTTTCCTGCTGACGGGATTTGCTCCATCTTTCCCATGTCCCGCTCCTTCCCTGTCCTTCCACCCTTCCCATGTCCCGTTCTCTATACATCCATCCTTCCCATGTCCCACTCCTTCCCTGTCCTTCCACCCTTCCCATGTCCCGTTCTCTATCCATCCACCCTTCCCATGTCCTGTTACTTCCCTATCCATCCACCCTTCCCATGTCCCGTTCTCTATCCATCCACCCTTCCCATGTCCCGTTCTCTATCCATCCACCCTTCCCATGTCCCGTTCTCTATCCATCCACCCTTCCCATGTCCTGTTACTTCCCTATCCATCCACCCTTCCCATGTCCCGTTCTCTATCCATCCACCCTTCCCATGTCCTGTTACTTCCCTGTCCTTCCATCTTTCCCATGTCCCGCTCCTTCCCTGTCCTTCCACCCGTCACATGTCCCGTTCTCTATCCATCCACCCTTTCCATGTCCTGTTACTTCCCTGTCCTTCCATCTTTCCCATGTCCCGCTCCTTCCCTGTCCTTCCACCCGTCACATGTCCCGTTCTCTATCCATCCACCCTTTCCATGTCCTGTTACTTCCCTATCCATCCACCCTTCCCATGTCCCGTTCTCTATCCATCCACCCTTCCCATGTCCTGTTACTTCCCTGTCCTTCCATCTTTCCCATGTCCCGCTCCTTCCCTGTCCTTCCACCCGTCACATGTCCCGTTCTCTATCCATCCACCCTTTCCATGTCCTGTTACTTCCCTGTCCTTCCATCTTTCCCATGTCCCGCTCCTTCCCTGTCCTTCCACCCGTCACATGTCCCGTTCTCTATCCATCCACCCTTTCCATGTCCTGTTACTTCCCTATCCTTCCATCCTTCACATGTCCCGCTCCTTCCCTGTCCTTCCACCCTTCCCATGTCCCGTTCTCTATCCATCCACCCTTCCCATGTCCCGCTCCTTCCCTGTCCTTCCACCCGTCACATGTCCCGTTCTCTATCCATCCACCCTTTCCATGTCCTGTTACTTCCCTATCCTTCCATCCTTCACATGTCCCGCTCCTTCCCTGTCCTTCCACCCTTCCCATGTCCCGTTCTCTATCCATCCACCCTTCCCATGTCCCGCTCCTTCCCTGTCCTTCCACCCTTCCCATGTCCCGTTCTCTATCCATCCACCCTTCCCATGTCCCGCTCCTTCCCTGTCCTTCCACCCTTCCCATGTCCCGTTCTCTATACATCCATCCTTCCCATGTCCTCTTACTTCCCTATCCTTCCATCCTTCCCATGTCCTGCTCCCTATCCATCCACCCTTCCCATGTCCTGTTCCCTATCCATCCACCCTTCCCATGTCCTGTTCCCTATCCATCCACCCTTCCCATGTCCTGTTCCCTATCCATCCACTCTTCCCATGTCCCATTACTTCCCTATCCATCCACCCTTCCCATGTCCTGTTACTTCCCTGTCCTTCCACCCTTCCCATGTCCCATTACTTCCCTGTCCTTCCACCCTTCACATGTCCCGTTCTCTATACATCCATCCTTTCCATGTCCTGTTACTTCCCTATCCTTCCACCCTTCCCATGTCCTGCTCCCTATCCATCCACCCTTCCCATGCCCTGTTCCCTATCACATCACTTCTAGAGCTTCATCTTCATGAAAGTAAGCCCGTTGAATTCTCTCACATTTTGACCTTCACATTCCCAAATGGGCATGGCAGGTCGGTGAACAGCTGTAGTAAATATTGCGCAGACATTGGTTGATAGTGATAATGGTCAATAGGATTGTTTAAATTCCATTACATAGTTTTTGAGATTCTAACTTACATGACTCCTTAGGAGAACCATGTATGAAAAGGACAGATGTCCCCTTTCTGTTACATTTTCGCTGTAGTCCCTTGCCCTCCCCACCCCTCGGTTATCTGAAGGTTAGTGATAATGCATTTCATGGTGTCGATTGCTGGCATTTCTTGAGAAAACTCTTTTATAAATATTAATGGCTATGAGGCAGAACCCTCCTGAAATAAAAATTTCAAATTGCGCGACAGCTAAAATTGCCTTAATTCTCTTACTATTCATATGGAAAGCATTTTCTAGAAACAGGGACCCTATAAAATTTCCGGGGGAGAATTTTCTGTCCTCATAAGCAGCGTACATTACACACTTGCATTATGCTCACAAATGAATGATCAGTGGAGTGCATGGTGGTGTTTACACACCTGTCAGCCATCCCCTTTGGGTGACAATCTTCCGATCAAACGGAAATAAAAGCAAAATGAAATTGTGAAACTCCAAGTGGGTTTTGTATTTCAGAAGGATTCTATGCTTAATTTATTCATCGGGCCGTCATTTTTTGCAGTTGAAAGGCAGAATCGGGAACGCAGCGTCTTTGTTGTATTTACAGTTTCTCCCCTGTGGGCTGGGCATGGTTCCATGTGCTTCACGGGGCCTGGCGTTGCTTCCTCCTTTTCTTCCCTCTCATCTCACGATAAGTCCTGCATCCTTGGGCCGTCTTCTCAGCCTTCCCTTTACGTGCACAGCACGGTCATCATGGAGAGTCCGTGCACGGAAATCGTATGTGTCTCCAGTAACGTGCAGACTTGCAAAAATACTATTTTTTTCCATTCCCACAGAAGAAGAATTACGATCGAGTAATGAAAGCACTGGACAGCATCACTTCTATTAGAGAAATGACGCAGGTAAGAATATCGTCTGTGGGCTTGGGCAGTTCCGCTTTGCTGGAGTAAAATCTTATTTGAAAAATGTCTGAGAGGGGAAAAAAGACTGAGCGCCACGCAGACTCTCCTGTTACCTGGGGACATAATTAAAGTCGTAGAAACATTAAAGCGGTGCTGTGCTGAGGCGTTTTAATTAAACCGCACCGGTGCGTGGCGTGCTGCCTCTGTTGGTGTACGTGGAGGCGTGGTGGGATATCAGAGGTTAAGTCTGGCACCCTCTCCCTGGACCTGCGGTCGGCAAACCGCGGCTCGCGGCTCTTTGGCCTCTTGAGTGTGGCTCTTCCACAAAATACCACGTGCGGGCCCGCATGTACAGTGCGATTAAAACTTCATGGCCCATGCGCAGAAGTCGGTATTTTGTGGAAGAGCCACACTCAAGGGGCCAAAGAGCCGCATGTGGCTCGCAAGCCGCCGTTTGCCAACCACTGCCCTAGACAGTCAGTGGGAATAATTTCAAAACATCATTTCAATGGTAAAAACAAATATTTTACCAAATTTAAATTGTACGTAAATATTTTAGACGTGATATGGAACCTCCAAACAGCTCTGGATGACAGCAGACCCCTGAGGGTCTGAGCTCTGCTTCTGGCCTTTAGGAGAGAGGTTTTTGTGGGAAAGTTGATGAGGGAGGACCGGGGTTCGTGGTGAGAGGCTGACATGTCACTGGGCTGTGTGCGGTCCGGCACTTGGAAAAGTGCATGCCCGTGAATGACGGGGCCCGGTCCCCTGACCAAGATTAGGGGAGAGGTTTCAAACTCATCATTTTAAATAGGAATGAATCATCTCAGATGGACAGCCACACACGTGATGGGCTCAGGTTCAAGGCGGGCACACCCAGAGACGCCCGTGGGCTGATGAGCGTTGTTACCTGGGGCACTTCCTCTTCCAGGAGGGAGTCCCGGGTGGGGAGGGGACGGGCTTTGCTCCTCTCCCCCCCCCCCCCCCCCATCATCTGTAGTCTACGAACACGTGCTTCAAAAGTGCGCCTTTGCGTTCCCAGCCTTGATTGTGGATGCTCCGGATAGTTAGCTGTTCATGCAGGCAAACATGCCTCCATTCACTCCCAAATGGTCCGTGCCAGGCCTGGCCAAGCAAGAGCCTTGAACTCCCACGGCGCGTTCCTTGCTCACTCGGCATCCTTGGCAGTTGCTTCTCCATGCCCCCACCTTTCTGTATTATGTGGATTTGGTTCTAACAAATATATTTGCATAAGGAAAATAAGATGAAATGCATTTCCACCTATTGCAGCATTCACTCAAAGAGCAGCTCTGGTCACCAGAGACTCTGTGCGGGATATTTACACTCCACCCCGGACCCAGGTCACTCTTGGATATAAAAATTACTGCGCCCCTGGCTCTGGGTCGGCTCCGGGTCGGCTCCGGCTCTGGGTCGGCTCTGGGTCGGCTCTGGGTCGGCTCCGGCGGGAGCGGCGTCCTTTATTCTGGCAGTGGAGGCAGCGGAGACGGCTGAGTCAGCCCAGGAGGCCCAGTCCGAGGCCCGCTTTGCAGAACTTGCTCATCAGTGTTGTGGCCCGTGACCTCGGGCAGTCGCTCTGTCGCTGATGCCTCCACTCCCGTCAAGATAGTGAACTAACTGCACCCTCTCTTGCGCGCACCTCGTGGGGTGCAGTCAGGTTTCGTGGGCACCTTCTTCAAACCTCTCCGCATAACCATCACACCGCACGCCTGTTTTCTAGCATGGACGTCCTCCACATAGACCTACCGTGTCCCAGACGGATTGCCCTTGGTCTGTGACCGGTAAATGCCCTTAATTGCTCGTAAGAGAAGGGCTCTTCTTAGGTAGATTTTGCCTTTTTTTTTCATGCAAAGATCTACACCTAAGTCGCTACCTCACATCTGAGCTTGAGTCGTAGCTATTGCAAGTTCTGCTTCCATGTTAGCTGAGAACTGTCACTGTTCCAGAGAACCGGCCGGGAGGGACCCTTGAAGGCGCAGGGCAGATGTCACTGGAGGCCTGCGGAGGAGCCAGCTCACCTCCGGGGACAGAGGGCTGACGCTTTAACAGAGGACAACCAGGGGCCAGGGTTAGGGGGAGTGGAGACAGGACTGCGGGGGCAGGGAGTTTAGGAGGGTCAGTGGGGAATTACTGAAAAGTTAGGCCGCGTGGGTTTGTGGTGTGGCCGCCTCGGTGTCCTTGAGCGGAGGCCCAGTGGGGCCTGGGGTCTCCCGTAGGGACCTGGCCGAGTGCAGGGAAGCCCGGCTCAGGTCTCAGCGGGATGTGCGCTGAGTGCGGGGGGGGTGGGGGGGTGGGGGGGCGGGGGCAGGGGAGCGGCTTGGGTGATGGTGGCTGTCACCATGTCACCCGCAGTCTTTCAAGCATCGCTAAATGGAAGCATACCTGCCTGCTCAGTCTGAGTTTTCTTTTGCGAAAAGGGAAGGAGAGGGAGTTTTAAGGATGATCAAGACGTGCAATGACTTTTTCAGGCCCCGTATCTGGAGATCAAGAAGCAGATGGACAAGCAGGACCCGCTGGCGCACCCCCTGCTGCAATGGTATCACATTTTCATTCTCTTCCTCAAAACCGCCCTTTCTCCACCTGCTCAGGGGGGAGGCCTGTGTTACAGAACCTGCAGGGCTCCCTGTGCAGGCCTCCGAGGCTGTGATTTCACCTCGAGTCTCCCGACTCGCTGTCATTAAACCCCACCCCTCACTGAGGGAGGAGCGGGCTGTCGGGGCCGAGTGGACGCACAGCCAGTTTGACAGCGGTTTGACTGTCGTGTAAAAAACGCCATGAACCGGGTGACGTGGGGAAGCAGTTTCCGGTTTATTTAACTTTGTAGCTGAGGACTAAGTGGTACATCTCGCTCACTGTGGGCCGCTTGTCTGAAATGTGTGTGGGTGGAATCTGCTCCCTTACACGGACCATGCACCTGGGATGAGCTCCTCCTTTGAGGACAGCAGGGGAGGAGGCTGGCCAGGGACCCTGGGAGGAGGCCAGGCTACCAGGGGAGGCGGTGGGCGACCCACCTTGCACAGCGCCATTCAAATCATTTGCCCGCTGGTTTCTCATTTTAAAAAATAGATATTTTATTGATTTTTTTTACAGAGAGGAAGGGAGAGGGATAGAGAGTTAGAAACATCAATGAGAGAGAAACATCGATCAGCCGCCTCCTGCACACTCCCTACTGGGGATGTGCCCACAACTAAGGTACATGCCCTTGACCGGAATCGAACCTGGGACCCTTCAGTCCCCAGGCTGATGCTCTATCCACTGAGCCAAACCGGTTAGGGCTGGTTTCTCATTTTTACAATGAAAACAGTAGTATCTGCTCACCATCCGTGGAAGGGTTTACGAACGTGTCTCTTCGAGGTTTCTGAACACTCAGACTGCGGGGTTCCCCACAGTTACCGTGCAGTAATGCAAACGTAAACTCCGAGAGGTGGGTGCGAGTAGTATTCACTCCATCTCCAGCCAGAAAGTCTTTACAGAATGTGGAAAGATGGGAGAAGGCAAGACTCTGGGTACCCCAGAATTCTGATGACTTCACTTACACTTAGTCAGAATTTTACAGGACACATCGAATTTAGTCTAATGAGACTGGGACAAAAATTAAGTTTAGAAATCTCCCTTCTTTGAATGTTTTATGATCCGTTATTAAAATCCTGAGTTCAGTAAAACAACCTATAGTTTTCATTTTAATTTTTAAAGTTCTCGCATTAGTCATATCACATACAGATCTCAGCTGCCTCATCTCTTTTCCCCCTGAAGTCAGCCTGATTAATAACCTTTCATTAGTTGTCAATCCTCTTTCAAGGTTAAAAAATATTACCAAAATGTTTTGCCATTTTCCCTGCTTATTATTTTGTGTAATGAACCAGTTCTTTCAGATACCTGAATTTAACCTTTTCCGCTTCAGTGTCTAATGCTGAGTCACACTCTGTATGTAAATCATTGTATATGTCAGCCTGAAGAGATTCTTAGGTACTCGAGGAAAAAGGTCTTCATTAAAATGCATTTTTAATCAGGGAATGTTGGGAGGGACAAAGGAAGCAGATGATGGATCAGCCTCTGATCTTTGTAATATTCAGATTATCATTATTTGAAAGTATATTCAGAGGTGTTCATTTTGTTAATTTTTGAGATTGTGATTATTAAAAATTATTTCTTAAGCTTTATAGAAGAAATGACTAACATATTCCCAGAGTAAAATATCATTTTGTTATGTAAGCTCTTTAAATTGCTTCAGGAAGCAAAGCAAAATGATGTAATTAAATAAAATGATTACACAGTTTACTTTACGTCGCAGTAAAAGTACGTTTCAATCACTCGCCAACTCAGGAATAAAACTTTAAATATATCCGGCAAATGTTTTTGACTGATGGATTGTTTTAATTGATTTCAGGGTTATTTCAAGTAATAGGTCACATATTGTGAAACTGCCAGTCAACAGGGTAAGTTGCTTTTTCGCACGTCCCCACGCATGGGAGGCCGCGCTGGCGGGGAGGGCTGGCCCTGTGGGAGCCTGCAGCCTCCCCGGGAAATTAAACCAGACTCGGGTCAAGGCCAGCGCTGCAGGGTGAAGCTGCCGTATCCGCACCATCTTCAAGCTTTTCCCAGATGCCACGTCCAGTGCCGGCTGACGCCCTGGCCTTTAAGTAAATCAGAGTCGGTTTGAGGCAGTTATTCCAAAGGTGGTAGGAAGACTGTCCCCTGGGGACCGGCCAGAAAGAGGCCGTCGCCTTTTCTCGTGGTCGGCCTCCTGCAGGCGCAGCCCTGCTTTTCTGTATCAGAGAAGATAATGCCTCCCGGTACCTTTCTGACCTGCCCAGTCCGCTTACAAAACAGCGCGCAGGCTAATAGGCTGCGTTCAGCTCTGACCGTCCCCTGAGAGCAGTGGTTCCTGGACTCTCAGCTCCCCGTCTGTGACTCTCTAACCTGCAGAGCCCTCTCTTGCACCCCTATATGAGAATATTCCCCGGTGCAAGGCGACCAACTTATCCCAAAAGGTTCCGTTTTGCATTTTCTCTGAACAAAGCAGGAGACGATATTTGAATGCAGGCCATTTCCAATTTCATAAATATATGCAAACGCAGCATGATGATGGTCATTTTGCTGTTTAAGCCGCTTGACCTAACTTCTTTTTTGCCTAGCAAACTCTCGGCCGGTTTCCCCAGTTGAGTAGCTAGTGTGCACGTAGGGAATTCAATACTAAAATTCTTAAGAAGGAATGTAATTAGGAAGGCAGATCTAAACATAAATGACGTGTTGGCCTCCGATCCTTTTTCTGTTAGCCTAAAGCAGTGATTCTCAACCTTCCTAAAGCTGCGACCCTTTAATACAGTTCCTCATGTTGTGGTGACCCCCAATTTCATTGTTACAAACTGAACATAATTAAAGCATTGTGATTAATCACAAAAACAATATGTGATTATATATGTGTTTTCCGATGGTCTTAGGCGACCCCTGTGAAAGGGTCGTTTGACCCCCAAAGGGGTCGTGACCCACAGGTTGAGAACCGCTGGCCTAAAGAATTGTCCTCCGTATGGGCAATTCCATGACTTGTCATGTATACAGGGTTGGGTTTTTGTTAATGAATGGTTTTGTTAATGTGATTAACCTAAATTCTTGGTGGTGAGAAGCTAGCTAGTTCTGAAACCGGTAAACTTTGAAATTGTCAGCAGCCGATTGCGGGTTGTGTTGAGCATTGTCCCGTTTGTCCGTCTCCCTGGCAGCAATTGAAGTTCATGCACACGCCCCATCAGTTCCTGCTTCTCAGCAGCCCACCAGCCAAAGAATCCAACTTCAGAGCCGCTAAGAAGCTCTTCGGCAGCACCTTCGCGTTTCAGTGAGTGCTCGGGGCTCAGTGCTCGGTGGGGGGTGGGGGGTGGGGGGGCTCCTGCCACCCTGGGTGGGGAGGAACCTCTGTGCAGCCGGCTACACTGACTCTGAACTCTGAGCAGCCAGCGACACATAACACTCGACCTGGAAACTCAGACTTTCAGAAGGCACCATGACTTGTGTTTTTTATGGTTGTTTTTAAAAGATCATTGATTTCTGGTTATGTCCCCCCCGACCCCCCCTCCCCGGTTCCAGCGGCTCCCACATTGAGAACTGGCACTCGATCCTGAGGAACGGCCTGGTCGTGGCGTCTAACACGAGGCTGCAGGTGAGTCTCTGAGCCTCCCCGAGTGCGCCCTCATCATTCCTCAGGGTTGCAGCTTGGTGTGCAACCCGGGGCTAAGGTTTTACTTGGAAAGAGAGAAAATATATGGATATTTTTAAAGTCCATGGGATTCGTAGGAAGCGTAAGTAGTCTTCATAAAGGAGCGGAAGCAGAAAGGTTGGCTTGCCCATGAGAAGATCGCTTGGAACTTAGGTAGAAACAGCTCTCCTGCACCAGTAAGAGCCTCCGTGCATCCTCTGTCTGTGTAACACATGTGTTTGGAGCGCTGCTTCGGGGTGAGCGAGGGAAGGAAAGGGGGGGGCTAGCGTGGACGCCACAGGCCCTCGGCCTGCTGTCCAGCCTCAGGCAGCACTGGCGCGGGCAGCACACGGGGTACAGGCCTCGTCATTCACCCCTCCAGCCCGCATCCCCGCTGTCCCAGGCCATTTCACCTGAGGATGTGGGGGCCAGGAAACGAGGGGCTCGCCCCAGCACCGGGGTCCCACATACCGGACCCCACGCGCTGATCAGCTGAGATGACTCGATTGCAGTCACGCTCACAGGTTCAGTTCACACCTAAGAGGGTACCGAGGCCCGAGACCTTACCGACACTGAGAAAGAACGTTCCTCGTGCGGAGGCGTTTCTCCGACCAGCTAGAGTTTCCGCGAATGGAACTCGGCGACGTGAAGACGTGCAGGCTAACGTGGGAGGCCCTGTGCACAGTGCACATCGGAGCAGGGCCCTTCAGGTTTACGAGCAAGTGGGTTCGTGTCCAGATCCTCGCACATGTGTCAGCCTGGATCGTTTCCAGAGTTTTAGACTCATTAGCACCAAAGCCCACGACCATGGTCTACAGGAAGCGGCCTCTGTCACCGCCGATGGGAAGGGCTGTTCCTCTGGCCGGCATTTCCCAGGTGTCACGTACCCTGAACGTTAGGGACAAGGCTCTCAGTGTTGCTCTTTTCACATTAGACCTGGCCGTAAGCCCTTTGTCATTTCCCAACGGCCAGTGCTCCCCCCTGAGATCGATGGCCCCTTTCGTGAGATGGTAACATCGGAAACCATCGCTTTCTCTCCCGTCTCCCCGCTGCAGCTCCACGGTGCCATGTACGGCAGCGGAATCTACCTAAGTCCGATGTCAAGCATATCGTTTGGTTACTCAGGTGAGCTTGTACTTCACATCTAACCTCACCATGGGCTAGGTTTTCATTTCCTTATTGTTGTATGTGCCAGGCACGATTTCCTAACAAGTGGCTGAAGCTTATTTGACGTATTTGGATTACTTTTTTTAAATCAATGTCAGAAGCAAAAGAAAGTGCGCATTTCAGGATGAATGTATAATAATCCCCTTAAGGTCCAAGAAGCTATATGTATTCTGTCAATTTCAAGATCAATTTTAATTTTGGATCAGTAGTTTCTCTATGTATTCTGTCCACAATTAAAGACATATCACTTCACGATCCCTGAGTATAAGTCCATAACATGCCAACTTCTTTTCTTTGGATTATTATATATCCCACAGAGAAGTTTTAAACAGTATGGAAATTGTAGGGTTAGAAAAAACGCCCTTAAAATCATCCTACTCGTTGGCAACTTGTTGGTAATATTTTGATGAAATTCTGGGGGAAAAACTGTCTTAGAAGCAATCGAAAGCACAAGCTGAGAGGAGTGCGGTCAGTTCAGAATTCAGAAGGAAGGGTCACCAAGTTGTTAGCAATGACTCCCCTCACGTGGTGGAATTCGGGGTAATTTCTTCTTTTTCTTTTAATTTGTTTTGGAATATGTTTAAATGATCAGTGTCATTTTCAAAAACAATATTTTGTTCTGTTTAAATATGAAGTCATTAGTAACAAATGAAATTTTCTCCTCCTGGTCTACACCCTGTGTTTGATGTGTTTCCTGTCTTACATTCATATACCTGCACATATAGTTGGTTTTGCCTCTGTGTTCGTGTGTGTGTGTGTGTGTGTTCATGTGTGTGTGTGTGTGTGTGTGTGTGTTTACGTGATTACATTAACCCGCCCAGGAGTGCATTCTGTGTGTGTGTGTGTGTGTGTGTACGTGATAACGTTAACCCGCCCCAGGAGTGCATTCTGTGTGTGTGTGTGAATGTGTGTATGTACGTGATTACGTTAACCCGCCCCAGAAGTGCATTCTCTGTGTGTGTGTGTGTGTGTGTGTGTGAGTGTGTGTGTGTACGTGATTACGTTAACCCGCCCCAGGAGTGCATTCTGTGTGTGTGTGTGTGTGAGTGTGTGTGTGTACGTGATTACGTTAACCCGCCCCAGGAGTGCATTCTGTGTGTGTGTGTGTGTGTGTGTGTGTGTGTACGTGATTACATTAACCCGGCCAGGAGTGCATTCTGTGTGTGTGTGTGTGTGTGTGTGTGTGTGTACGTGATTACATTAACCCGCCCAGGAGTGCATTCTGTGTGTGTGTGTGTGTGTGTACGTGATTACATTAACCCGCCCAGGAGTGCATTCTGTGTGTGTGTGTGTGTGTACGTGATTACATTAACCCGCCCAGGAGTGCATTCTGTGTGTGTGTGTGTGTGTGTACGTGATTACATTAACCCGCCCAGGAGTGCATTCTGTGTGTGTGTGTGTGTGTGTGTGTACGTGATTACATTAACCCGCCCAGGAGTGCATTCTGTGTGTGTGTGTGTGTGTGTGTGTGTGTGTGTGTGTGTGTGTACGTGATTACATTAACCCGCCCAGGAGTGCATTCTGTGTGTGTGTGTGTGTGTGTGTACGTGATAACGTTAACCCGCCCCAGGAGTGCATTCTGTGTGTGTGTGTGAATGTGTGTATGTACGTGATTACGTTAACCCGCCCCAGAAGTGCATTCTCTGTGTGTGTGTGTGTGTGTGTGTGTGAGTGTGTGTGTGTACGTGATTACGTTAACCCGCCCCAGGAGTGCATTCTGTGTGTGTGTGTGTGTGTGTGAGTGTGTGTGTGTACGTGATTACGTTAACCCGCCCCAGGAGTGCATTCTGTGTGTGTGTGTGTGTGTGTGTGTGTGTGTACGTGATTACATTAACCCGCCCAGGAGTGCATTCTGTGTGTGTGTGTGTGTGTGTGTGTGTACGTGATTACATTAACCCGCCCAGGAGTGCATTCTGTGTGTGTGTGTGTGTGTGTGTGTGTGTGTGTACGTGATTACGTTAACCCGCCCAGGAGTGCATTCTGTGTGTGAGTGTGTGTGTGTACGTGATTACGTTAACCCGCCCCAGGAGTGCATTCTGTGTGTGTGTGTGTGTGTGTGTGTACGTGATTACATTAACCCGCCCAGGAGTGCATTCTGTGTGTGTGTGTGTGTGTGTACGTGATTACATTAACCCGCCCAGGAGTGCATTCTCTGTGTGTGTGTGTGTGTGTGTGTGTGTGTACGTGATTACGTTAACCCGCCCCAGGAGTGCATTCTGTGTGTGAATGTGTGTATGTACGTGATTACGTTAACCCGCCCCAGAAGTGCATTCTCTGTGTGTGTGTGTGTGAGTGTGTGTGTGTACGTGATTACGTTAACCCGCCCCAGGAGTGCATTCTGTGTGTGTGAGTGTGTGTGTGTACGTGATTACGTTAATCCGCCCAGGAGTGCATTCTGTGTGTGAGTGTGTGTGTGTGTGTGTACGTGATTACGTTAACCCGCCCAGGAGTGCATTCTGTGTGTGTGTGTGTGTACGTGATTACATTAACCCGCCCAGGAGTGCATTCTGTGTGTGTGAGTGTGTGTGTGTACGTGATTACGTTAATCCGCCCAGGAGTGCATTCTGTGTGTGTGAGTGTGTGTGTGTACGTGATTACGTTAATCCGCCCAGGAGTGCATTCTGTGTGTGAGTGTGTGTGTGTGTGTGTACGTGATTACGTTAACCCGCCCAGGAGTGCATTCTGTGAGTGTGTGTGTGTACGTGATTACATTAACCCGCCCAGGAGTGCATTCTGTGTGTGTGAGTGTGTGTGTGTACGTGATTACGTTAATCCGCCCAGGAGTGCATTCTGTGTGTGTGAGTGTGTGTGTGTACGTGATTACGTTAATCCGCCCAGGAGTGCATTCTGTGTGTGAGTGTGTGTGTGTGTGTGTACGTGATTACGTTAACCCGCCCAGGAGTGCATTCTGTGAGTGTGTGTGTGTACGTGATTACGTTAATCCGCCCAGGAGTGCATTCTGTGTGTGTGAGTGTGTGTGTGTACGTGATTACGTTAATCCGCCCAGGAGTGCATTCTGTGTGTGAGTGTGTGTGTGTGTGTGTACGTGATTACGTTAACCCGCCCAGGAGTGCATTCTGTGAGTGTGTGTGTGTACGTGATTACGTTAACCCGCTCAGGAGTGCATTCTGTGTGTGTGTGTGTGTACGTGATTACGTTAACCCGCCCCAGGAGTGCATTCTGTGTGTGTGAGTGTGTGTGTGTACGTGATTACGTTAATCCGCCCAGGAGTGCATTCTGTGTGTGAGTGTGTGTGTGTGTGTGTACGTGATTACGTTAACCCGCCCAGGAGTGCATTCTGTGAGTGTGTGTGTGTACGTGATTACATTAACCCGCCCAGGAGTGCATTCTGTGTGTGTGAGTGTGTGTGTGTACGTGATTACGTTAATCCGCCCAGGAGTGCATTCTGTGTGTGTGAGTGTGTGTGTGTACGTGATTACGTTAATCCGCCCAGGAGTGCATTCTGTGTGTGAGTGTGTGTGTGTGTGTGTACGTGATTACGTTAACCCGCCCAGGAGTGCATTCTGTGAGTGTGTGTGTGTACGTGATTACGTTAATCCGCCCAGGAGTGCATTCTGTGTGTGTGAGTGTGTGTGTGTACGTGATTACGTTAATCCGCCCAGGAGTGCATTCTGTGTGTGAGTGTGTGTGTGTGTGTGTACGTGATTACGTTAACCCGCCCAGGAGTGCATTCTGTGAGTGTGTGTGTGTACGTGATTACGTTAACCCGCCCAGGAGTGCATTCTGTGTGTGTGTGTGTGTACGTGATTACGTTAACCCGCCCCAGGAGTGCATTCTGTGTGTGTGAGTGTGTGTGTGTACGTGATTACGTTAATCCGCCCAGGAGTGCATTCTGTGTGTGAGTGTGTGTGTGTGTGTGTACGTGATTACGTTAACCCGCCCAGGAGTGCATTCTGTGTGTGTGTGTGTGTACGTGATTACGTTAACCCGCCCAGGAGTGCATTCTGTGTGTGTGTGTGTGTACGTGATTACGTTAACCCGCCCCAGGAGTGCATTCTGTGTGTGTGTGTGAGTGTGTGTATGTACGTGATTACGTTAACCCGCCCAGGAGTGCATTCTGTGTGTGTGTGTGTGTACGTGATTACATTAACCCGCCCAGGAGTGCATTCTGTGTGTGTGTGTGTGTGTACGTGATTACATTAACCCGCCCAGGAGTGCATTCTGTGTGTGTGTGTGTGTGTGTACGTGATTACATTAACCCGCCCAGGAGTGCATTCTGTGTGTGTGTGTGTGTACCTGATTACATTAACCCACCCAGGAGTGCATTCTGTGTGTGTGTGTGTGTGTGTGTGTGTGTGTGTGTTTACGTGATTACATTAACCCGCCCAGGAGTGCATTCTGTGTGTGTGTGTGTGTGTGTGTGTACGTGATTACATTAACCCGCCCAGGAGTGCATTCTGTGTGTGTGTGTGTGTGTGTGTACGTGATTACGTTAACCCGCCCAGGGGTGCATTCTGTGTGTGTGTGTGTGTGTGTACGTGATTACGTTAACCCGCCCAGGGGTGCATTCTGTGTGTGTGTGTGTGTGTGTGTACGTGATTACATTAACCCGCCCAGGAGTGCATTCTGTGTGTGTGAGTGTGTGTGTGTGTTTACGTGATTACATTAACCCGTCCAGGGGTGCATTCTGGGTGTGTGTGTGTGTGTGTGTGTGTGTGTGTGTTTACGTGATTACGTTAACCTGCCCAAGGGTGCATTCTGTGTGTGTGTGTGTGAGTGTGTGTGTGTGAGTGTGTGTGTGTTTACGTGATTACGTTAACCTGCCCAGGGGTGCATTCTGGGTGTGTGTGTGTGTGAGTGTATGTGTGTTTACGTGATTACGTTAACCCATCCAGGGGTGCATTCTGTGTGTGTGTGTGTGTGTGTGTGTGTGTGTGTGTTTACGTGATTATGCTAACCTGCCCAGGGGTGCATTCTGGGGGTGTGTGTGTGTGTGTGTGTGTGAGTGTGTGTGTGTTTACGTGATTACGTTAACCCATCCAGGGGTGCATTCTGGGGGTGTGTGTGTGTGTGTGTGTGTGTGTTTACGTGATTACGTTAACCCATCCAGGGGTGCATTCTGTGTGTGTGTGTGTGTGAGTGTGTGTGTGTGAGTGTGTGTGTGGTTACGTGATTACGTTAACCTGCCCAAGGGTGCATTCTGGGTGTGTGTGTGTGTGTGTGTGTGAGTGTGTGTGTGTGTTTACGTGATTACGTTAACCTGCCCAGGGGTGCATTCTGTGTGTGTGTGTGTGAGTGTGTGTGTGTGAGTGTGTGTGTGTTTACGTGATTACGTTAACCTGCCCAGGGGTGCATTCTGGGTGTGTGTGTGTGTGTGTGAGTGTATGTGTGTTTACGTGATTACGTTAACCCATCCAGGGGTGCATTCTGTGTGTGTGTGTGTGTGTGTGTGTGTGTGTGTGTGTGTTTACGTGATTACATTAACCCGTCCAGGGGTGCATTCTGTGTGTGTGTGTGTGTGTGTGTGTGTGTGTGAGTGTGTGTGTGTTTACGTGATTACGTTAACCTGCCCAGGGGTGCATTCTGGGTGTGTGTGTGTGTGTGTGTGAGTGTGTGTGTGTGTGTTTACGTGATTACGTTAACCTGCCCAGGGGTGCATTCTGGGTGTGTGTGTGTGTGTGTGTGTGTGTGTGTGAGTGTGTGTGTGTGTTTACGTGATTACGTGAACCCTCCCAGGAGTGCATTCTGGGTGTGTGTGTGTGTGTGTGAGTGTGTGTGTGTTGACGTGATTACATTAACCCATCCAGGGGTGCATTCTGTGTGTGTGTGTGTGTGTGTGTGTGTGTGTGTTTACGTGATTACGTTAACCCATCCAGGGGTGCATTCTGTGTGTGTGTGTGTGTGAGTGTGTGTGTGTGTGTGTGTGTGTTTACGTGATTACGTTAACCTGCCCAGGCGTGCATTCTGTGTGTGTGTGTGTGAGTGTGTGTGTGTGAGTGTGTGTGTGTTTACGTGATTACGTTAACCTGCCCAGGGGTGCATTCTGGGTGTGTGTGTGTGTGTGTGAGTGTATGTGTGTTTACGTGTTTACGTTAACCCATCCAGGGGTGCATTCTGTGTGTGTGTGTGTGTGTGTGTGTGTGTGTGTTTACGTGATTACGTTAACCCATCCAGGGGTGCATTCTGTGTGTGTGTGTGTGTGTGTGTGTGTGTGTGAGTGTGTGTGTGTTTACGTGATTACGTTAACCTGCCCAGGGGTGCATTCTGGGTGTGTGTGTGTGTGTGTGTGTGAGTGTGTGTGTGTGTGTTTACGTGATTACGTTAACCTGCCCAGGGGTGCATTCTGGGTGTGTGTGTGTGTGTGTGTGTGTGTGAGTGTGTGTGTGTGTTTACGTGATTACGTGAACCCTCCCAGGAGTGCATTCTGGGTGTGTGTGTGTGTGTGTGAGTGTGTGTGTGTTTACGTGATTACGTTAACCCATCCAGGGGTGCATTCTGTGTGTGTGTGTGTGTGTGTGTGTGTGTGTGTTTACGTGATTACGTTAACCCATCCAGGGGTGCATTCTGTGTGTGTGTGTGTGTGAGTGTGTGTGTGTGAGTGTGTGTGTGTTTACGTGATTACGATAACCTGCCCAGGAGTGCATTCTGGGTGTGTGTGTGTGTGTGTGAGTGTGTGTGTGTTTACGTGATTACGTTAACCCATCCAGGGGTGCATTCTGTGTGTGTGTGTGTGTGTGAGTGTGTGTGTGAGTGTGTG